>NC_064630.1:811608470-811911500 GCF_023864275.1 Schistocerca cancellata
ATATATATCACCAGTTGTTGTATGACTATTAAAAGATTATAATTAATGTTAGTCTGGTTGAGAATTTGGTAAGCTAGACTGGATACCTGGTGAAACAGTTGCACAGTAATGCAAGGTTAACTTCCCCAGACAGCTTACAGCTTTTAAACCGCTTTTATTGTCTATCAGCACCGCTTTCATAGCAAATTAAAGCAACAACATTATAATGATAATGAAACGGATTTGTGAAGGAAGAAATGTAATGGAACGTGAGGTAAATACAATAAGAACATTATTTTTTTCACTATTGCTGCGCCGTCGAACTAACTTGGGTATTGTACTGAAAATTGCTAGGTTTGAGAGATAGGAAAGTATATTGTTTGGATGTTGAAAGTTTATTAAATTTATAATTTGCCTTGAGCACTATTTCTCAATACACAAAAAAAAAATAGTGTTGTCATTTTTTCACGTATTACATTTTCTTACCAACTTTTCTCTTCCAGTTCTTTTTAATGGATCATCAAACCAACTACGAGTATGTTCGATAAACTGCTCGATTTGCAATTAAGAGAGAACTCATTGCACCTGTCGAGGGTCTCTGTCTAGATACAGTAGGTTGCAGCTTTAGCATAGCGGCGCCCAAGAAAGAGCAGCAATGCAGCGCCTTATCCAGATCTGCGTAGAACAAAAGTAGGAGAAAATATTATGATTTTTTTATTTCTTCAATTAGGGCCAACTTACGCTATTCAGACACAGTTTTTGTGATCAAATTTTGCAAAGCCAATTACTCTAGGTTTCATGTCCAAGTTAATTATTCTAGGAGTTTATGCTGTTCAAAATTCTTGCTGTAAGATTGCTGATTTTTACAGTATAAAAGACTTCCGTTTTCATTATGGCAATTAATTATTATTATAATGCAGCTTCTCTTTCTCAATATGACAGTGGAAATATTATCACAGGTCGGGCTTACAATCAGAAACAGTACAGTCTATATTTTTACTGATTCAGATAACTCAGACGAATTTTTATTTATTTCAGATAAGTTTCACTGAATATGGGTGGTTTTCAATGGACAGCAATGGGAGATATTTGGTAGGATGTCATGCACCGAGCTCGCTGGCATGTATAACGTTCGGGCAGTTCCCTGTGCACTGCGTGTTTCCACATCACTTCTCGACCCCTCCCTCAATGCTGCGCCCACATCTTCGACAAGTGCCGGATCAAATGCTTCCCCCCCTGTGACACATTGTACTCCATAAGAAGGAGGAGCTTACGGGCTCCCCACGCCGAAGTTGTCAGCGCGCAGTTTAAAAGAATTTGTGTTTTCGAATTTTGTAATCAGTTTCTCCAGACTCTTAGCCCATTTTCGTACCCGTAACCGTCCGGAAATTCCGCAGGGCCACCGGCCCACAGTCACCGTTCTTGTAGAAGAGCTTCACCAGCAGCGCGCGACTATTCACGGGGACGGACACGCTGAGCGTCTCGGACGCATACGGAGGTACAGCCATGTGCCGCGCGTCCGTTGGCGCCCATATGCTTACGATTGCAGCGCCGTCTAATGGTTAAATTTTAGCTCTTTTTTTCCATGACTTCTCCCCTTGCGTCAAATACAAGCTGTTAAAATTTGACGTTACTCTGAACAGCGGTTCTCTTTAACAGAGTTTTGAAAGTGAAACTTGAACTATTGACACTCCGTACTGAGTACGTCACTGAGCTACAGTGCCCATTCGTTATTACCTATAGCAATTATTTTTTATTCTGTCTTTTTGTCATCAAAGTTGTGGTGGTTGAAGGAAAATAACGTTTGGCTAAATTTATAATGTTATGTTATTCGATGCTTTTTATGAGAGACAGGAAAACTCAGATGGTTCAAATGGCTCTGAGCACTATGGGACTCAACTTCTCAGGTCATTAGTCCCCTAGAACTTAGAACTAGTTAAACCTAACTAACCTAAGGGCAGCACACACATCCATGCCCGAGGCAGGATTCGAACCTGCGACCGCAGCGGTCTCGCGGTTCCAGACTGCAGCGCCTAGAACCGCACGGCGACTTCGGCCGGCAAACTCAGATGAAAAGTTCAAAGTTCGCTACAAAGTTGTAGACTGATGCAGGAAACACTCTCAGAAGGTTTCCTTTACTCGGTACACAATCTGAAATGAGTAAATTAAGTAAAAACTAGTAGGTCTACAACTTTGCTTCCGCCATTTTTTCTCGAAGTTTGAGATTTTATTGTGAAAAACTTACTAATAATTTACGGTTCAAACTATTGGACATCGTTGGCCACTGCTTTGTCCTAGCTTTGGGGCAGCATACGAATACCGCAATGTATAAACTGGGCATCTTTTGAGGGGAGTGACGAATCGATCCAGTCTTGCACTTGTTCATATGACCACAAGCGCTAGTCAGCTAGGTAGTGTGTCATAGGTCGAGAAAGGTGGCAGTCAGAGGGTGGAATATCTGGAGAATACAGCGTGTGAGGCTGAACGTCCCATTTCAACGTTTCCAAGTATATATTGACGGTATTTTCGACATGGGGTCATGCACTGTCATGCTGAAAAATCATTCTTTCATGCCTACCGCTGTAGTGTGGCCGTTTGTCTTTCAGTTCTCGGCTCAAACACATCAATTGCTTCGATAACGATCACCTGTGATTGTTCCCGTCGGTTGCAGTGCCATCGAAAGCTTTCTATCTTTCACAACCATACCGGTCTTCAATGTCCAAATCACCATTCTTGAAGCATGGAAAAACATTTTCTGCGAAGTTCTGTCTCTAACACGCGTCCTCATATGTCTCACCCAGCTTTTTATAAGCCTCAGCCGCAGACTTCTTCATATCAAAGCAGAAAATTAAAACCTCCCGCAGATGACTAGAATTGGGCTCATAAGTTGATGTATTCAGTCGAGAATAACTATATCATGCAATTAAAAAATCAACTGATATTTTGATGGCGTTATGTTCTCAAATACCTAAGCTTATTGTACGAGGAACGACTTGCACCACTACTTTCCACTACTGCCGTGTATTGCAAAACGGCGAAAGAAAAGTTGTAGACCTAATAGTAATAATCAGAGTTCGATAAAATCTCTATGGCTTCCTATCTTTTGATTTGAACTGAGCATTCTGAAACTGTATTATATTGTAATGTCAAGAAGTCAACGATGTTCTAAATGGCTGTGAGCACTATGGGACTTAACTTCTAAGGTCATCAGTCCCCTAGAACTTAGAACTACTTAAACCTAACTAACCTAAGGAAATCACACACATCCACGCCCGAGGCAGGATTCGAACCTGCGACAGTAGTGGTCGCGAGGTTTCAGACTGTAGCGCCTTTAACCGCTTGCCCACCCCGGCCGGCAGTAAACGATGTGATGTGGCTTTTAAACACTATAACTTAAATATTTTAGCCACTGTCCTTAACCTTTACATAACTTCATAACAAATGAAAATAATTCTCAGATCGCAATGAATGGTCTCACAGAACAGCAAGCCGTCTGAACGCTATGTGATCTTTCTGACGCAGTCCTCCGACCCCACTGTAGCCGGCCGCAGGTAGCGTGGCGCTTCACACCAACAAATTTTTCGCCATGGTGTTGCCGACCACGGTTCCCCTCACTACTCACTTACACCAGCTGGTGAGCAGCAGCGCCAACGGCCTTGCCGCAGTTGTAACACCCTTTCCCCTCAGACCAGCGAAGTTAAGCGCTGTCGGGCTTGGCTACCAACTGGATGATCACCGTCCCGGTTTACCCATTGCTGTTGGCAAGCGGAGTGTACTCAGCTATTGTGAAGCCGATTGAGGGGCTACTTCGTTGAGAACTAGCGGTACCGAACACGAAAACTGACAACAGCCGTTAGAGCGGTGTACTTACCACGTGTAAATCCGTATCTGCATCGTGTGACGCCTACGGGAAAAGGATGACACGGTGGCCGACGGTTGGTACCGTTGGGACTTCAGAGCCTGTTTTTTTTTTTTTTTTTTTTTTTTTTTTCCTTGTACCAGCAGCAGTTGTGTTGTCACCGTCTGTCAGTCAGGCAGTGCCCTCGCTTAGCGCCTACATTTCCGTATACGAAGGATGGAACTTAAATAGTGGCAACTGTTTATTCACAACCGATACAAAAGAGTTACATGTTTACACCTGACCTCCCATGTAGTCACCAGTGTTGTGTAGAAGCCATTGCCAGAGATGTGGAAGGCGTAGTATACCGCTAGCAGAGCCTGTTCTGTTGATGGTGCGAATGGAGCGGTCTAAAGTTATGGTGATTCTCGTGTACGACTGTGATGGTGTTATCCTAAAGCATTGCGTTATCCTAAAGCATTGCGTTCCTCCACGGCAGACCGTCAGTGCGCAATATTACTGTTCGTCTTTGGAGCGTCACCTGCCACCAGCTTTGCGAAAGCTGCGACACTTTCTGCGCAACCCACTCGTCATTTTCCATGAAAATGCGCGGGCGTATACAGCGCAAACTGTTGCTGCTCTGTTCGGTCGATGGGAGTGGGAAGTACTGTACCATCCACCATACTCCCCGGATATAAGTCCTCGTGACTTTGATTTGATTCCGAAGATGAAGGAAACACTTCGTGGCATTCGCTGCAGAACTGTTCCAGAGATTCGACAGACGCTCCAATCGCACCATCAACAGATCAGGCTCTGCTAGCGGTATACTACGCCTTCCACATTGCTGCAACGGGTTCTACACAACGTTGGTGACTATTTTGGACAGTAACAGGGCCAAACAAGTAACTCTTTTGTATCGGTTGTGAATAAATAGTTGTCACTATTTAAGTTCCAACCCTCGTAATTTTGTTTGCTGCTTGAGTTCTACGTTAATAACCCAGAATATTATGACCACCTGCCTAACAGCTTGTTGGTCCGTCTTTGGAACGAAATACATAACTCATTCTGCCCATCAGGGAACCGACAGTTTGTTGGGAGGTTTGTGGAGGTATGTGGCATTAGATGTTTACACTCAGATCATCTAATTCGTGTATATAACGGACCGCTGAACTGTGTAAGCGGTGATGGTGCCCGATAGCGACGCAGGCAGGTTCCATGGGAAAATTAGCTCGCCGAGACATCAACGTAAGTTCACTATAATGCTCCTCAAACCACTGCAGCACGGGTTTGGCTCCGAGACGCGAATAGTTACACTGCTGAAAGACGACATCGCCGTCGGGGAAGGCATCAAGTATGAAGGTTGGTTCTGAGCACTATGGGACTTAACTTCTGAGGTCATCAGTCCCCTAGAACTAAGAACTACTTAAACCTAACCAACCTAAGGACATCACACACATCCATGCCCGAGGCAGGATTCGAACCTGCGACCGTAGCGGTCGCTCGGTTCCAGACTGCAGCGCCTAGAACCTCTCGGCCATCAAGTATGAATGGTTGCAGGTGGTTCTCAGGTGTCAGCGTATCTTCGATTACTACCACAGGTCCCATACAAGCGTTGGAGAATTTCTCCCACAACATAATATTGCTCCCACCAGCCTGCGTCGATGATGCCTTTTGTGGAGATGACGAGCGACATAGTGTACCAAAATTTTGATTCAACCGAAGAGCTGACACGTTTCCATTGACCGACGGTCGGATCCCGATGATGCCGTGCCTACTGCAGTCGTAATTGACGATGCTGTTGGGTCAAAATGTGAACACATAGGGGTGGTCTGCTGCGGAGCTGCATGTGCGATAACGTACAATCAACCACGCGCCTCGAAACACTTGTGCGTGCATCAGCATTGTGCTCTTTCGGCAGAGATGCCGCGGCTCACCGTCTATCCTACTTTACAGAGCAGACAAGGCTCCGAAACCCACGTTCTATGGAGAGTCGTGGACGTCCAGACATTTAGCGCCTAGTGGTTCTTTCACTGTTCTTCTACCTCTTTTCGCAGATACTCACTAGAATAGCACGTGAACATCTATCAACGTCGCTTATCTCAATGAATTTCGCCATTTACAGCCCATATCTAGGGCGATTCCCCTCTCGTGCCTGTTCCGCTTACGTACTTTTGCTATAGCGTCACGTGCCCACAACATGACAAGGTGACATACAATGTCGCGTTGGGCATTGGTCCTAATGTTTTGGCTTGTCTGTGCATACACTGCGAGTAATGGAAGTCATGTGACACTATGAAAGGGAAGCCGTGGCTTTTCAAGGAATGTCAGCGCTAAAAGGAGTCGGAACCACGCGGCTGCTACGGCCGCAGGTTCGAATCCTCCCTCGGGCATGGATGTGTGTAATGTCCTTATGTTAGATTTAAGTATTTCTAAGTCTAGCGGACTGATGACCTCAGATGTTAAGTCCCATAGTGCTTAGAGCCATTTGAACCATTTTGAACAATCTCACATATCAATAAATGTCAACGGTGAAGGTGCTCTTCTCTACAAAAATAACATATCCAAATTAGTGTCTTGCTCCTTACAGGATAGACACAAGCATAATTTTCCAAATAAACGACGGTCGGAAAAGCCCCGTTGACGAACAGCGGTGTTGATGGCACTCCAGCTTCCTAGGTAACTCACATGACAGTTTACAAATTACACAAAACTCAATATCACTGTAGCACTGACGACACTGATTGAGACTCTTTGCTGACTTAGCATATATAAACATTATGTGCCTAACCGTCTGAATTTGCTCATATCCAGTACCATGTGCTACAGGAGCAGACGTCTGTGGCATCTGAGAGCCACTATTGGCTTGTTCCAACAGCAGTTCCGTTGCTGCTACTTACAAGGGAACCTCCCCATCGCACCCCCTCAGATTTAGTTATAAGTTGGCACAGTGGATAGGCCTTGAAAAACTGAACACAGATAAATCGAGAAAACAGGAAGAAGTTGTGTGGAAGTATGAGAAAAATAAGCAAAATATACAAACTGAGTAGTCCATACAAAAGTTACGCAACATAAAGGACAGTGTAAGGGTAGCCGCGCCGTGATCACGTGGTTAGCGTGAGCAGCTCTGCAACGAGAGGTCCTTGGTTCAAGTCTTCCCTCGAATAAAAAATTTAATTTTTTATTTTCAGACAATTATTATCTGTCCGTCCATCCGCCCGATGCGAGGTAACCGCGCCGTAGTATGGGGACGCTACACCTAAACAAACATCGAAACACACTTTTTTGGCAGTGGTTATAACATCCACAAGAAAACCTAAATCGGGCAAAGTAGAAGAATCTTTTTACCCATTCGCCAAGTGTGCAAGTTAGGTGGGTCGACAACATATTCCTGTCATGTGACGCACATGCCGTGACCAGTGTCGTATAGATTATATCAGACGTGTTTTTCTGTGGAGGAATCGGTTGACCTATGACATGCGATCAAATGTTTTCGGTTCCCATTGGAGAGGCACGTCCTTTCGTCTACTAATCACACGGTTTTGCGGTGCGGTCGCAAAACACAGACACTAAACTTATTACAGTGAACAGAGACTGAACTGCCTACTGTCCTCATAGCTGCATCCACATCTTTAGTGAACTTCAAACGCGTCTCAGCATTCCTCAGTCTTCATTATTCCACATATTTCCGCACTGTTTTTTCCTGACTACTCTGTTAAATTTAAATTTACTCTCCACCATTAGTAAATTATGAGCTGTATTTATATCTGCTCCTGGGCAAGCCTTACAACGCAGTATCTCGTTTCTGTTGTCGTCACGTGGGCCATACAAATTAGCGCGCGGAATTTACAGCGTCTGTGCCATTATGTCAGGCGCACGTTTCTAGCATCACATTTGATTCCGCCGGCCATCAGTCGTTACAGTAACCACCGTGCTATGGCTCTCTGGAAAGCAGCTAGACACAGGTACTGATGGGTCGTCCTACACGTGGGTTTAAATAAAAGCCTCTGTTGCGCTGAAACCGACTCAACAGGCAAGTGAGCTATAACAATCAAAGTGTGATTTTCCTCTATCCTAAGGAAGACCGCACACTGGTGACCGAGACGTGTAACGAGTGACGCCCCATATAATCACGCCGAGTGATACGCCAGTATGGCGATGACGAATACACGCTTCCAGTGTGCGTTCACCGCGATGTCGCCAAACACGGATGCGACCAATATGATGCTGTAAACAGAACCTGGGTTCATCCCAAAAAATGACGTTTTGCCATTCGTACACCGAGGTTCGTCGTAGGCGCTCCTGTCTGTGATTCAGCATCACGGGTAACCGCAGCCATGGTCTCCGAGCTGACAGTCCTTGCTGCGGTAAACGTCATCCAACTGTTCGTGCAGATGGTTGTTGTCTTGAAAACGTCGCCATCTGTTGATTCAGGGATCGAGAAGTGGCTGCCCGATCCGTTAAAGCCATGCGGATAAGATGGCTGTCATCTCGACTGCTAGTGATACGAGGCCGTTGGGATCCAGCATGGCGTACCGTATAACCCTCCTGAACCCACCGATTCCATATCATGTTAACAGTAATTGGATCTCGACGAAAGCGAGCAGCAGTGTCGCGATACAATAAACCGCAATCGCGATAGACTACAATCTGACCTTTATCAAAGTCGGAAAAGAGATGGCACGCATTTCTCCTCCTTACACGAGGCATCACAATAACGTTTCACCAGGCAACGCCGGTCAACTGCTGTTTGTGTATGACAAATCGGTCGCAAACTTTCCTCATGTCTGCGCGTTGTAGGTGTCGCCACCGATGCCAACCTTGTGTGAATGCTCTGACAAGCTGGTCATTTCCGTATCACAGCAGCTTCTTGCAGTCGGTTAAATTTCGCGTCTGTAGCACGTCATCTTGGTGGTGTAGCAATTTTAATGGCCAGTAGTGTAGAAGGAGGGTATTTTAGTGACAGTAACGTACGGGAAAACGCTACGAACTTATGCAGCAACCCAATATTTTTCAAACTGCTTCCTCGTACATTCAGTAGCCCAACCGAACATTCATTACATGCCGGCCTGTATGTAAGCTTGCACATGATGGTGTGAATGTATGTGCGGGCTTGCGCGTGCAGGTGCGTGGCGCGGGGACGAGGCGCTGAGTTATGTGGCAATATCCGGAGCGCGGGAGGCGTGGTCCGCGTGACGTCAGCCGGTGCTCGGGCCGCCTGTGCACGTGCGTGCGCGCCGTGCGCTGCGCGACCTCTCTGCAGCAGGAAGCCGTTGGGGGGCGCCACGCCCGCGGCCGCTCGTACTTCATTGCGCACGCGGACGCTCCCGCTTCACGCACGAGCCCTCTGCGTTCTCCGTGATGAGCATGACTTGCCTCTTCTTCCTTTATTTGGTTGCTGAGTTTTTTTCCTGTCATAGGAGGGGTGGAGTCGAGAGGGCAGAGTACAAGGTCTGTGACTCAGACGAAGGTCAGAATATACGGAGGAGATCGACAGTTTTGTGACTTGAAGACATTTTAAGTGACAAAAGCCAATACATTGTCCTGGACGTCGAGTCTTCACGAGAGACAAATGTATCGGCAGGGGTGCCCTAGGAAGCGACTGTTTGCTGATAACGATGTGGTGAGAGGAAAAATGTCCTCGTTCGATGACTGCCAGAGGACACAGAGAGTTTTTGATGAAGTTTCTATTCTCTGCGCTTAATGTCAACTAAATGAGGGAAATAATCCTGTAATGTTCGAGAGAGCACTGAAAGACCTAAGTCGAAACGAGGTCCCGGGAGTAGACAACATTCCATTAGAACTACTGATAGCCTTGGGATAGCCACCCCTGTCAAAGCTCTACCATATGGTGAGCAAGATGTATGAGACAGGAGAAATACCCTCAGACGTAAAGAAGAATATAATGATTCCAATGCCAAAGAAAGCTGGTGTTGGCACATGTGAAAATTACCTAACTGTCAGTTTAATAAGTTACGGCTACAAAATACTAACACGAATTCTTTACAGAAACTGGTAAAGGCCGACCTTGAGGACGTTCAGTTTGGATTCCGTTGAAGTGTTGGAACACCTGAGGCAATACTGACCCTACGACTTATCATAGAAGATAAATTAAGAAAAGGCAACCCTTCGTTTCTAGCATTTGTAGATTTAGAGAAAGCTTTTGACAATGTTGACTAGAAAACTCTCTTTCAAATTCTCAAGGTGGCAGGGGTAAAATACAGGGAGCGAAAGGCTATTTACAATTTGGACAGAAACCAGGGGCATGGAAGGGAAGCAACAGTTGGGAAGGGAGTGAGACAGGGTTGCAGCCTGTCCCCGAAGTTATTCAATCTGTATATCGAGCAAGCAGTAAAGGAAACAAAAGAAAAATTTGGAGTAGAAATTAAAATCCATGGAGAAGAAATAAAAACTTTGAGGTCTGCCGATGACTTTGTAATTCTGTTAGAGACAGCAAAGGACCTGGAAGAGCAATTGAACGGAATGGTCAGTGTCTTGCAAGGAGGGTGTAAGATGAACATCAATGAAAGCAAAACGAGGGTAACGGAATGTAGTCGAATTAAATTGGGTGATTCTGAGGGAATTATATTAGGAAATGAGACACTTAAAGTAGTAGATGAGTTCTGATATTTGGGGAGCAAAATAACTGATGATGGTCGAAGCAGAGAGGATATAAAATTTGGACTGACAAGGCAAGGGAAGAGTATCTGAGAAAGAGAAATTTGCTAAGATCGAGTATAGATTTAAGTGTCAGGAAGTCGTTTCTGAAAGTATTTGTATGGAGTGTAGCCATGTATGGAAGTGAAACTGGGACGATAAATAGTTTAGACAAGAAGGGAATAGAAGCTTTCGAAACGAGGTGCTATAGAAGAATGCTGAAGATTAGATGGGTAGATCACATAACTAATGAGGAGGTATTGAATGGAATTGGGGAGGAGTTTGTGGCACAGCTTGACTAGAAGAAGGGATCGGTTGGTATTTCATGTTCTGAGGCATCAAGGGATCACCAATTTAGTACTGGAGGGCAGCGTGGAGGGTAAAAATCGTAGAGGCAGACGAAGAGATGGATACACTAAGCAGATTCAGAAGGATGTAGGTTGCAGTAGGTACTGGGAGATGAAGAAGCTTACACAGGATAGAGTAGCATGGAGAGCTGCAACTAACCAGCCTCTGGACTGAACCATAACAACAATATTCGAATACAGTATTAGAGGTGCGCTCCTTCACACGATCACGTCGAGTAAACATCTAGTCCCGTAACTTATCGATACTTCCAGAGCAGGTTCCTCGAGTATTCCTGCGGCCGTAGAGAGTGGCGCTTTGAACATTGCCACCAATGGAAAACACCCAGACCGCTGACCAATGGAGACCGCCAGGACTGAGTTATAAGCGGCGGGCATCTGGGCATTAGTCCGTTAGTCGTGAGTGCTTCCGTGTCGCTAGTTAATGTCGAATGTTACACCGAATTGTTGATAGCTAGACCTACAGGATAACTTTTAACTTACGTGGAAACACGCATTTGTTGGGCCTCTGCTTGTAGCTGGCCACGGCGACAGTGTAGCATTTTTTTTTCAATCTCTTGGATTTCACGCCGTGCTCATTCAGTCATCTCAGAACTAAAGTCAATGGAGATGATAGAGGAACTAAGGAGAATACTGCACCCAATCCCCTAGCGGAGAAAATCTCCGATCCGGCCGGGAATGGAAACCGGGCACCTTCGCTTAGCAATCCGGCTTGCTGACTCCTTAGGTACTTAGACGGAGATAACAGCAGTTCTCTCGCACAAGTTGATTAAATTATATTCACTTAAAATGCACTTGTGTCAACTAATCTTCTGCTCGCCCTTGCAGATTCCTACGGTGACAGATCCTCTTGCTATGTCACACTCATCTATCATTAGCAGCGAGGACTCTACATTTCTTTCCTCGGGACACGACGGTTACGGACAGCAGCAGAGAAATGCTCCCAAGGGAGCACGAAAAAGGCGAATATGCTCCTGTTTATTAAAGGACTTTAGTTGAAGAGTTGAGTACCACCTGCTGCCTCATTCTACTTTCTTCAGCATCTTTAATACTTGGGGCATGCGAACACATTGGCGTTTTTTATAACATCCAACTCATCTTTCACGCCCATAAACTGGATCATATCCACTACCCGTCGCTGTAAGTCGCTCATACCCATCCACTCCCACTTATACATTCTCGCTCACTCATTCTCTTCTCTGAAACAGTTAAAAAGTGAGGAGATCCGTTCACAGTGAAAATTGTGCGACGTCTGCATATAAATGTGAAGTGCTTAAGCAATCTAAGAGCCCAAATCTGGAGGGGAAGGGGGCTTCAAAGTTTGTCACTGCCCTCCGTCTCACCCCCTCTCCCCGCTCCCCGCTAATTGCATCCAAAATAACTTGCAGTCACTTAACAAGCCTGCCAAAAATTTTAAAAATTATAACTGTATTAATACATTTTATGTAATTTGTTTGCAGCAGTGTGTAGTTTGCCTGTATCGCGTCACTATAGCTTCCAATAAATGGCGTGTCTGATAAATACACAATCTTAAAGTGACCAAAACTAGGAGAAGTACGTGTATCATGCAGTTCTTTTAAGACCTATAACGGCAAAACCTCTCATAAGTTTGGCAAATTTGTAACTGATACGGAACAAAATCGAAGAGTGCACTCACGCTAACCGCTAGCAGTATTTCACTTAACTCTAAGAATCTGGACATAGGTCTGCAGATTACGGCTATACTGGTACATAAAATAGGGAATGCTGTATCTGCGTCTACATCTCAATCCGCATACATTCAGTGCAATACTTTGTGAAGTGCACGGCGGAAGGAACTTAGCATGGCACTATATGTTAGAGCTCTTGCCGTTCTAATCGCACATGAAACACGGGACAAGTGAGTGCTTAAATGCCTCAGTGCGAACTTTGAGGAATGTAACTTTGTCTTCAAGGGCCCTAAGGTATTGAACGAAAGCTCTGGGTTCTTCGCTGAATACAGGTTCTTGACATTTTGTAAGTAACCCTTCGCTGAGGAACGTGCAGATTCCTACGGTGACAGATCCTCTTGCTATGTCACACTCATCTATCATTAGCAGCGAGGACTCTACATCTCTTTCCTCGGGACATGACGGTTACGGACAGTAGCAGAGAAATGCCCCCAAGGGAGCACGAAAAAGGCGTATATGCTCTTGTTTTTAAAAGACTTTAATTGAAGAGTACCACCAGCTGCCTCATTCTACCTTCCTCAGCATCTTTAATACTCGGGGTATGCGAACATATTGGCGCTTTTTATAACATCCAACTCATCTTTCACGCCCATAAACTGGATCATATCCACTACCTGTCGCTGTAAGTCGCTCTTACCCATCCAATCCCACTTGTCCATTCTCGCTCACTTATTCAGCCCAACTCACTATCTCTTTGTGTCTGTTACTGTCCCTTGTCTCACACCCAGAGTCTCCTACGTTCTGTCCTCCTAATACCATCTCTCACTGTCTGTCTCTGTCTCGCTCTCTCTTGCTGCTACTATTTCATTCACTGCTTCCCATTGCTGCAGTCTCTTGTCACTGTCACTAACCCTCCCTTCCTCGTCGTCATTGTCACTGGCTCTCACCCACTTCCACGTTCTACTTTTTGTTATTCCTCTCCCACTGGGACTGTCTCCTTCACTCTTTTCCTTGCGCTATTCTGTTACTGTTAACTACAGGGTTATTACAAATGATTGAAGCGATTTCACAGCTCTACAATAACTTTATTAGTTGAGATATTTTCACAATGCTTTGCACACACACATACAAAAACTCAAAACGTTTTTTTAGGCATTCACAAATGTTCGATATGTGCCCCTTTAGTGATTCGGCAGACATCAAGCCGATAATCAAGTTCCTCCCACACTCGGCGCAGCATGTCCCCATCAATGAGTTCGAAAGCATCGTTGATGCGAGCTCGCAGTTCTGGCACGTTTCTTGGTAGAGGAGGTGTTTAAACACTGAATCTTTCACATAACCCCACAGAAAGAAATCGAATGGGGCAAGTCGGGAGAGCGTGGAGGCCATGACATGAATTGCTGATCATGATCTCCACCACGACCGATCCATCGGTTTTCCAATCTCCTGTTTAATAAATGCCGAACATCATGATGGAAGTGCGGTGGAGCACCATCCTGTTGAAAGATGAAGTCGGCGCTGTCGGTCTCCAGTTGTCGCATGAGCCAATTTTCCAGCATGTCCAGATACACGTGTCCTGTACCGTTTTTTTTCGCAGAAGAAAAAGGGGCCGTAAACTTTAAACCGTGAGATTGCACAAAACACGTTAACTTTTGGTGAATTGCGAATTTGCTGCACGAATGCCTGAGGATTTTCTACCGACCAGATTCGCACATTGTGCCTGTTCACTTCACAATTAAGAAAAAATGTTGCTTCATCACTGAAAACAAGTTTCGCACTGAAAGCATCCTCTTCCATGACCTGTTGCAACCGCGCCGAAAATTCAAAGCGTTTGACTTTGTCATCGGGTGTCAGGGCATGTAGCAATTGTAAACGGTAAGGCTTCTGCTTTAGCCTTTTCCGTAAGATTTTCCAAACCGTCGGCTGTGGTACGTTTAGCTCCCTGCTTGCTTGATTCGTCGACTACGGCAGGCTACGCGTGAAACTTGCCCGCACGCGTTCAACCGTTTCTCCGCTCACTGCATGCCGACCCGTTGATTTCCCCTTACAGAGGCATCCAGAAGCTTTAAACTGCGCGTACCATCGCCGAATGGAGTTAGCAGTTGGTGGATCTTTGTTGAACTTCGTCCTGAAGTGTCGTTGCACTGTTATGACTGACTGATGTGAGTGCATTTCAAGCACGACATACGCTTTCTCGACTGCTGTCGCCATTTTGTCTCACTGCGTTCTCGAGCACTCTGGCGGCAGAAACCTGAAGTGCAGCTTCAGCCGAACAAAACTTTATGACTTTTTCTACGTATCTGTAGTGTGTCGTGACCATATGTCAATGAATGGAGCCACAGTGAATTTATGAAATCGCTTCAATCATTTGTAATAGCCCTGTATTTTCCAGTGCCACTGTGTCCTTCACTTTCTCCTACTCTGTCAATGTCTCTATCGGTCTTTCCATTCCACAAACACTACCTATTACCTTACATTATTAATTACCTTTTCGTCTCTTCATTATTGCCACTGCTTTCTTCTCTCTCAGTGTAAAAAAGGGCGAATATGTCTGCATGCAAAAATTTTTGGGAACAGGTTTTAAGGTACTGTGGAGGGTAGAATGAGTCAGTTAGTACCCCACTTTTCACTCAGCCTTTTCAGAGACAGGAACATATCCTTTTTTGTGCTCTGATAGAAGTTCTCTTCCACTGGTTCCCTTCTTCTGCCTGTGAATGCAGGATGTGTGACCCCTATGAAAAGAACTTTATGGGACAGTAAAATTTTAATAGTTGACTTATGTGAAATTTAAATAACGCAAAACTATGTAATTTGGCACCTCAGACGGGTGCACAAAATTTTTGCAGTGCTTCAATACTGCAATTCAGTACACAATTACAGATACACTCACAGCATGTATCTACATTATCGCCTCACACATATATTTGCGGGTACAAGTATGCTAACTTTGAACCTTTCTATCTCGAAAACTTGAAAAGATATCAAGTAAATTTTCGAGGTTCTCCGAGATTGGGATGTAAGAAATATTTCTTAAAAAATTACAACTGTTTGCTGTTCATCATCGTCTTTGGATCCTCGGTTCGGTTTTGGTACCGAAAAACAATGTTTTGCGGGTGTTTCCGATAAAGGAAAAATATTTTTAAAAACGAGAAGATGGCATTTGTAGATGAACATTTGAGCAATGTGGTGCGGCTATTTGTTATTTAGATTTCGCCTCACACCGGATTTTACGTGTGCAAGTAGGGTAATATTGAACCACTGTATCTCGGAAATGGATGAAGATATCAAGAAAAATTTCAATGTTACTGGCGACCGGTGCCTTAAGAATATATCGTAAAAAACTACCTTGAACAGTTAAACAGAGAACCGACTCGTGCGATAACATATTAGACCTTCTGGTGACAAACAGACCCGAACTATTTGAAAAAGTTAACGCAGAACAGGGAATCAGCGATCATAAAGCGGTTACGGCATCGATGATTTCAGCCGTAAATAGGAATATTAAAAAGGGTAGGAAGATTTTTCTGTTTAGAAAAAGTGACAAAAATCAGATTT
The DNA here is from genome assembly GCF_023864275.1 of Schistocerca cancellata. Lineage (NCBI taxonomy): Eukaryota > Metazoa > Arthropoda > Insecta > Orthoptera > Acrididae > Schistocerca > Schistocerca cancellata. Next base: position 811,624,511 of record NC_064630.1, read on the forward strand.
CAGAGTACCTGTTGGCTCAACACAAAAGTTTTGTCTCAAGTACAGATAGTGTTGAGGATCAGTGGACAAAATTCAAAACCATCGTACAATATGCGTTAGATGAGTATGTGCCAAGCAAGATCGTAAGAGATGGAAAAGAGCCACCGTGGTACAACAACCGAGTTAGAAAACTGCTGCGGAAACAAAGGGAATTTCACAGCAAACATAAACATAGCCAAAGCCTTGCAGATAAACAAAAATTACGCGAAGCGAAATGTAGTGTGAAGAGAGCTATGCGAGAGGCGTTCAATGAATTCGAAAGTAAAGTTCTATGTACTGACTTGGCAGAAAATCCTAAGAAATTTTGGTCATATGTCAAAGCGGTAGGTGGATCAAAACAAAATGTCCAGACACTCTGTGACCAAAATGGTACTGAAACAGAGGATGACAGACTAAAGGCCGAAATACTAAATGTCTTTTTCCAAAGTTGTTTCACAGAGTAAGATTGCACTGTAGTTCCTTCTCTAGATTGTCGCACAGATGAAAAAATGGTAGATATCGAAATAGACGACAGAGGGATAGAGAAACAATTAAAATCGCTCAAAAGAGGAAAGGCCTCTGGACCTGATGGGATACCAGTTCAATTTTACACAGATTACGCGAAGGAACTTTGCCCCCTTCTTGCAGCGGTGTACCGTAGGTCTCTAGAAGAGCGTAGCGTTCCAAAGGATTGGAAAAGGGCACAGGTCATCCCCGTTTTCAAGAAGGGACGTCGAACAGATGTGCAGAACTATAGACCTATATCTCTAACGTCGATCAGTTGTAGAATTTTGGAACACGTATTGTGTTCGAGTACAATGACTTTTTTGGAGACTAGAAAACTACTCTGTAGGAATCAGCATGGGTTTCGAAAAAGACGGTCATGTGAAACCCAGCTCGCGCTATTCGTCCACGAGACTCAGAGGGCCATAGACGCGGGTTCACAGGTAGATGCCGTGTTTCTTGACTTCCGCAAGGCGTTCGATACGGTTCCCCACAGTCGTTTAATGAACAAAGTAAGAGCATATGGACTATCAGACCAATTGTGTGATTGGATTGAGGAGTTCCTAGATAACAGGACGCAGCATGTTATTCTCAATGGAGAGAAGTCTTCCGAAGTAAGAGTGATTTCAGGTGTGCCGCAGGGGAGTGTCATAGGACCGTTGCTATTCACAATATACATAAATGACCTGGTAGATGACATCGGAAGTTCACTGAGGCTTTTTGCAGATGATGCTGTGGTGTATCGAGAGGTTGTAACAATGGAAAATTGTACTGAAATGCAGGAGGATCTGCAGCGAATTGACGCATGGTGCAGGGAATGGCAACTGAATCTCAATGTAGACAAGTGTAATGTGCTGCGAATACACAGAAAGATAGATCCTTTATCATTTAGCTACAAAATAGCAGGTCAGCAACTGGAAGCAGTTAATACCATAAATTATCTGGGAGTACGCATTAGGAGTGATTTAAAATGGAATGATCATATAATGCTGATTGTCGGTAAAGCAGATGCCAGACTGAGATTCATTGGAAGTATCCTAAGGAAATGCAATCCGAAAACAAAGGAAGTAGGTTACAGTACGCTTGTTCGCCCACTGCTTGAATACTGCTCAGCAGTGTGGGATCCGTACCAGATAGGGTTGATACAAGACATAGAGAAGATCCAACGGAGAGCAGCGCGCTTCGTTACAGGATCATTTAGTAACCGCGAAAGCGTTACGGAGATGATAGATAAACTCCAGTGGAAGACTCTTCAGGAGAGACGCTCAGTAGCTCGGTACGGGCTTTTGTCAAAGTTTCGAGAACATACCTTCACCGAAGAGTCAAGCAGTATATTGCTCCCTCCTACGTATATCTCGCGAAGAGACCATGAGGATAAAATCAGAGAAATTAGAGCCCACACAGAGGCATACCGACAATCCTTCTTTCCACGAACAATACGAGACTGGAATAGAAGGGAGATCCGATAGAGGTACTGAAGGTACCCTCCGCCACACACCGTCAGGTGGCTTGCGGAGTATGGATGTAGATGTAGATGTAGATGTAAAAATTTCAGCCGTTGGTCGTGCATATCCGTCTTGGAATCCACGTTTTGCGGGTTTTCTAACGAACCGTCCATGAACTAAGTGGTGCCTCCATAGGGCCTTTAAGGCGTACTGTAGAGTACATTTAATGCAAAAAGAGCCAATCGATTTGTTCCATTTTCCTAAACTGGAGGTTGGTTGGTTGGTTGATTTTGAGGGAGGGGACCAAACAGCGAGATCATCATCCTATAAACTGGAGGAAGTGTGTAATACTGAAACTTTGACCCTGTACAGTAGAAAAGTTACAGTAAGACGATCCTTCTGTTGATTATAAAAATGGTCGCTATCTGAGCGGCTACCCAAAACTGACCCTACCTTTCTACCACGGGCAGAAGCCCAGGTATGAGCCGCCGAAAAATCCCATTCTTATGCGCAGCGTTTTGAAACCTATTGGATAGCGCAAGCTGTACTATGCATACCGGTAACGTTGTAAAGCGGTATGAAATGGCAGTATATGATCTGTTGTAGGGGTGGTGAATGGTGGGGTTCGGTTTAGTGGGACAATTGTAGCAAAATGAAGTTGAACTATAAAGGAGACAGTGCGACAAGTGCGAGCCTTTCTCGACTACTGCTTTACTATATTGACCCCAACCAGATGGGATTTAAGGGAGATGGCGAAGCAATACAAAGGCGTGCAGCTGTATTTGATACTGGCAGATTCGATCAACACGCGACTATAGTACAGGGTGTTGAGAAATTCCAATTAAAAACGACTAGGGCTTGTAGATGGGAATAAGTACCTAACTTTTTGAATAGGAAACCATGTCCGGTAACGTGCCGTTTCTGCTCTAAGACTCTTTCAGTTCAGATGTGTGATGCGTCCATATCTGCTGAAGGAAAGAGAAAAGTTTCAGAAGTGCTTGCCCCGGTATGTTGTAGGTTAGACAGGATAACGTGTACCTGATGTCACTTAATGTCTGTCTTGCTACGGGACTCCTTTAGAGACAGAGGAAGACCGCCGACACGATTTCTGACCGCTGCACTAGAAGCTCATATCGGTGCCCAAATGCGGCTAACGTCAATCGAACTTTTAAAACGAGATCCACCACACCATAAGCTATTAAGTTAAGATCCACAAGCAGTAACTTTCATGTTTGTGAAGCGTATGTCTGAGGTACCTAGATGTCGGTGCCAGCTGTGAATCTGGTATCGTGGAGCACGTAGTACGAAACTGTCATAGCCGATGAGAAATCGAGCCAGGTGGTGCAGGGCTTAAGGCACAGGACTCGCATTTTGGAGGACCAGGATTTCGATCATCATCTGGAAATCCTGATTTCTGTTGTGTGTGGTTTGGTTAAAAGGAATTGTAGGATGCTTGCTTTGGAATAGGACGCTGCTGATATTCTTATCACAACGAGTTTTGTCGGATGACAACAGAACATCCATACCCAGCAACCACTGTGAAGTGCGTGGTAGTGAGTACTCACCACTGTAAAATTTTGTAGGTGTTCCATTCAGATAAGGAACTTGAGAAGAATATCTGCTTACATGTTCCTATTTAGGTCTTCACGGAATAGTCCGAGCGAGGTGGCGCAGTGGTTAGACACTGGACTCGCATTCGGGAGGACGACGGTTCAATCCCGCGTCCGGCCATCCTGATTTAGGTTTTCCGTGGTTTCCCTAAATCACTCCAGGCCAATGCCGGGATGGTTCCTCTAAAAGGGCACGGCCGACATCCTTCCCCATCCTTCCCTCATCCGATGAGACCGATGACCACGCTGTCTGGTCTCGTTCCCCAAACCAACCAACGGGATAGTCTGCGTCTGTCTTCAAGCACTTGCCAGTTCAGTTGATTTTGCATCTCCGTGATACTGTCCCAGGGGTCAACGAAACCCGTGACCATTCGTGCTGGCATTCTTTGTCTACGCTCAATATTCCCTGTTAGTCCTATCTGGTGGGCACTCCAAACACTTGAGGAAAATTTTAGAATGTGTCGCAGGACTCTTTTGTACACAGACTGCGTTTCTCTAGTATTCAACTAATAAACCGTCGTCTGCCACCTGACCTAAGCCTTAACCTATCTGATCTTTCCAGTTCACATACCTATAAATTGTTGCATAATTTGACCAATTCCAACTGTGATTCACTGATAATGTAGTCGTAAGACACCACATTTCTTCTTTTTGTGAAGTACCAAATTTTATATTTCAAGCAAGCCAATAAACTTGCGGCCATTATGAAATCTTATCAAATCCGACTGACAATGTGAGCAAATTTTTTTCAGACAGTACTACATATCGATAACTACATCTTCTACGAAATTTCTGTGGTTGCTATTGACATTGGCCGCAAAATGATTCATACACAACATGAGTACAAAGCGCCCAAACACAGTTTGCAGCCGCACATCTGAAGTTATTCCCATATCTGTCGAGGTCTCTCCATACAAGGGCACACACTGCGTCCTCCCTGCCAAGAAATCATCAATCCAGTGACAACGCCCACTTAATACACCAACTTACGACAGCAAGTGTATGTATGGTACTGAGTAAAATGCTTCTTCGAATGAGTACAGAATATCGATTGAGAGTAAATCGATAAAAGACGAAAGTAATAAGAAGTAGCAGAAATGAGAAGAGCGAGAAACTTAACATCTGCAAGGAGAACACCAAAATCAGACTAGAATTGAAGCATTTGGGATGAGGTGCTACAGATGTGTGTTGAAAACTAAATAGAGTGATAGGGTAGGGAAAGAGCATGTTGGGCGCAGAATCGGAGAGAAATATATGGAAAATATTGACAATGAGAAGGGACAGTATGATAGGACATCTGATAAGTCATCAGTGAAAGGGCGCCTGTGGTACTAGAGGGGGCGGTAGAGGATGAAAACTGTAGAGGAAGACGGAGGTTGGTATTCGTGCAGCAAATAATTGAGGTAATTGAGGACATAGGTTGCAAAAACAAAAAATTGCGTTCATCTTCAAGTACGTCTCCCTCCATTTCTTCATCGTCTGACGCCTGAAGGAGCTCCCCTGCGAATAGCAGCTAAAAGTTACACCACTGCACGTTATTTACTATATATCAGCTGACTGAAGATGCAGCAATTAGGTTGCTTACCTTGTTTAAACTCTACAGTGTCGGCCGTGGATGTTGTGTGTTCCTCGACTATACCATCCACACAAATGTGTGGGTAGGTGTCACATCTTCATCGAACTGGGCTGGAACAACATGAAAGAATCACAGTCATAGTCCATTTACATGTGGATGAATAAAAACACAGAACTGATACTAATTAAGCAGAAAGAGATATTTGCAGCAGATTCTAGGGCTCATGTTTACTTCAGTGATGCCACAGATTACAGACTGACCCACCCAAGATGGCTGTTGGCGAGAGATAAAGCCATGGATGGGTGGTGTGGGGAGGGGGGGGGGAGGGTGCATTGATCAGTCGCTTTCGGGACGTCAGGCCACAAACGCTCGAATTGGGTTCCGCATAAACACTGCTTCGAAATTCATTGTGGTTTGTAAGAAGGATCCTCATGGCATTTCAGCACACAATATGTTCTGTCTGAGATAAAAATAAATATTCAGTGACAGTTTCGTGGATCACTTACGCTGTCCTTCTTTTAGATTGTTATTACCTGTTCTTTAGTAAAAAAAAATACTGGGCACTGTTTCAGATAAAGGGAATTTACGGTGTATTACGGCTAAAGGAGAAGCCATCTCAGTCGAAAATTCGGTGTACAATCTGATGTAGATTCCATGGTGCCTGGAGATTCGTTCAGTCTTGGCTTTTTTACCTGTTTCTTAATACCCCTGATACTAATATCAATTACACTAGCTTTCTCAGTGGTGCGAAGATTAAATTGATTACCGCATTTTATGGGCTGCCGTAAGCAGAACTCACTGTGCTTCTCATATACATTAACAGAGCTTTGACAGTCATAGTGTCCTGTTTTTAGGCGTAGAATGTTTTCTTTTTTTATGTATTTCTGCATGAATGTGGTTCAGCTTTATACTTGGAAATATACATGTAGGTACAACGGGCCATACACCAAGGAAGTTGTCGGCTACGTTTTCAGACAACAACAGTACGTGACATTGGACGCTCAGAACCGCACGAAAATGTGATTAGAACATAAACCGACCATTCCAAAAGCTGTGCTGTGAGCCATTCCCACGCAAAACGGTCATCATTTCATCATTAGAGTTCACTCCTTGCTATAGAAACAATTTTCTACACCAAAGTACAAGCCTGTGGTACAGTAGACTTGGTAAAAGCAGGTTCGATGTTGACTAATGCACCAGTTGTCTTGGCGTAACGTCTTTGATTCATTATTAAAAAACGTGTTCGGTCCCGGGTTACAATCCTGCCGCTGCTTACATTTTGATAAATTATCAGCATTGGCAGCCGAAGACTTACAGCATAAGAAGTCACCCTCATTCTGCCAATGGCCTTGTCAAAGAGGGCGGAGGAGCGGACAGAGTTTCAGGGCACTCTCTTGTCCTAGGGATGCCACTAAAGGCGGAAGAATCAGCATTGATCAACGGCATGAGGATGCAGAAGCCAATAAAACTACTGCATTAAAGACACGTAACGTGCATCTACAGGACATGTGGCCTTTAATTGAAATGACATGGTGATCTCTCCATTGGCAAAAGATTCCGGAATAGTCCACCATTCGGATCTCCAGTAGGGGATTACCAAGGGGGAGGTTACCATGAGAAAAAGATTGAATAATCAACAGAAGGATAACATTCTACTAATCGGGGCGTGGAATGTCAGAAGCCCGAACGTGGTAGGGAAACTAGAAAATCTGAAAAGGAAAATGCAAAGGCTGAATATAGCTATAGTAGGGGTCAGTGAACTGAAGTGGAAAGAAGACAAGGATTTCTGGTCAGATGAGTATGGGGTAATATCAACAGCAGCAGAAAATTGTGTAACAGGAGTAGGATTCGTTATGAACAGGAAGGTACGGCAGAGAGTGTTTTACTGTGAACAGTTCAGTTACAGAATTGTTCTTATCAGAATCGACAGCAAACCAACACCGACAAAGGTAGTTCTGGTATACATGTCGATGTCGCAAGCTGAAGATGAAGACACAGGGAAAGTGTATGAGGACATGGAAAGGTTAATACAGTATGTAAAGGAGGATGAAAATCTAATAGTAATGGGGGACTGGAATGCAGCTGTAAAGGAAGGAGTAGAAGAAAAGGTTACAGAAGAATGTGGGTTTGGGACAAGGAATGAGAAAGGAGAAAGACTACTTGACATCTGTAACAAGTTTCAGCTCGTAATAGCGAACACCTTGTTCAAGAATCACAAGAGAAGGAGGTATACTTGTAAAAGGCTGGGAGATCCTGGAAGACTTCAGATAGATTACATCATGGTCAGACAGAGATTCCGAAATCAGATACTGGACTCTAAGGCGTACCCAGGGGCAGATACAGATTCAGATCACAATATAGTAGTGATGAAGAGTAGGCTGAGGTTTAAGACATTAGTCATGAAGACTCAGTACGCAAAGAGTGGGATACGGAAGTACTAAGGAATGACGAGATAGTCTTGAAGTTTCCAGAATGAAATTTTCACTCTGCAGCGGAGTGTGCGCTGATATGAAACATCCTGGCAGATTAAAACTGTGTGCCCGACCGAGACTCGAACTCGGGACCTTTGCCTTTCGCGGGCAGGTGCTCTACCATCTGAGCTACCGAAGCACGACTCACGCCCGGTACTCACAGCTTTACTGCTGCCAGTATCTCGTCTCCTACCTTCCAAACGTTACAGAAGCTCTCCTGCGAAGTTGTCTAAGGCTATGATACAGCAATAAGAAATAGCTAAGTAAGCAGTACAGTTGGAGAGGAATTGAAATCTCTAAAAAGGGCCGTCACGGAAGTTGGGAAGGAAAATACAGGTACATAGAGGGTAGCTCCGAAGAAACCATGGATAACAGAAGAAATACTTCAGTTGATTGATGAAAGGAGGAAGCACAAAATATTCCGGGAAACTCAGGAATACAGAAATACATGTCGTTCAGGAATGAAATAAATAGGAAGTACAGGGAAGCTAAGACCAAATGGCTGCAGGAAAAATGTGAAGACATCTAAAAAGAAATGATTGTCGGTAGGACTGACTCTGCATACAGGAAAGTCAAAACAAACTTCGATGACATTAAAAGCAAGGGTAGTATTATTGAGTGTGCAACGGAAATTCCACTGTTAAATGCAGAGGAGAGACCGGATATGTGGAAGAAATACAATGAAAGCCTCCATGAGGAGGAAGATTTGTCTGATGTGATAGAAGAAGAAACAGGAGTCGATTTGTAAGAGATAGAGGATCCAGTATTAGAGTCAGAATTTAAAAGAGCTTTGGAGGACTTAAGGTCAAATAAGGCTGAAGGAATTGATAACATTCCAACACAATTTCTAAAATCATTACGGGAAGTAACAACAAAACGACTATTGGCGTTGATGTGTAGAACATATGAGTCTGGCTACATACCATCTGAGTTTCGGAAAAACATTATCCACACAATTCCGAACACGGCAAGAGCTGTCAATTGCCAGAATTATCGCACATTCAGCTTAACAACTCATACATCCAAGTTGCTTACAAGAATAATATACAGAATGGTAAAGAAAACTGAGGCTGCGGTCGATGATGATCAGTTTGGCTTTAGGAGAAGTAAAGGCACGAAGAGAGGCAATTCTAACGTTGCGGTTAATAATGGAAGCAAGACTAAAGAAAAACCAAGATACGTTCTTACATTTGTCGACCTGGTAAAAGCGTTCGACAATATAAAATGGTGCAAGATGTTCGATATTCTGAAAAAAGTACGGGTAAGCTGTAGGGAGAGACGGTTCATATACAATATGTACAACAACCAAGAGTGGACGATCAAGAACGAAGTGCTCGTATTAAAAAAAGTGTAAGAAAAGGATATAGCCTTTCGCCTCTACTGTTCAATCTATTCATCGAGGAAGCAATGATGGAAATAGAAGAAATGTTCAGGAATGGAATTAAAATTCAAGATGAAAGGATATCATTGATACGATTCGGTGATAAAAAATCTATCCTGAGTGAAAGTGAAGAAGAATTAAATGATCTGGTGAACGGGATGAACAGTCTAAGGAGTACACAGTATGGATTGAGAGTAAATCAAGGAAGACGAAGGTAATGAGAAGTAATAGAAATGAGAACAGCGATAAACTTATCATTAGGATTGATGGTCATGAAGCTGATGAAGTTAAGGAATTCTGCTACCTAGGCAGTAAAATAACCAACGACGGACATAGCACGGAGGACATCAAAAGCAGACTATCTATGGCAAAAAAGGCATTCCTGGTCACGAGAAGTCTACTAATACCAAATATCGGCCTTAATTTCAGGAAGAAGTTTCTGAAAATGTACGTCTGGAGTACAGCATTGTATGGTAATGAAATATGGACTGTGGGAAAACCGGAACAGAAGAGAATCAAAGCATTAGAGATGTGGTGCCACAGACGAATGTCGAAAATTAGGTGGCTGATAAGGTAAGGAACGAGGAGTTTCTACGTAGAGTCGGAGGGAAAGGAATATGTGGAAAACACTGATACGGAGAAGGGGCAGGATGATAGGAGATCTGTCCATGGTACTAGAGGGAGCTGTAGAGTGCAAAAACTGTAGAGGAAGATAGATATTGAAATACATGTAGCAAATAATTGAGGAATTAGGTTGCAAGTGCTACTCTGAGATGAGGAGGTTATCACAGGAGAGGAATAGGTGGCGGGCCACATGAAACCAGTCGGAAGAGCGATGACCAAACAGAAAATGATATTGAACACGAATATCATCGCGTGACAAAGTAATTAGTGTGGCGTTTGATATACGAATGCTTGAATAAAGGAACGATGCTGATTCTCAAAAAGTGGTTTCAATCAGATGTGCATCTTATCGTGTTCCAGTTTGCTTAGAACACGTCGCTGAACTCGCATAGCTGCACATCGAATAGCCGTGCAGCCTAGGTCAGTAGAAAAATGTTAGTTGTTCAGATAGCGTAATTATTTTAAGCAGCGGCAAATACGCCAGAAATTCCTTACAATGAAATGCAATGTTGTTGGTACTATTATATCGATATACTATTATATCGATATTCTGTATGTCCTTGTTTCTGGAGTTAAAGATCATGAATAGGAGAGCATTCAAATGCATTTTGTGATAAGATGTGTAGTTTTGTAAGCGAAATGGCCACACCACTGCTTTTGGGGTTAACGATTTGTGTTCTAAACACATTTTCGTGCGGTTCTGGCCGTTCTATCTCACACTCTTACCTCGACAGCATTTTCGTGTAAGGAATCCGTGGTGTCAGGCGGATCGCTGCAGAGTAGCAATGCACTCTATGAAAGAAAAGTAAGACTCACCATGTAGGATTATCCAAATTGGTGATAAGCTCTTATTCATACAGGTATATAAGAAGAATGTAAGATTGTAAACTTCGGCGGCCTTTGTATTAATGTGTGACGATGCAGGGCAGTTTCACCGAATAGCTGGGAAGGATAGTAAACAGGAGACCTATTGGCACCAACGCACAAATTCTCAGCGAATTTCATTCTATGTACTCGGACTGCAACTGTGACTCGTAGACAGGCGCGTGAACAATACACGTAGATGTTGGCATTTGAAAGAGGACGCGTAGTTGCGCTCAAAGAAGCCGATTGAAGTAGTCGGCGAACCGGTCGACATCTGAGAAGAAGTGGACGACGCTGGCTGAACACAGCGTCAAGAATGAAGCGGCCGGCCAGAGAGACGTCAGAACACGAGAACTAAGCGATCGTCGGGCATGCCCTCACAGCTTCGACTTCATCGTTATCACCAAGGCGACGTGCAACTGGCAGTGGCCACAGCTCAAACGACGGAGGCTGAACACACGGCGAACCTTGCGCCGACTGCCATTAACCGATGTACAACAACAAGCCCGTCTGAGAAGTGCCAGGCACATTTGAATTGGAATCTTTTTCGAATGGAGTATGTTGTATCCGCGGACCCAACAGAATAGCGCGCGCGCCCTGCTGTCGCATCGCTTGCCACAGTTTCCCGTCGCGCCATTGCTGAGCTGGGGCCTTTCAGCGCCCTCTGGCTACACCACATAAAAGGAGCGCTGGCCCCGAGTCGGGGGGTCTGGCAGACAGCTCGTTGCAGTCGTCAGTGCCGTCGTTCGTTGTCTGATTAGCTATCTCGCTGTGTGGTTCAGTGTTGTATAACGACTTAAGCCACGAATTCGGAATATTCTTTGGACACTAATTGAAACTGTATCTACGCTACACTCTTCGCTGTCGATAATCCTAAGTAACTGTTTTATACTAGCTGGCGTTTATTTGTCACTAATCGTTTTCCTGCCACAAGATTTTAGTCACAACCTGGTCACGTCCCATCCATATCCAAATTATGGTTGCCACGCCCGGGCAGCCATAGCGGAGTAGAATTGCCTTCGGTGACCAGTCTCGCTTCCTCAGTTGAAAGTCGGCCGGTGTGGCCGTGCGGTTCTAAGCGCTTCAGTTTGGAACCGCGTGATCGCTACGGTCGCAGGTTCTAATCCTGCCTCGGGCATGGATGTGTGTCATGTCCTTAGGTTAGTTAGGTTTAAGTAGTTCTAAGTTCTAGGGGACTGATGACCTTAGAAGTTAAGTCCCATAGTGCTCAGAGCCATTTGCACCATTTGAACCTCAGTTGAAAACCTGTATGGAGACGCCCCAGAGAGCAGTGCAGTACCAAGCTATATGCCGCCACATGGCCTGACGACCAGGTGTGATGGTTGGTACTTGGTCTCCCCCCCCCCCAATTTTGATATCAAACTGATATGCAAATTAATTAAATTTATCAATTAATTACCCGCACCAGATGACATTATGCGTTTTACTCAGCCTGGTTGCGGGCCCCCACTCCCTTTTTCCTTCTCACTCCTGTCCCCCCCCTCCCCCCCCCCCCCCCCACCTACCGTATTGGCAGGAATTTCGAATTTTGCCGAGAATTTCGAATATTGGCGTAAGTTTCCAATTCCGACGGGAATTTCTTTGTACCAGGACGCCCCGCTCCACACACCCCCCCCCCCCCCCCCCAGGAATTGTGAGAAATTAAAAATGGTGGTGCCCTTTCTGGGACTCAAAGACTGGTCCTTCTGGACACAAAGTCAGAGTGTGCCCCCAACATACGGAAACGGCCCAGATGCAGGAGAGGAGGGTTAGGTTCCTGTACTTTATTTATTTTGTTTCGGAAACTGAAGTAAAGATCGGTCCTAACAATGCAATTAATCATAGTATGGTGCCTAAGGCTGAATTTCACACTCCACATGGCTCTGTGGGCGAGTGGCCAACGATGGCTGTTTCTTTTGGTCAGCTGTGGAGCATCACCATGACCTGACAAAAAATGTTTCCCTTGAGCAAGGCAATGGACTCGTTGTCAGTGCATCAGTGCAGCTGTGAGCTCTTTGTTTCTTGACTGACGGCCCAACATGTGGAAGTGACACTTCTCCTATGGTCTACACTTTGCTACGCTATAGGTGTCTCTGTGTGGATACCCCCCCCTCCCCCCCTTCCCCCCCGAAAAGATGCATGTCTGTAAGCGACTCAAATTCTTCTTAATCCTCAAACACTTCCACTTATATACATATTTCTGCACTAAAGGAAATTCATTGCGGAAACAGTGCACTGGGATTCAAATGTGTGTGTGAATTCCTGAGGTTAACAGTCCCTAGACTTACACACTACTTAAGCTAACTTAAACAAGCTTGTGCTAAGAATAACATGCACACCCATGGCCGAGGGAGGACTAGAACCTCCGGTGGCAGGGGCTGCGCAAACCGTGACATGGCGCCTCAAACTGGAGTGTTACTCCGCGTGGGTTTTCAGATTCCTACATGTAGAAGTGGATAGACTACATCGCTGGTCAGTTATGCAATTTCCGCTGTTGGTCGACACATCAACACTATTCTCAATGCTTCTGTAAATTACAGACATTCATATCAAGTGAGATAATTGGTTTGGGGCGCTCGTCAATTACAAGTAGCTGTAATGCTGAGATTAGCGGGAGGGCTTGCAGAAATCCCTAACTGCAGATTCTGACTCTACATGGATGAATCCCGACCGTACACTTTTCATTTCATCAAATTCAACGTATGCTTTGTCTATTATTATTATCTCTTCAGGTTTCGTGAATAAGGTCTATTGTACAGCTACATGAAATAAATACATGAAATAAGTTAACCATTCAGACCTATACAACCAGACCAGACATCCCCAGTCATAGCTAGTAGAGTAAATCTAGGGCAGCTCGTCCAGTAGGAATGTATATGACCTACCCCTCCCCCCCTCCCCACACCACCCATTCATGGCTTCATCTCTCGTCAACAGCCATCTTGGGTCAGTCTGTAATCTGTGGCATCACTGAAGTAAACATGAGCCCTAGAATCTGCTGCAAATATCTCTTTCTGCTTAATTAGTATCAGTTCTGTATTTTTATTCATCCACATGCAAATGGAGTCAAATAGACTATGACTGTGATTCTTTCATGTTGTTCCAGCCCAGTTCGATGAAGATGTGACACCTACCCACACATTTGTGTGGAATGTATATTCGAGGAACACACAACATCCACGGCTGGCACTGTAGAGTTTAAACAAGGTAAGCAACCTAATTGCTGCATCTTCAGTCAGCTGCTATATAGTAAATAACGTGCAGTGGTGTAACTTGTAGCTGCTATTCGCAGGGGAGCTCCTTCAGGCGTCAGTGGATGAAGAAATGGAGGGAGACGTACTTGAAGATGAACGCAATTTTTTTGTTTCTGCAACCTATGTCCTCAATTATTTGCTGCACGAATACCAACCTCCGTTTTCCTCTACAGTTTTCATCCTCTACCGCCCTCTCTAGTACCACAGGGGCCCTTCACTGATGGCTTATCAGGTGTCCTATCATACTGTCCCTTCTCATTGTCAATGTTTTCCGTATATTTCTCTCTGATTCTGCGCACAACATGCTCTTTCCCTACCCTATCACTCCATTCAGTTTTCGACATACATCTGTAGCACCTCATCTCAAATGCTTCGATTCTAGTCTGATTTTGATGTTCTCCTTGCAGATGTTAAGTTTCTCGCTCTTCTCAATTCTGCTACTTATTATTACTTTCGTCTTTTCTCGATTTACTCTCGATCCATATTCTGTACTCATTAGACAGTTCATTGAGTTCCACAGATCATGTAATTCTTCTTCACTTTCACACAGGGTAGCATTGTTGTCAGCGATTCGTTTCATTGATATCATCTCCCCTTGAATTTTCGTTACACTTCTGAACTTTTCTGTTATTTCCATCATCGCTTCTTCGATGTACAGATTGAACAGTAGGGGGCGGCCTATATCTCTGTATTACACGCTTTTTTAATCCGAGCACTTCGATCTTGATCGTCCACTCTTATTATTCCCTCTTAGCTCATGTACAGGTAAAATATTATCCATCTCTCCCTATAGCTTTCCCCTATTTGCTTAGAATTTCGAACATCTTGCAACATTTTGCGTTGTTGGATGATTTTTCCGCGCCAACAAATCTTATGAACCTCTCTTGATTTTATTATCAAGCGGAACGTCAGAATTGCCTCTCTGCTGCCTTTACTTTCCCTGAAGCTCATTGTCATCTAACACATCATTTTGTTTTGCATTCTTCTGTATTTTATTTTCGTCAGCAGCTTGGGCGCATGAACAGTTAAGCTGGTTGTGAGATAATTCTCGTACGTGTCAGATGCTGCAGTCCGTGGAATTGTGTGGATGACATTTTTTTCAGAAGGTCGGCGAGGCGTCAGACTCACACATCTTACACATCAACGTGAACAGACGATTTGTTGCCGCTTCCCCCAATGATTTTAGAAATTCTGATGGAATGTTATCTATCCCTTTGGCCTTCTTTGATCTTAACCCTTAAATTCTGATTCTAATATGGTGTCTGTGTCTCTTCTATATCGACTCCCGTTTCTTGTGTCATGACATCAGACAATCCCACCCTCTCATAGAGGCCTTCTATGTACTCTTCCTACCTACCTTCTCTCTCGTCTGTATTTAACAGTGGAATCCCCCTACATTCCTAATGTTGCCAATACAGTGTTTAAAACCAAATAATTTGCTCTCGCATGCTTTTCAAGTAGTTGAAAACAATTTTACTCATTTAGAATTATGCAAGTGTTTCAATAACTCTAACTACGTATACATCCCTTTCGAGTTGATCTGCAGATGAGGAGGTATGGAGTCAAATAAAAGGAGAGTTTGAGGTGGAAGAGGATGAGGGGATGGAGGTGGAGATGGCTGACTGCAAGTGCATTTCAGTGTTTGGAAGTGGTGTGGTTCGTGTCGCACACAGAACTTGAATGTATATTCCGGTCAATATAGAAAAATGTGTGCGTGATAGTTCGAGTAGAATTTAGTAAACAGCATTTTAGCACTTCTAAGTGGATTTTAGTGCATTACAGTGTTAAGAGGTGGTGTGGTTTGTGTCGCACACAGAACTTGAATGTATATTCCGGTCAATATACAAAAATGTGTGCGTGATAGTTCGAGTAGAATTTAGTAAACAGCATTTTAGCACTTCTAAGTGGATTTTAGTGCATTACAGTGTTTGGAAGTGGTGTGGTTTGAGTCGCACACAGAACTTGAATGTATATTCTGGTCGATATAGTAAAATGTGTGCGTGATAGTTCGAGTTGAATTTAGTAAACAATATTTTAGCACTTCTAAGTGGATTTTAGTTTCCAATCTAAGCGCACACACACACACCCACCCACACACACACACACAAACACACACACACACACACACACACACACACTGATCATCATGTAGTAAGTGGTGTAAGATCTTCTTCCACCACCAGTGCGATTGACAACTGATGGTTCACTCCATACTTCCAGCTATCGCAATCGGCGCTCTGCTCTATCTCTCAAGCGATCCCAGTCCCAGTGTTCTTGATCACTTAGCAAGCTCTTCAGGGAATGTTCTGTGGTAGTGGAATGACTTCAGTCCATCCATTAGTTCTCGAGTACCCTGACGCAGATGAATGTAGGCCAATGCGTTAAACGATCTTCAACAAAACTTGACGAGTTAGTAATGCTGAAAACCGGAAAGAAACATTTTCTTCCCATTCTCTTTTCAAATGACATTATCACACACACAGCACAAAATGTTACCCATCTCCTGTCAGCTCTCTATTGACTCGATTTATATCAGACTGTGACGAAAGGTCCAAAGAAATTTCGCCGGCCACGGTGGCCAAGCGGTTCTAGGCGCTTCAGTCCGGAACCGCGCGACTGCTACGGTCGCAGATTCGAATCCTGCCACGGGCAAGGATGTATGTGATGTTCTTAGGTTAGCTAGGTTTAAGTAGTTCTAAGTTCTAGGGGACTGATGACCTCAGATGTTAAGTCCCATAGTGCTTAGAGCCATTAAACCATTTGAGAATTATTTTCATTTCCTATGAAGTTATGTAAGGTTTAACGATAGTAGCTAAAATATTTAAGTTACAGTCTTTAAAATCCCCATCTCATCGTTAACTACTTGACATTACAATATAATTCAGTTTCAAATAGGTCAGTTCAAATCAAAAGATAGTGAAGCCATAGAGATCTTATCAAACTCTGCTTATTACTGCCGGCCGGTGTGGCCGTGAGGTTCTAGGCGCTTCAGTCTGCAACCGTGTGGCCGCTACGGTCGCAGGTTCGAATCCTACCTCGAGCATGGATGTGTGTGATGTTCTTAGGTTAGCTAGGTTTAAGTAGTTCTAAGTTCTAGGGGACTGATGACCTCAGATGTTAAGTCCCATAGTGCCCAGAGCCATTTTTTTTCCAAAGAAATTTCGAGGATGGAACACCGCGCTTCACATATTAATAGGAGCTACTATCGCCCGTGGTCGAAATTCAATCAAATGATTTACTGGACCTGATCACTACAATTTAACTTTCCTTTATGACAGTGCTATGCGAATGAAGTTTTATCACGTGAAGTAACCTCACATACGAAATTATATGCATTACAGAATCTGCACTGGAATTTCATCAACCACAATTATAACCCTCAAATTATTTCGAGTTAAGTGAGGTGATCATTTAATTTTATCTTTCATTACATCAATACAATTATTATTATCAACAACAAAAAATGGTTCAAATGGCTCTGAGCACTATGGGACTCAACATCTTAGGTCATAAGTCCCCTAGAACTTAGAACTACTTAAACCTAACTAACCTAAGGACATCACACACACCCATGCCCGAGGCAGGATTCGAACCTGCGACCGTAGCAGTCCCGTGGTTACGGACTGCAGCGCCAGAACCGCACGGCCACCGCGGCCGGCTATTATCAACATCCACATTGTTCCTTTGCTTTGTCTATACACAAATTGTGCATCCTTAGGTTTTCATCTTTCAGTCCAACCCATTAGTCTTCTAAAACTAACACATTTTCAGTATAACAGAGAAGGTCGTGGCTGTTGAAAGTAACGGAATTGAAAATAGGGAACTTACTTGAAATTTTGTGCACCGAAGGTAAATGAGCACATAGTTAGTCCTACGGATAAGTAAGTGAAAAATGACGTTAATAAAGAGCACGTTAGTTGCCATGGACGCGTTCGTTACCACGATATTATGATTTCCACAGCTGAAATTTGATTGCCCTAACAGATGATGCAGTGTAACTGCTCGGTATGCATGTGGCACTGCACAGGAATCAAGTCAACATAAACGTCCCTAGGTCCCCACTCCACAGACTCCTGTTACATTCGTGTGTCATTTCAACCACAACACCTGGTCGGCATTGGTAACAACATTAGCGAAGCGTGAGACAGGGGAATTTCCGATTTTCACGTATTGGTGATTTTAATCCATCATAGAGAAGGTGTTTTCATATTTATGAATATGACTGCATCTACATCCTTTTACGACTGTTAACAGCTGCATGCACAGTTTTGATTTTCATTATAGGCGTCTGTGGCAAAGTATGTTTCGAATACTTTACTTTCAGTAGCCTCCATGTATAACCTGTACTTCAGTTTTCAGGGTCACATATTAAAATTTTGATAGCTATCTAATGGCTTACGATGCCTCGACTCGATCTGTTATACGTGCTTGGATGGTTAAAATGATTCAATGATTCTTTTCCTTACAGCTTACTGACAGAAAATTTCAACCATTTATTCATTTCCATTTACGTCGACACTACTTCTGACGGAATGTTATCAATCCCTTCTACCTTATTTGATCTTAACCCCTCCAAAGCTCTCTTAAATTCTGATTCCAATACAGATCCCCTGTCTCTTCCATGTCGACTCCTGTTTCTCCCATCATTACATCAGACAAGTTATCGCTCTCATGCAGGCCTTCAATATGCTCTTTCAATCTATCCGCTCTCTCCTCTGCATTTGACAGTGGAAATCGTCCTGAATGAGATTTTCACTCTGCAGCGAAGTTTCCGCTGATATGAAACCCTGGCAGATTAAAACAGTGTGCCGGACCGAGAATCGAACTAGGGATCTTTACCTTTCGCTGGCAAGTGCTCTACCAACTTTTTTTTAAATCTCATTTTGTTCTTTATTGTTTGTTCCATTTGTTCGGGGCGGACGTCCCATGACACCCTTTCAAGTTCGTCGTTGATCTATTTACTCAGTTTTTTGTTACAGAGGGCTTCCAACCCTCAGACCGAACACGCCGGCATCCAACTGAGCCACCCAAACACGACTCACGCTCCGTCGTCACAGCTTTACTTCTGCCAGTACCTCGTCTCCTACCTTCCAAACTTCCCAGAAGCTCTCCTGTGAACCTTTCTTTCAGGAGTGCTAGTTCTGCAAGGTTCGCAGGAGAGCTTCTGTAAAGTTTGGAAGGTAGGAGACGAGGTACTGGCAGAAGTAAAGCTGTGAGGACGGGCCGTGAATCATGCTTGGGTAGCTCAGTTGGTAGAGTACTTGCCCGCGAAAGGCAAAGCTCCCGAGTTCGATTCTCCGTCCGGCACACTGTTTTAATCTGCTAGGAAGTTTCAGTGGAAATCGTTTTATGCACGGTGGACATGTATAGGAGGTGTATAGCCCGACCACTCAATATAGGTCATCTGTAATCGGCTGCGGTGCATTTCGTTGGATGTCACTAAATAATGAGACGCGAATCGTACTCTGCAATCTAACGTAAAAACTATACCGATTTTGCTCATGACTAAAAGAAATGGATTGTTGCTATTTTCGTGGAAAGAGTGCATTTATTATCGTCGTGATTGTAGTTTCATTTTTAATTATAAGGAATGTGTTGTCATTAAAAAAAGTTGTTACAGGTGATTGCTTTCCCTCCTTAGAACGGTGGGTACTTACAGGGTGGTGCGTGGTCGCTCTAGTCGGCTTTTGGTGAGCGGGCGGCATGTAAGACAGGGCTGTGTTGGTAAATTTTACGTGAACAACAAATTACACTCGGGGCGGTACTACATTTATTTCCTATTGTTTAGTTGGCTTTACATCTTTTTGTGTTGACGAAGGGCCATCACTTCAAGGCGGGCTGGGTGCCACTTGACCGCTTGTGAATGGGCAGCAGGTTGTAGTTGACTGAAGACTCTGCTGCCAGATACAGTGGCGTGGCTGGGACTAGCAGAGGCGGTGGATGCATCTGTGTGTTCTCCAAGCGTCTGACGTTTGCAAAAGCGATCTGGAGAGTTCTCTGTAATTTCATTGTTGTTCCAAGGGGTGGTCCAGTTTTTACCAGAAATATATTTAACAGATTGCATGAAATGTTCTCTACTTGTCTTTTGTCGATCTGTGATTTCTACAGACTGGAGACTGTCTATCAGTGACACCAGAAGGATCACTTTGAGGACCGCCAGCAGCAAGACAGGACAAGCCTCTACTGCCGCCTACAGCGATGAGCGGCAGGGAGGGGTGGGGGGGTGGTAGGCGTAGGGTAAGACCGCCTCTAAGATTATTAGTTTTTTAGCGTATATCGAGGAAGACACAGCTTCAACTGCCGCTCTCTCGGCAGTTTTTTGGGACGACGATCTTCCGCAGTATATGTGTTGCTTTAAGACCCACAGACTACGAGTGCTGTTTTGTTTTTTTCACAACACTATCGATGTGTATTTAGAACAGTGAAGCATTTTCCATCAGTTGCGGTACAGTGTATTGTCATCAATCATGGGGGCTGCAGCATGATTATAAAGCAGTCTTCTGTATAGCGAACTATGACATCAAACAGCAGTACATAGAGTCGTCAGCTGTATACGTACAGGTAATACGTTTATTAAACTTTTTTATGCCCAATAGCAGTATCTCGGATGTTGAATACAGATCCCTTCCAAAAACAAAAAAATAATGATGGTATCTTCCACTCCAGCCATTTTTCCTAGCAGCTTGTAGTTGAAGGGTAGAGTTAGATTGCGTCTTCCACTGGTTTCAAATCGTATTGTGAAATTTTATCCCAGAAGGTAACACCAGTTGTATGTAATCGTCGATTTTTAAGCTGTATTGCGATTTTAGGTAGTCATTGTGTAGCCCTACGCATATAGTTGTGTAATTCGGGTTGTTCTTTATGATTAATTACGTAATTAGGACCCATCTTTACTTTAGTTTCCCAAGCAAAGCAAATGAAGTACACTGACCTAACCTTTCTCCGCTGTATCCGGGCCGTTCTCGCAAATTCCCAGGAGGGTGGTGGGGTGGGGTGTCATCACAGCTCTGGTATAAAGAAATTCCCGTCAAAATACAAAATTCGAAATTCCCACAAAAATTCTGAATTCCCACCAAAAGGGTAAGTGGGTTGGAGGGAAGAGGAGGGGGGAGGGGGGGAGAGGGATGTGGAGGTCCACGTGGAGGCTGATCAAAACACATTACGTCATCCGGGGGTTGGGGGAAGGTGTATGAGGATCGTAATTGTTATATCCTAGCCAGCAATGCCAACCGAGCCCGCTGCCAAAAGGTTGGCAGCATCAAAGTCCGGACGCCGTCCGCATAAGCAGCGCCAGCGAGACAGGAAATCGCCGCAAGTCTGCGCGCGCCACCGCTGGCTTCTGGCTTCTTAAGCGCTGGAGTCGCGAGCGCTAGGACAGTTCTGTATTCGCCGCTCAGTTGTATACTCGCCACCGATTTGTGTACTTGCTAGTCAGTTGTGTGTTCATCGCAGCAGAGTTGTTGTTTGTCGTCAGCCGACGCTGACCT
Source organism: Schistocerca cancellata (assembly GCF_023864275.1). Taxonomy (NCBI): domain Eukaryota; kingdom Metazoa; phylum Arthropoda; class Insecta; order Orthoptera; family Acrididae; genus Schistocerca; species Schistocerca cancellata. Next base: position 811,645,745 of record NC_064630.1, read on the forward strand.
AGCCGCTCCGACTCGAACTAGACAGATTTCTGTAGACACGGAGTTCACTACTGTGTTTCTGTATCTTCGTTAATAAAGATAAGTACCGACTTTTATTTAATCAGAGTGTTTGGGTTTTCATCTTTCTGTTCACTGTTCCAGCGGACCGGTCGGCCCGCTATTAAAAGTGTGGCGGTGACTTCGTAAGCCGTTTCTACAGCGAAGTGTTTGTCGCTACGAACCCCGCCACAAAAGTAATTATTTGACCAATTTAATTAATTTGCATGTCAGTTTGATATCAAAACTGGGGTCGGAGCCCTATCGCCCTAATACTGTGGTCTGGTGCGCCACGTCATTTCACTCCTTTTACTTGTCATCCGCGGCACCATTACAGTATTGTGGTACATTTACGATCATCTACGCCCTATTTTGTTGCTTTTCATCGGAAGCCGTATTGGGTTTACATCTCAGCAAGACAATCTGCGCCCGCATGATCTCTTTGAAACTGATAACGTTTGGAGGATTATGTGCAACACCTTCCATCTTTAAAGAGATTTTGAAGATCTAACGCACCAATGGCACTAAATTTCTGACGATATCCCTAAGGAGGACATCTAACGACGGTGTAAATAAATACCATGCCGAATAACTTTGCATAAGGCCCAGAACTGGACTAACGCGTTGTTGACGTGCTCAATTTGTGAAGCTCTTTCTATTGAATAAATCATCCAGTTCTTCTGAAAGTGTAATCCTTCGTCTGTCTGTCCATGTTCATTACATCTACCGATATCCGTCGCATTCACGTAATTTCTTAGTGATACATCACTTCTTTTTTTTTTTTTTTACTGTGTATCGATCTTTTGTTTTTTCTCGTTACCAAAGTTTCTCTCTTGGATCGTGAATTGTTGATCATTCGAACGCCTCTTGTTGTAAGATTCACAGTTTTGCAAGTGAATGGATCACATCACTGCTTTTGGGACGAACGATTTGTAAGCGCATTTTCGTGCGATTCTGACCGTCAGAGGTTACGCACATATCGTGTGAGTAGTTTCGTATTATGAATGCGAAATGGGCTGCAAAGTAATAACATACATATGATTTATTCTGTTTGTTCCCCCAGCTACCTAGCTTTCTGAGAGAGTACAATGACGACAGTGAAACAGCTTGTAATCTGCAATCACCAAGGCCGTCCGTTGTGGCCGAGCGGTTCTAGGCGCTTCAGTCTGGAACCGCGCGACCGAATCCTGCCTCGGGCATGGATGTGTGTGATGTCCTTAGGGTAGTTAGGTTTAAGTAGTTCTAAGTTCTAGGGGACTGATGACCTCAGATGTTAAGTCCCATAGTGCTCAGAGCCATTTGAACCACTTTGCTATCACCAAAATGTATTACACTAAAAACAGAGTAATGCAACAAACCTTAGACGCCAATATTGTGATTTTTTGCCATCGCTGTGGGATGAGCTCAGCGCAGGACCGTTGTAGCGCTGTTGTATCGCGATCACTGATCCCACAGACAAGGTGCCTTTCGGCGAACCCCTCATCGGTAAACCTATCCATACTGGTATGGGTCACTGCCTGAAGAACAAACGGATTGAAGCCAGAGAGGGAAGAATAAAGCTGAAATTTCTCTTGTCATTAGCAAGTTTCGTTAGCTAATGAAACAGGTATGTCAAATAAAAAACACGTCGATTAGCATTGATTCTTGTGTTGTTCTGTAGGTTATTTCGGTACATTAAAGATACAGCTATAATTGACGTACAAATATAATTGATTCCATGAAATAAAACAATACAAAATTAAGCCGAAACTAAGTCATCAGAGATCTGTGGGCCTATATACCAAAATTCTCAGAAAACACTGCTGAATAGCTTACGAAGTCTGATTGATGAGTATCGGATTCACTCTGTAATGTTTACCGCATGCACTGGCATAGCGATGTAACTGAAGTAGCTTGACATACGTTTCTGTTGACTCATCCGAAACGGATTCAAAATTACAAAGTGTCCTCTACTTTGAAGTAAAATAAATAGCGTACTACGCAGGAGCAACGACGAAATTATGCAACAGATATTTCGTTGTTGCCAGATCTGGCATATACATGTACATATCTACATTAAATGTAAGCGGAATTATGAATATGGACAACCATCAGCTGTAGAATGGAATGACGGAAATGAAAATTAGTGCTTAATCGGAAGCCGAATCCGGATTTCCCAGTTATCGCGAACGCTCGCGTTGCTATTTGGCTCTTCATGTAGGAGTCAGGGCCAGCCCGAAACTTTCATATGTCTCCAACCATCCGTCTACAGTCTGCACCCGTACATCCGTTATGGGTATTCCCGTATAAATGAGACATTGTGGTTCGAAGTCGCTTGTCCGTTACTGGTGGATAAATACGATATACATTGCCTGTGTTGTTCTGAATTGCAATGTATTGTCCCTGGCGATAGTTCTTTTGAACACAACTTGCAATTATAAATTGTCTCCTTATTGGTCGGAATCCAAATAAGTAGTGTATACATGTTCTTTAGTATGTGCTATCACAAGTATTGAATAAGTGTCGGTGTGGGATCTTTACAATTTACGATACCCCGTAAACAACTCGCACCAGAATTCTGCAACAAACACCATTGACATTCTAATTTAGCCTACTTATTTTATTATTTAGTTAGTTAATGTCGATAGTTTGCACAAAAAATACGCTTTCCAACTATTATTATAATCCGTTGGTTGGCTAACAGCAAGAACCATTGATTACTAATCCAATCTGTGAAAACTGCACTTCAATAGCACTTACCATTTCCGCAATGTCTGCAGCGCAAGTTACAGGTTACTCACTCTGTGTATATTGATATTTCGACTGGTATGACAAGATCATTTATCACGAACATTTATCAGAAACGGTATTGTTCCTAGGTATTATCGCCTTGTAACGTTCACTCGGATCGTTACACTTAAATTTCTTCTGCCTGGTCCATTTATGAATGAATACGAAATTTTCATGCTTCACAAAATTTATTTACATTAATTCACAACCGAACTGTACACTCGTCATATAAACAAAGCACAGATAAACTTCACTGATCTCTTTGAATTCCAAAACTAACTTCCAAACTGACCTCTCGCAGCGTTGCTGCGTGACTGAATATAGAATTTTAGCAATAAATTTCAAAATAATCCATTATTACTTTTGTACAATTTCGATGTTACTATTAAAATTTACAAAACGTAAAGAACCTAGTGTTACAGCTGAATAAGGTATAAAATACAATGTATAATGACATAATCTTTTGTAGTAATATCTTTAGTTTTCCATAAGAAAGTCAATCTTAAATTTAATTACAATAATGTCTCTTGTATTATTTTAGTTACGTAATTAATTACCGTTTGGATTTGCTTACTAACATTCAATGGTAGTACAGAACTCCTGCTTTATCCGATTACATATATAAGATTTTCAGACAAGGCTTCAAATTCTGGAAATCGGAAAGTTGTGTGATGTAAACAATTGGAGAGTTAATTAGAAACGTAATTCCAAAGAATGTTAATTACAGAGGAAGACATAAAAACAGATAACAAATGAAAATACAGCGTTTGGTAATAACTTTTAAGCAGTTTCTCAAGATAATGAGGTTTTTCTCTGTTTACTCGTTACTCAACTGCAATTAAGGTAATTAGAGGCGTTAGTTATTTATCCCAATATTTCCACAGCCTCTTATTATCTGTTGCTGAATATTTATTACTTCAATTTCTTGATTAGATATTTAATTTAGTGTATGTGCATGGTTTTATTAATGACAACAAACTATTGACAATCACGGTAACGCACGTCCTTGCAGAATATTCTATATGCTTTCACAATGAATATCTAGTGTTTTAGCAAATTGGACAGAATGATATATACAAAGAGACGCATAAAAGGCCTTAGGAAGCACAGAATTGTGCGATAACTGTCAGGATGCATATAAAAAAGGTGATATCAGACATTTCATATGAATATTGTAAGAGGCTGTACCGTTATAACCTGCACCACCAATTTCTTCTTAGTACAGTGACAGAAACTGCAATTACTACACAGGTAGAGGCAGGTAAGACAGGTCACTCCAGGTATATCTAGAACAAAGTGCATCAAGGTGCGGTTTTCGCCAAAGAATAGCCGAGAATCTGGCAAATTTCCTGACATTCGCAATTAATATTTATCGTTTATAGTCCCCGAATTACGACACCGATTTTGTTTTTTCTTTCAGAACTGCATAAGCTTACCCTCTTCTGTGGCATTTTAAAGATGCTTCTAAGAGAACGTCAACGACATAAAATGTATGGGACCGTATCAAAAGTAGTCTCAAGATAACAGCGCCACCGCCAGGAGAAGAGACTGGGAAAACGAATTCGCTATCGTACCAAATGTCAGAAAGCACGCCGTATCTCAGGTACGGTTCATGTTGTCACCATCACTGGTGTTCTTACCACGTATTCAAAATGTTGAGCTCGAGGAGTGCTGCACGCTATAAACTTATTCCAAAGAAACTATCCTGCTCGATGAATTCCATGTGGAGTTAACGGCAGCTCACGCACGTACTATATGAAAATTCACGCGATCGGGAGACGTCAATGTTACCTAATAGAACGCTTATTTTAATTTTCACCCCAGATAGAAGTATCGAAGAGGTAATTTTGGTGAGTTTGCAGACCATTTTGCGTTTCCTGCACGACCGTTCCTATGCTCTCCAAATGTTACTTTAAGAGGACCCGTATTACATATGCAGAAGGGAGGGACATTCGTCGTATTGGTACCACAATGACTACCTTACAACCAGTGGGATGTCTTCCAGGAACGGCGGCAACAGCTTATCTTAGGAACTCGGGATACTTCAGAGTATTTAGATTCCCATTAATAAAACAACGACCAACATTCGGGTCTTGAAAAACACGCAGTAAACTTTGACATACAAAGAGTATTGTTTTTTTCCAGTTTCTTCAGTCAATGCGGATTATTAGTTGAAAATTAGTTAACGTGGCCAAGACTGACTTGCCCATGGTTTGTAATCGATGCTTTTTCCTTAAACAAAATTTTGGATAGATACACAGCATCTCTTTGCACTTTTCGTGGAGAACGTTCGGAGAACTGTAACCAATTTTCGAAGTCACTACCATGAAGCTGTAGATGCAGCGAAATTTGAGCAGAATGAAATGCCATGGAATAATAGTTTTCACAGAACACTCGTTTGTTTGATATCTCTCTTGGTTAGTTTTGTGACATTTCCCACGAAAGATATTCACTTTTCTGACTGTCGTATGCACCGCGAATGTCTCAGTACCTTAGGTGCAATTTATCCGATTGGTACAACATCAGAACAAAAACTGATGAGCTTTAAGAGCACAGGGAAACACTCAAACCACAGCTAAGTTACGTGTTTGCTTACATATGGTATAACAGTGTACCGTTATATCGATGAACGACGAGAAATTAACGCCCGAAAGTGATAGGCCACAAATTGGAAATCTGTGGTAAGGCCTTATGGGACCAATCTGCTAAGGTTATCGGTCCCTAAACCTATACACTACTTAATCTAACTTAAACTGACATACACTATGGACAACACACACACACCCATGCCCGAGGGAGGACTCGAACCTCCGACGGGGTGAGCCGCACGGACCGTGACAAGGCGCCCAAGACCGCGCGGCTAACCCGCGCGGCTGACCACAAAAGCTTGAGGACTATCAACAGTAATTATTAGTGCTTCGACCAAGTCGAGTCAAGCAGATATCCAAAAATTCTCTACTACATCTGCATCTCAGAGGGACATTTTGGTTATGCTGGCACTTTAAGATCTTTCTTTTCTGGCAGTACTTGAACTTATTAAAGGCAGAACGTGAACTTATTAAATTCTAAGGGATTGTGATTCGTCATCCACTTTTAACTGTAGGTTCCCTTATAACTAGGTGGACTAGTTGGTATACAGTTCAGGGGATGGTGAGACCATAATCATCGTTTAAATCAGGTCTACTCCCAGCATAGAAGTGATACGTTTGTCGTTTAACCAGTTTGAATGATGATAAATCATACGAAAACAAATGTGCTTCTGTGTAGAATTATATTGTGCAGATGAAACCAAAAGAAATATTTATGGGCGCGTATCAGCAGCCGCCAGACCGGTGTTACAGTCGTTCGATCAACCTTGTATTAATCTCTAGGAACCTATAACTCTCACTATGGTCTCTCATTTCAGAATAAACAGCACTTCGTTGCAGAGTTTATTTCTTCAGAACAGAGTTGTTAATGCAGTGAACTCGTGAAACTTTATGTCAATAGTGTGCCCCTGTTTACAATGCAACAAAGAATTTTCTCCTTTTACGCAACCTGCGGCAGTTACTCAACTATCAAATTTTTGACCTCAGTCGAACCTTTCCGAGCAGAAAAAAAAAAGAAAAGCGAACTTCCAGTGCAAGCAATGTTAAAATGTAGCAGGAGTGGAGCCAATAAATAACAAAACGCTTCTTCAAGCTCACATGTCTGTCTCTCTGTAATCATCCCGAATGTGTGAAACGATACGAATCGTTCATGTGACACAACGGAAAAAGCTAGAACTAGAGAGTGAAAAGCGACGAAAAACAAAGTAGGAAATCTGGCGAGGGGGAGAGAGAGAGAGAGAGAGAGAGAGAGAGAGAGAGAGAGCGAGGGAGGGAGAGAGAGAGACGACATTAATGGAAGTCGCTGTCTAATATTGCTAGAATGATTTTCCGGCGTTTAAGAGTATGTTAACCCTTTTTCGTGAATACGAGGACACTCTGTATCAGTCGTATTGCTGTTAACTAACTGACTTTAAAATTAAAATGAAATGACTGTGGGATGTTTGAGCTGTAGGATAGGTTAGGACGTTCGGAAAAGTTTCGTGGGTTTTCTGTGATGAGTTAATTAACGTGTTCCCGCTACAGCCGATTGTGTGACGATTAATCTCGACACAGGCGTAGCTATCAGTGTCTACTGGTGCCGTAATTGTTAGCATAGGAACTTAATTAAGGTTTAAAATTTTTGGGCCTTATTTTATGAAGGGACAAGGAAGGCATTTGGGAGGGCACTGAACTTAATGGGTTTACATTTTATAGTCGTTGTCGATGTCTTCGTGCCGTAACTAGGGACGTAAATCCTGACCTGTTTAATATCACTTATGGTTGGCGTACGACACATTTGATTGGAAATGTACTCTACAGCAACGTTGTTAATCGATGGGCACAAATTAAACATTTAATCTACACCATTACAGATTTGAAAACATTGCCGATATTTTATCTTGGACACGTTTGCACAAGGTCGCTTAGCTGATGAAATAAAAATTTTATTGGAAGGTGCTATTTGTTTGATACGTTATAGTGGAGCGCAGTTGCAAATCAGGTCAACGACCAGCACAACATTATATAACTCTCTTCTCTAAAACAGTTAAAAAGTGAGGAGATCCGTTCACAGTGAAAATTGTGCGACGTCTGCATATAAATTTGAACTGCTTAAGCAATAGAAGAGTCCAAATCTGGAGGGGAAGGGGGCTTCACAGTTTGTCACTGAACCTCCCTCTCTCCCCCTCTCCCCGCGCCCCGCTAATTGCATCCAAAATAACTTGCAGTCACTTAACAAGCCTGCCAAAAATTTTAAAAATTATAACTGTATTAATACATTTTATGTAATTTGTTTGCACCAGTGTGTAGTTTGCCTGTATCGCGTCACTATAGCTTCCAATAAATGGCGAGTCTGATAAATACACAATCTAAAAGGTATTTGACCAAAACTAGGGGAAGTACGTGTATCATGCAGTTCTTTTAAGACCTATAACGGCAACAACCTCTCACTAGTTTGGCAACTTTGTAACTGATACGGAACAAAATCGAAGAGTGCACTCACGCTATCCGCTAGCAGTATTTCACGTAACTCTAAGCATGTGGACATAGGTCTGCAGATTACGGCTATACTGGTACGTAAAATAGGGAATGCTCTATCTGCGTCTACATCTCAATCTGCATACATTCAGTGCAATACATTGTGAAGTGCACGGCGGAGGGAACTTAGCATGGCACTGTATGTTAGAGCTCTTGCCGTTCTAATCGCACTTGAAACACGGGACAAGTGAGTGCTTAAATGCCCCAGTGCGAACTTTGAGAAATGTAATTTTGTCTTCAAGGGCCTTAAGGTATTGAACGAAAGCTCTGGGTTCTTCGCTGAATACAGGTTCTTGACATTTAGCAAGTAACCCTTCGCTGAGGAACGTGCGTCTATGTTCAAGAGTGAACCGACTCGGGTTTTTCAGCATTTTCCATGACGCTCTCCTGTGAGTCAAACCGCTATTACTGTCGCCCTCTTTTCATACGTTCGGTATCCCCCGTTAGTCCTTTTTCGTATGGGTCTCACACACTTGAGCAATATTGTTAGGTGTGACGCTCAAGTCACTTGTAAGCAGCTTCCTTTGTAGATTGACTGCATTTTCCGACTGTCGAGCCAATGAAGTAACTTCGCGTCCTGCCTTACCTACCACTCAGCCTATGTAATTATTCCGTTTCATGATCAATTATGTCTGCCTTGTACCTGTTTGAGCTGAGAGGGAGTCACATACTCAATTGCTAACGCGGTAGGCATAGCATACTACTGTTTTGATTTCCTGTAGTGCATACTTTCATGTTACTACAAATTTAAATCAAGTTGCCAGTCTTCATGTCACTTTTATTTCTTGTCAAAATGTAAAGAAATATTACTGCAGCTTTTCTCAGGCAGCACTCCGCTATGTATAACAGTATCACTGGCGAAAAGTCTGACTTTGCTAGTAATACTGCCTATTGGTACGCTATTTCTATTGTGAACTGCAACTTCCTTAACTTTTAATAGAAAGGGAGTGGAAGGACTTGACCCATAAAGTGACCATTTCATTTCAACATATTTATTTGCATCATAGATAAATCATTAAGAAAATTACAATCATACATCAGGTAATAATTTGTTTAAGAAACGCCACTCAGGCAAACTTCACAAACTGATTGTTACATAAAACCACAAATGAATTAATGTCTTTAAAAACGATTAAAAACCCGCCTCTCCGGCCAATTTAACAAACTGCTTGTTATATGAAACCAAAAGCGAATTAATCTCTTTGCAAACATTTAAAAAACCGCCATTCGGGCCAAGTAAATAATTTAAAATAAACTTTACATCAAATAACCAGGAAATCAATTATTATTTCCACATAGATTGAAAACCGCCTCTCCCGAGCGAGATATTACCAAACAACTTTACAATCTTATAGACAGTTTGATCAATAATAACAGTTATTTCCCCATCAAAACTGACATGCGCCACTAAGGTTGAATTAAACCGCAATTTTAGAAAACGGTTTGAATTAAGTGCATACTTTCATATTACTATAAATTTAAATCAAGTTGCCAGTCTTCATGTTACTTTTATTTCTTGTCGAAATGTGAAGAAATATTTCTGCAGCTTTTCTCAGGCAGCACTCCGCTATGCATAACAAATATTTAAAACATTTAACCCGGGCAACCTTGCAGAGCCACCACAAGTCTTAGGAAACTGCAGCTTGTGCAGTAACTTGGCCACGAACGGTGGAGGCGACTGAGTACTCATCTTCGAATTAAGATGTGGAGTCCGTTTGTACTTCCAACCCGTTCAGAATACCGAAATCGGAACCAAACAGCACACGCGAGCTCAGGCGAAATCCACCGCCGTTACACGCGCTACTAATTTAAAAGGGGAGGCTCTGCACTTCGGTGGCCCACTGCTTCCGATCTCTGAAACATAAATCAGAAGCGACAACAGGGAACCAAACAACCCTTCCTTCACCTTAACACTCAAACTTATACAGGAAACAAGAATAAAACTGATTTCATTCCTTTAGGCAGAACCACGTACACGAATGATGCAAACGAAACTGGCTCATTAAAACCCAAGCATCACATGGAGCATCTTATGTGAGCCTGTAAGGTACCACACGGCAATCTTTAGACATGGGATATAGATCGTTCGGTAACGCTGCGCACAAGTATCAATGTTTTAGACACTTGCCAGCTGAAGTAAGAACAGTACTATTAAGGAGCGAAGCACACACTTAATAAGAGGCATGAAATATCACATCACAGTCCTTGCAACACTTTTCTGCCTCAAGAGCAATCATCTTTATATTTCACTAATCTTTGATAGGACTTGAATTACTTAACTCGATGCCAGCTGCTGGATGGATGTGGTGAAGACACCAGACGTTGCTTAGTCCGATAGTAACAGCGTGTTCCTTCACGGACGCGAGCACATGCATAGCTTCACGAGGTTGCCAAGAAGCCACAGCGCCGGCCCGCTGTTACTGACCCCAGTAAGGTCAGGCGCCAACTGCCGCCCGTACTCGGGCACACGGCGCTCGCTACCGTCTCTCCAACGTCTCGCTAATACGCGCACTTCCACGTTCCGTCCCCAACGTTGTTCCCCCCTTCCACTCCGTACTGCCCGCTATATCCTGTGCCGACCCAGGCTCCTAAAACAAACTTCTGCCAGATGGAATCGATTGTGCCTAACCAAAGATAGCCCTGGCACCAGTCCCAACACGGCTCACCTATCATGTTATTAATATACAACATAAACAACAAGGTTGCCAATACACTTTTCTGAGCAAACGTGGCGTTATTTCTACACGGTAAGATAACAAAAATCGACGGGTCCCAGAGAAGTTTTGCAAATTGGTCACAAACTGATAGTGATACAGTTATCGACAGGAGGTGCATACTTTTGTAAACTTTGGCGGCAGGTGGATGAATGTGTGACGCTGCAACACAATTTAACCCTCCAGCTGTTGATAACATAGCATAAGGCCTTTGCGAATTTCATTCCATGTCCTCAGATGTACAATAACCACGCCTCGCAAACAGGCGTGTGTACAGTACACGCAGGTCTTAGCATTTGAAAGAGGACATATAATGGGCTCAAAGAAGCCGGCTGGAGTAACCAGTGAATCGCTCGACATTTGAACAGAAGTGATGCCTCAGTCCTACAATGTTGACTGTAATGGGTGAACCACAGTCCACACACTGTCAAGAACGAAGCAGTCGACCTACAGAGACGACAGAACTAGAGGATCGAAAAACCGCCAGAGAACACTCAGAGCCCCAGGTTCATTATCATCATCGATCTGACGTACAACTGGCGACTTAGTGACCACAAAGACCATTAAGAGGGGGATGAGCTGCTATTGACCTCTGCGCACTAAAAAGCCAGTTGCAGTGGTTTCGGGCACATTCGGCCAGGAAACCGGTTGACTGGAGCAGAAATGTCTTCAGTGAAGAGTACCGTTTCAAAACGAGCCTCGACGGCCACCGCAGAGTGTCTGGAGACGTTCTGGACAGCGGTAGGATACCAGCCTGAGTGTTGCCCGCCCTATGACCCGGCGACCAGGACAGAGCAGCCATTTCATCTCATAGCAAGATCCCACTGTTATCACCTGTGGCACCCTTACAGCACAGTTATACGTTGATGATATTCTAGCCCAGTTTTATTACCCTTCATGTCAAGCCATCCTGGACTTACGTTTCACCAAGATAAAGCCCGCCCACACGCGGTGCGAGCTTCTACTGCTTCTCTTCGTGCATGTCAAACGACACCTTCGTCAGCAAGGTCGCCTGATATTGAGAACGTTCGGAGAACGATGGGAGGGCCCACCAAACAGGTCGGGATTTTCACGATATAATGCGCCAATTAGACATTCTTTGACGCTATATCCCTCAGGAAAACATCCAACACGAGATGGTAGTCAGAGCTAGAGGTATGAGACATTCCATTTCGGTGATCGTTAGGAAATTCAATACTCTGAGAACCACAGTGTCAAGAGTGTGCTGAGAATATCAGACTTCAGTTATTATCTCTTACTATGGACAACGCAGTGGCCAACGCCCTTCACTAAACGAACGAGAGCAGCGACGTTTTATAAAGTGCTAAAAAACAGGCAACAGTTTGAAATAACCGCATAAATCAATGAGGGACCTACGACGAATGTATCCGTTAGGACAGTGCGGCGAAACTCGTCGCTAATGGGCTATGGTAGCAGACGATCCACGCGACTGCCTTTGCTAACAGTACGATACCGTCTACAGCACCTTTCCTAATCTTGTGACCATATCAATTGGACCCTAGACGACTGGATACCATTTTCCAGTCAGATGAGTCCCGATTTCAGTTGGTCAGAGCTGATGGTAGGATTCGAGTGTGCCCCGCAGACTTCACGAAGCCATGGACTCTACTTGTTAACATTTTGCCGCCCGCACGTCTCGTACAAATTTACTCCCTTGGCTCCGGCAGCTCTAATTCGGATTACTTGGCTTGTCGCCGGCCGTTCTTGACATTATCGAGAGTTTATAAATTGTTAGGTTTTACTAATCTCATCGTTTGTTCTCTTAAGTTCTCAATCCTGTCCACCGACTTTCATGAAATTTCGAAGATATACATACGTAAATAAATAGGAAATTTGTTTGTTTCATATATTTATTTGCCTGGTCTTCGGTACTTAGTATTTCTCTTTCGTATGATATGCAGCAAAACAGTCTCAAAGATGTAACACAACTTCATGAGACTTGCACATTATGTTTGTTGTTCTTTTCTTTGTTTTTGGAACATACATGGCAGTTGTAAGTAGGCTGTTTATGTTTTCTTATTGGCAACGTTACATAGCGCTCTGTATGAAAATCACTGGCTGTGCTGTGTGCAGTCTGTGGCTAGTTTGCTTTGTTGTCTGCCATTGTAGTGTTGGGCAGCGGCAGCTGGATGTGAACAGCGCGTAGCGTTGCGCAGTTGGAGGTGAGCCGCCAGCAGTGGTGGATGTGAGGAGAGAGATGGCGGAGTTTTGAAATTACATATATTATGACTTGTGATACATTGTTTGTTCTCCATTAAAATCTTTCATTTGCTAAGTATGCCTATCAGTAGTTAGTGCCTTCCGTAGTTTGAATCTTTTATTTAGCTGGCAGTAGTGGCGCTCGCTGTATTGCAGTAGTTCGAGTAAGGAAGATTTTTGGTGAGGTAAGTGATTTGTGAAACGTATAGTTTAATGTTTGTCGGGGCCATTCTTTTGTAGGGATTTTTGATAGTCAGATTGCGTTGCGCTAAAATTATTGTGTGTCAGTTTAAGCACAGTCGCGTATAAATTGTTCCAAGGGGACGTTCCACAGTTTATCGGTTCGGAAATACGTAGCCCTATTAGTTGGTGTTACCTTATCTGACCGAAAAGTCTGTCAACCGGACCATGATGAGACGTACACGATGTAGTGGCAACCTCCAAGTTTTGCTCCGCGAATTTGTCGTAAATAATCGTATCGTCTCTTTCGTCTGCCATGGTGCAAGGGCTCAAGTACTCACAAAAACAAAAAACTTGTTGACGTGTGTAACTTATTGTTACCTAAACAAAACACCAACAGAAAGCGAAAGATACTAAAGTGCTGTCGCCGGCCACTGAACGGTACTATGCACACGACACCGCTCTGGTGTCGCCGGCCGTTGACCGCTATTTCGCGCACGAAACTACTGTGTTGTCGCTGGACGGCAGGGTGTTAACAAGGCACTGTGCAAGCTGGGGGTTTCTCCATAATCGTTTGGGTGGTGTTCATATCCAGTGGACTGGGTCCTCTGTTCCAACTGAATCGATCGTTGACTGGAAATGGTTATGTTTGCGCCGTGTCACCAGGTTACAATGTTCGCGATTGGTTAGAAGAATATTGTGGATAATTTTAGGAAATGATTTGGTCACACAGACCGCCCGACGTGAATCCATCACACATTTATGGACGTAATCGAGAGGTCAGATCGTACACAACATCCTGTGTCGGAAACGCTTTCGCAATTATGGATGGCTATGGAGGCAGCGTGGCTCAATATTTCTGCAGGTGGCGTCTCACGACTTGTTGAGTTCAGGACACGTCGAGTTGCATCATACGAGGTGCATTCAAGTTCTAAGGCCTCCGATTTTTTTTTCTCTGGACTGGAAAGAGATAGGAACATGTGCATTGTTTTACAATGAGGCCACGTTCATTGTCAATACGTCCCAGAGATGGCAGCACCGTACGGCAGATAGAATTTTACCGCCACCGGCGAGAATGAGAACTGTTTTAAATACTTAAACTGGCGACGTTTTCCTTACTTGAACAGCGCGCAATCATTCGTTTTCTGAATTTGCGTGGTGTGAAACCAACTGAAATTCATCGGCAGTTGAAGGAGACATGTGGTGATGGAGTTATGGATGTGTCGAAAGTGCGTTCGTGAGGGCGACAGTCTAATGAAGGCAGAACATTGTGTGACAACAAACCGAAACAACCTCGGGCTCGCACAAGCCGGTCTGACGACATGATCGAGAAAGTGGAGATAATTGTTTTGGGGGATCGCCGAATGACTGTTGAACAGATCGCCTCCAGAGTTGGCGTTTCTGTGGGTTCTGTGCACACAATCCCGCTTCACGACCTGAAAATGCGAAAAGTGTCATCCAGGTGGGTGCCACGAATGCTGACGGACGACGACAGGGCTGCCCGTGTGGCATCTTGCCAAGCAATGATGACGCGCAACGACAGCATGAATGGGACTTTCTTTTCGCCGGTTGTGACAATGCATGAGACGTGGATGCCATTTTTCAATCCAGAAACAAAGCGCCAGTCAGCTCAATGGAAGCACACAGATTCACCGCCACAAAAAAGAAATTTCGGGTAACCGCCAGTGCTGAAAAAATGATGGTGTCCACGTTCTGGGACAGCGAGGGCGTAATCCTTACCCATTGCGTTCCAAAGGGCACTATGGTAACAGGTGCATCCTACAAAAATGTTTTGAAGAACAAATTCCTTCTTGCACTGCAACAAAAACGTCCGGGAAGGGCTGCGCGTGTGCTGTTTCACCAAGACAACGCACCCGCACATCGAGCTAACGTTACGCAACAGTTTCTTCGTGATAACAACTTCGAAGTGATTCCTCATGCTCCCTACTCACCTGACCTGGCTCCTAGTGACTTTGGCTTTTTCCAACAATGAAAGACACTCTCCGTGGCTGCACATTCACCAGCCGTGCTGCTATTGCCTCAGCGATTTTTCAGTGGTCAAAACAGACTCCTAAAGAAGCCTTCGCCGCTGCCATGGAATCATGGCGTCAGCGTTGTGAAAAATGTGTACGTCTGCAGGGCGACTACGTCGAGAAGTAACGCCAGTTTCACCGATTTCGGGTGAGTAGTTAATTAGAAAAAAAATCGGAGGCCTTAGAACTTGAATGCACCTCGTACACCGGGGTGTCCGACACGGTATTAGGAGGTATTCCATGACTTTTTTCTCTTCAGTGAAATGTTACAGTTGTTTCTAATACCACTGCCACCGAGCGAGGTGGCGCAGTGGTCAGTCAGCACACTGGACTCA
Source organism: Schistocerca cancellata (assembly GCF_023864275.1). Taxonomy (NCBI): domain Eukaryota; kingdom Metazoa; phylum Arthropoda; class Insecta; order Orthoptera; family Acrididae; genus Schistocerca; species Schistocerca cancellata. Next base: position 811,661,137 of record NC_064630.1, read on the forward strand.
CATTCGGGAGGACGACGGTTCAAACCCGCGTCTGGCCATACTGATTTAGTTTGTCCGGGATTTCCCTAAATCACTTGATGCTAATGCCGGGATGATTTCTTCGAAACGGCACGGCTGAATTCCATCCTCATCCTTCCCTGATGGGACCGATGAACTAGCTGTTTGGACCCCTCCCCCAAATCAATCAACCAAGCAACGCCACTGCCTCTAATGTCTGAATGATTCAGCTATGGAGAAGTCACTGTTTATTTCGAAATATCTTTACAAGGAGAGTACGCCAGTGGGTTCCCTTAGTCTATGGATCATTCTACGAGGAACATTAGAGTCCAGTATTTTCTCCTCCCGAACAGGCCATGAAGGCCCAACGGTACCGACCGGCCGCCGTGTCATCCTTAGCCCATAGGCATCATTGGATGCGGATATGGAGGGGCGTGTGGTCAGCACACCGCTCTCCCGGCCGTGTGTCAGTTTCCGAGACCGGAGCCGCTCCTCAGTTTACCTCACAAGGTCTGAGTGCACCCCGCTTGCCAACAGCGCTCGGCCGACCGGATGGTCACCCATCCAAGTGCTAGCCCAGCCCGACAGCGCTTAACTTCGTTCATCTGACGGGAACCGGTGTTACCACTGCGGCAAGGCCGTTGGCATTACAGTCCAGTATATGTTAGACAATTATTTTCAACTCGAGCCACAGTTCTACTACATGCTCCTACCGTCAGGTGAATGTTTCGAGTTCCTTCCTGAGATGTGACACGACAAGCTCTGTATCTGCTTACTACTGCAATTGCCTCATGTTTATTGATTCAGTTTTCAATTCGAACATCTTCATCGATGCGTGATTTATTTGTTTCCATTAAGGTTAAAATATCTGAATCATGAGTGGACTTCCGCACGCTCTCTATGCATAGTTTTCAGAGAAGACATTAACTGAGTTTTCTGGATGTCTTCTCACAAAATAGTCTATAATTTTTGTTAGGTGAGCGTTAAACGAGTAACGTCTTCTCCAGTACTGGGTAGGGAACATTTCTAATAGCCTATCGCTGTTTCCTCTAAGGTTTTCGTTTACGTCTGGGGACGTGTCGTGTGGTTGATAAAAAGATCTAACTCTGATGTTATACCCGTTAGTGATACGGAATGACCAAACAGTCTCGCTTGCAAAATGGTTCAAATGGCTGTGAGCACTATGGGACTTAACTTCTGAGGTCATCAGTCCCCTAGAACTTAGAACTACTTGAACCTAACTAACCTATGGACATCACACACATCCATGCCCGAGGCAGGATTCGAACCTGCGACCGTAGCGGTCACGCGGTTCCAGACTTTAGCGCCTACAACCGCTCGGCCACTCCGGCAGGCAGTCTCGCTTGCAATTTCATTTCCTATTTGGGTGGATTTGTGTTTGTTGTCTAAATCGGCAAATACACAACCTCGATTCCCCATTAGCCTAGCCCTTCGACACGTGCCAAAAATCTCGCTGCTGTCAATTTCTGGTTACAGTCGTCTTTCTGTACCTTTTACTGTGTAAGATTCAATGCTTTTTAAAATTACTTCAAACTCTGGGAGTTCCTTGCGAAAGTCGTGGCATCTGATCTCCAGTATTTTAATCCATTCACCTGTGGAGACTATGTATTTGGATATTACCCCAATTCTTCGGGACCTACGACTGTCGTTATCTGGAATGGATGGATACTCGCTTAAGCAAGAAAAACATTTTTGTACACTCCACGCTCGGTCAACTGCGTAGGTGTCTCTGGTGTGCAGTGCAAGTCTGGGCGAGTTTGTGAGATCCTATGAGTACAATACTCAACCCTACATCCCCTGTCCAGAAATTCACAACCTTACTTGCCACAGAAATTTCGAAATCTCTGGTTCAAACAGTGCACCCGGCTCTAAACCACAGCCGGCCGGAGTGGCCGAGCGGTTCTAGGCGCTTCAGTCTGGAACCGCGCGACCGCTACGGTCGCAGATTCGAATCCTGCCTCTGGCATGGATGTGTGTGATGTCCTTAGGTTAGTTAGGTTTAAGTAGTTCTAAGTTCTAGGGGACTGATGACCTCAGCTGTTAAGTCACATAGTGCTCAGTGCCATTTCAACCATTTGAATCTAAACCACAGAGCCCCAATCAGTTTTGGCGACAATGCTGCAGACTGTGAGCTCCGTTGAAACTTTGGAAGGCTGATTATCTCAGCCCTCTTTGTCAGTCACTGAGACGCTCCAAGTACAACACCAGACTCCAGATAACAAATATCATTCGGTTATATGTGCACTATGTACAGTTGGTTCACCATTTTTGTATGAGTGCTTAAATTTTGAATACAAACATCCTGAAAAGGTGGCCGAAGACTTCCAGCGTAAAGAGTCACCGTCGTTCTACCAACAGACTTGTCAAAGTGGTCGCAAGAGTGGAGAAAAGTTCAGCACTTCGTATTGCAAACTCCCATTAAAGCAGTACGTACGATTTCTAATTGTCAATATTATGAGGGCGCAGAAGTAACAAAGGAAGGAAGGACGATTAGAGTTTAACGTCCCGGTGGTATAGAGATAGAGAAGGGCTGCAGAAGTAATGCAAAACTGTTACATTTAAGAATGCATATCCACAGATAACGTGGTCGTAATTGAAAAAAATGTCATGGTGACCTCTTCATCGCGAAAAAATCCCGGATTAGCTACTCATTCTGATCTCCGGTAGAGTTGTGCCATTGGTGAAGTGACCATGAGATATAAACTGAGTATCTAATGTAAGGAAATGTCCTGCGAGTTGACACGTGGATTATCAGAAGTCTGAATGTGGCAGGGAAACCAGAAAATCTTAAAAAGCAAATGTAGAGTCTCGATCCAGATCCAGTTTGTGTCAGTGAAGTGAACTGGGAGAAACTTAAGGATTTCTGATAAGACGAATATGTGGTACTATTGGCAGCAGCAGAAAATGATGTAACAGGAGTAGGATTCGTTGTGAAGGCAGCGTAGAGAGTGGGTTGCTGTGGATACTTCAGGGATAGGCTTTTTATCACCACATTCGACAGCAGACCAACGCAGACAAAGATAGTTCAGGCATACATGACTACATGATAAGCATAAGATGAAGAAACAGAGTATGAGGGTTTTGAGCGGTTGACTCAATATGTAAAGGTAGTAGGGTGATTACTGTGTTCGTTGAAGGGACTGAAGACGGTGTCGCGGGAACATATGGGCTTAGTTGCAAGGATAAGAGAGAAGAAAGACTAACGGATATCTGCAGTAACCTCAGCTGGTAATAGTGATTATATCATGCTGAGGGAGAGATGCCGTAATCAGATACTGGATTGTAAGGCGTTCAAATGGGTCAAATGGTTCTGAGCACTATAGGACTTATTATCTGAGATCATCAGTCCCCTAGAACTTAGAACTATTTACACCTAACTAACCTAAGGACATCACACACATCCATCCCCGAGGTAGGATTCGACCCGGGACCGTAGCAGTGGCGCGGTTCCAGACTGAAGGGCCTAGAACCGCTCGGCCACTGCGGCCGGCCTTGTAAGGCGTATACAGAAGATTTAGACCGTGATCACAATTTAATAATGGTGAAGTGTAGACTGAGGTATGAAAGAATCGTCTCGAAGAATCACTGTGGAATGAAGAGGATCGCTGAATTATTCAGGAATGTTTAAGTTTCTCTAAGGTTGTAGACACTCCGACAGTAAATAGCAAGAAGATTAATTGACACCGTTAATAAGGTCAGTTACAAAGCTGTAGAGATTAATGTAGATACAACTGCGAAAAAACTTGGCTAAAAGAAGAAGATAAGGCACTAGAGACATAGTTATGTTGTTGCCCTTCACAAAGGAAGCAAGACGTAAGAAAAATAAACGCTCTTACAATTTGATGACTACCAAAAAGCCTTTGAGAATGTAAAATGTACAGGACGTTCGAAATTTTCAGGAAAAAAGGTGCAAGCTTTATGGAAAGACAGTTCAAATACAGTGCTCGTCAAAATTATCAGTAATAAAGGAATATCGAGGACCAAGTGTTTGGAGGAAAAGGATGTAAGACAATGAAGCAGTCTTCCTCTCCAACTGTTCAATCTCTACACTGAAGAAGCAAAGACGGAAGTAATAAGGAGATTCAAGAGCGTGATTAAAATTTGCCGTGAAAGAATATGAAAGCTAAGATTCCCTGATGTTGTTACTATGTTCAGCGAAAATAAGGGAGAATTACAAGACACTCTCAAGGTAAAGAACAGTCTACTGAGCGCAGATCATAAATTAAGAGAGAACCGAAGAATAATAGTGTAATGAGGAGTAGCAGAAATAAGGGTAATCAGAAACTTAACAAAAAAAGTGAAGGAATTCTACCAGGTTGGAAGAAAATAACCCATGATTGATGAAGCAAGGAGCACATACGAACCAGACTAGCGCAACCAAAGAGTTTATTACAGACCAAAAGAAGTGCACTAGAACGGTACATGGACCTTGATATTAACAAGAAATTTCTGAGACTGTACGTCTGGAGCATAATGCTGTGTGAAAGTGAGTCATGGACTAAGGGGAAACCGAAAAAGATGAGAAATGAAGAGTGTAAGATGTGCTGCTGTGGAAAAAGGGTGAAAATTAGGTGGACTGATAAGATAAGAAATGAAGTTCTTCGCTGTATCCGCGAGGTATCAAATATGAGGGAAATACCGACGAAAAGAAGTGACAGGATATCAGGGAATAACTTCCACATTTCTGAGGGAGGGGTAGAGGGTAAAAAGCGCAGTGAAAGACAGAAATTGGAATATACCCAAAAAATAATGAAGGCATCTTGTTTGTTAGTCTGAGATGAAAAGGTTAGCAGAGGAGAATATATCGTCGCTGGTTGCATAATAACAGAGGACTGATGTAAAAATTGCAACTAAAGGTTTTTAGAACGTAGCAACGTTAAATGAGGTAATCCTGAAATAAGAAAATGAAGCAATAAAAGTAGTGCTATTTGGGGAGCTAAATAACTGATTATATAAAATGCAGACAGGCAATAGTAACAACAGCGTTCATGAAGAAGAGGAATATCTTAATATCTAATATCAGTAGGTTAGAAAGTCTTTTATGGGTGTGTATGGAGTGTAGTTTTGTGTGGAAGACAACTTGGACGACAAGCAGTTCAGAAAAGAAGAGAATAGAAGCTTTTGACATGTGGTGCTAAGGAATGAGGCTGTAGATAAGAGGGTTTGATCGAATAACAAACCAAGCACTGAACGCAATGGGGGAGAAAAGAAATATATGGCACAATTCGACTAAAATAAAAGATAACAAATATATTTGCAGGACACGTCCAGAGGCATCAGTGAATTGTTAATTTTGCCGATGGAGCAGTGCACAAGACAGTATCAAACTCAATGACCAGAATCCAGTGACTGACATCAAGCGAGTATTAATAATAGGGCTTTCCTAAAAGTAGCTTGAAAATTCATGTCAAATAATTTAGATGATAGATGATTTGTTGAAAAAGGTTAATAAATAAACGAAAAATCAAGCAACTAGAAGTAAAAAGACTACCTTTACTGAAATGATCATTAGAGTTATAAAACGTCTCAAAAAGAAAAAAAAATCAAGTAGTTTATGTGAAGAGTTATTCAAGCTTAAGAAGTCATGTTCTTTGCGGTAAATCTAGTGCACCAGTAACAGAAGAACTTTTCCAGTTATATTAAAGTGTGTCATCGTTAGAAACTCGCCATAAGAGAAAATAAGAATAGAAAAGGTTCTTCACAGAGTTGTCGATGAGAGAAACACGTGAGAAACTAAAGGAATGGGTGAAGGGGTAGGCTGAGAGGTTATCACGATGTAAATTTCATGATGCTAAAGGGAGTCTCAGAGAGGAAGAATCGTAGAGGAACACAGAGATTAAGGAATATACAACAAATTATCTAGTAACTTGGATGTGGGTGCTCTGCTAAGAGTGAGTGATTGGCAGAAACGTGGGAATCGGTGGCGAGTATCAACAAACCAGAGGTCTGATATCCTAAAGGAAGTTCCTTGCGGAATCTGACTGAACAAAACATTGAAATAACTTACCGATAACTTTTTCTAAAATAATCGAGAAAGTAGATATCACACGGAAATAAACTTGCTTTACTTTCTGTATCACAGCTCATCAGACATTAAGAGATTAAGAGATAATAACGAAATATAACCGAACAGTCGATTTCGCAAAGTTTCCAAACTTGTATGTGCATTATTTAATACCTTAACTGAAGAAAATGTATTATAGCATTTACTAATGCCACTTACTAATACAAGTGTAAATACGTACACAACTAACAAAAAGCTATCTATCTCTTCTGAAAACGTAATATGTAACATCAGGCAGTTTTAACAGAACCAGCAGCACCTAACCACCTATGCCGGAAGCTCGTAAGCAGCAAAGAATGCAGTGGAATAGCGCACACTGTACTTAAAATCATGTGTGGTAGATAATGTCACTGTATTCGCTACAGCTTTCACAGGTACTCGTTAATGTTTATTTTGTCCGTCTCAGTTGCAGGAATATACAGTTTACTGCTGTAGTGATTACTGGTTTCGGACTGACTCAACCATTCGCAAGCCACACACCTTGTAATTAACAGTAACTAGTCACTCAATGGCGCAGTTTCGTTGTGTTGTCCAGGTGTAACAGTAAATGGATAGGATGTCTCTATAATGAGATATTTATTGCTCACAGTTCGATTTTCTTTTACAAAGCTATTCATGCCTTTTGGCAACATGTTGTACAACTGCCGCAATACATTTTATATTCGTGGAACTGAGACAGACAAAATAATAATTTATCGAATTTTCTTCAATATTATACGATTGCGGAAACAGCATGCCTCGAATCAGCAGCTTATATGCGGGTATATGGATAATGCCATGTCATGGTTCAATTTCTATGTTATACACATATTTCTCGATTAGTAGCCGACTGAACTGGTGAGAGTAATGTATACATCACCCCCTGCCCAGTGCAGCATTATTGTCGAACTCTTTTGATAGTTTCCTTTTTGTATTGGCGAAGAAATGACACTGGTTTGAAATAGCACGTTGTTTTTCTTGCTGTCAAGTGTGAAATTTAAAACAGTTATTACTTTTAAAAAATGTGTTACAGAAATTGATTACTCATGCGTGTTCTTGCACGTGCATCACTTTCAGATTTCAATCGGTAAATATACGAAGGACTTAGAAAAGAGTTGATGTCTTTATAAACCCACTCAGAGACATTTTTACGTTCTAGCTTTGAGACAATCAACGCGCTTGGACATGCGATCGGCTTGACGTCGAGAAACAAGCCATTCTATGTTAAGTGATATCCTCGGCTGATTGAGGAAGGCAGCCCGCTCTTCCTAACTGGTCCTGACTCACTGCATACCTAATTTGAGGCAGGGAACTGCATGTAATACATATTAATAAAGACCAGACACGGCGGACCAGTTCCACCGTAGCACGTGTCCCAAATATGTAAACACGTGTATTGACATTAAATGTGGCGGTATGTAAACTGCCGCGTAGGTCCCTCATCACAATTTCAATATCGCTGTTAGTTTCTACTTCAAACAAGTTAATACCGAACACAGTTGCACGCAGTTATAAAAACAACTAACAACTGTCCAATTTGCATAGTGAGTAACATGTAAATGTTGTATCTCCTGCACACTCTTCTGATTAATACTTTATCGTCTTGCGGAAACATTACGAAGTCAAAATCTGTATCAACTGTCGAACAAGAAAACTCATCTGCTGCGCATTTCTTCTCAACCGTATGGTAGATGAGTTGTCCGTTGAAGCTACTTATTCCTGTACAAGCATGTAATAGAAGGCCTACTAAAAATGAACAACATTGATTTTACTATAGAAAATAGCAATCTCATGTGCCTATTAGGTTGTGTATATATCACTGTACTTTTAAAAGTACATACTTAAAATTTTGGCCATTACGATGACGACGGATTGTTGTAGACTTTCTGTTATCGTAGGTGACAGAGACGTGGAAGCCTGACATAATGGTAGGAAGCAGATTCCTTTGAGTATCTATTGAAGTCGTGTGTACTATGTTCTTTATATATGCTCACGAATTACACACATTGCATAGTATATGATTCCTGAGCATATTTAAAGAATGTAGTGCATAAGACTACATAGATACTCAAAAGTAAGTTTTTCGGTACGTTTCATACGAACATTTTGCCATTTTCGGAACAGTACCAGGATATCGGTTCTTCGCCCAAATATCTTTTTGTTGTGATCCTGGGTAGGGCATAAAACAGTATTTAATGGGAGTTGGGCGACAATATCTAGAGTTTCGTGGTACAGATACCTTCAGCAACGAACGATACTAACGTCAGTTACGGGTCAAGATGTTTGAAATTCTGAGAAAAGTAGGGGTACGCTGCCGGGAGAGACGCGTGATATACAATGTGTACAAAAATGGCTCAAATGGCTCTAAGCACTATGGGACTTAACATCTGAGGTCATATCCCCTAGACTCAGAAATATTTAAACCTAACTAACCTAAGGAAATCACACACATCCATGCCCGAGGCAGGATTCGAGCCTGCGACAGTAGCAGCAGCGCGGTTCCGGAATAAAGTGCCTAGAACCACTCGGCCACAGCTGCCGGCACAATATGTACGAAAGGGGATAATAAGAGTGGACGACCAGGAACGAAATGGCTTGTGCAGTCATCTCTGGCGGCTCTATGTAATCTGGGAGGGAAGCGAAAATAACTAGAGGCATGACAATTTCACTGTGTTCGCTCTTCTGTCTCACAGTCATCTCAGTTTCAAACTGTCAGTTTTGTTTTCGAAATAAAAATACCTGTTTTAAAACATGAATGAATTAGCGGAGTTGTAGATGCTGCTCCTTCAAAAGCAGCATGACAAGAACCGGAAGGGAGGAAAAATTGTATTGGTTAAAAAAAGAGAACAAACTTGAAATTAGGATCAGAAAAAAATGTAAGCAAATGATTTCAGAGTGAATATATATCATTCCATATGTACGGCACATTTGTTTATTTTATTTTCATTGAATTACATCAGAAAACTGGTAATAATTAACAAAACTATCTCTTGTGCATTTTGTCCAGTGCGATATACATCCTTTTAATAATCCTGCTGGCTATCCTGTTGTCAGTACCAAAGACATCTCCAATGGACAGAAGGAAGTCCCCAGAGACAAATATCTGAGTGTTAGCAGTAGGTGCCTCATTGGTGAAACAGCCATTTCTGAAAAAAAAGAAAGGAATGACATGAAACAATTTCTGTGGCAATTCACTAGAAATTTAAGAACATGACTTGACAGTGACTCCTTTCACAGTTATAATTACGTAGATTCAATAACTAAAGACTCCTCTTAGCTAAATGACATGTACCTACGCGTACTTATAAAACACGGATAACAAGTAGTTGATGGTAAATATGGACATAGTTATGTGCGTAATACAAATAACTGAAAAAACGCATCTGTAATTTATAGATTTACTTAAAAGAACTGACCTTCCTCCTGATTATACTGTGTTAACTTAGTCTGAGTAACCATAAGTAATTTACATGCTTGTGGGAATTTGGTGCTCCGAAATATTCACTAAAAGATGGAAATTTGCTGTCGCAATGGGAGATAAGAGTTAAGGAGATAGGAGTTGACAATATTTCCTGTTATAGAGATGGCTCAATGAACTCTGGACATTAGTGTGGTCTCAAACTTTCACTTACATTAAACAACCATCCTAAGCCATCAACTTCAGAAAAATTGTACCTCACGCAAGTACAATATAAGATATTTCAATTTAAGTTTTCTTCCACTGGCCATAATTCGACTTAAAGGAGATCACTCACATACTTGATATTCAAGGACAGCTAAAAACACAGCATTCCAGGCACTCCTTCCACATGTGACAACTATATAGGTTCAATAATTAGACAGCTGTTCTGTTCTTATAACATAAATATATAGCAATTATTTTATGATAAATATGGATGAGCTTATTTGGATAATAATAATAATAATAATAACTGAGAAACACAACATGTGTGTTCTATGCTGAGGAAAGAAATAAAATAAAAAGAGAAGAAAAAATACTTCCATATTATTTTTACTGTGTCCAAGTTAGCTAGAGTAAACGCAAGTAGTTCACAGGCTTCAGTGAATAATGGTTGCTGCTCTGAAGCATGCGATTCTAATAATTTCGCTAAAAGGGGAAAGGCTTTTCTGACACTGCTGTGGCGTTCGCAGAAAGGGTCGTTCACAATAGAATAAGAGTGGAACAATATTTTCTTGCCAACAACGTAACGTGGCTGAGTGAAACTGGGACACTACTGGTTCAAAACGTTTGTTACATAAAAATCTTATTTTTTTGGTCTAAAAGTGCAAAAGCTGTTAATGCAAATCGTACCCATAACTGGTGTGGTTTTTCGTTTTTCTTAAGTATATTATGGAACTGTTGGCTAACTAAAACGAAACAGGCCTTTCCACTACCGCAGCAACTATAACACACGCCAGATAAATAACACTATTTTAGCACAGATCTCCATTTCAATGTGCCTCATTTACATTCATAGTACAACGGATTCACGAAGTACTGGAATCAAATGCATATTACTACAAATTAACAGCATTATTTTAGAAAACATAAATAGTCCGCCATATGCTCCAGTTTTCCACGTAAAAGACTGAAAAGACGAAGTACGACTTCCTTTGGTAAGTGAAATATGGATATAAATTCGGAATCGTCGAATTCTTCGAGGTAATTGGGGCGACGTCTCCCTTTCTTCTACTTCCTCATTCTCGTAAACAGTTCAACGAAAATTTCGTCATCGCTGTCTCGATCTGTCACTACTCCTGCCATCTTAATTTATTTCTTGGTTAAGCTTGGGAACCGGCCAGAAATCGGCGGTTATCTTCCTCCGAGTTTATTCTCCGGTTAGACGATATTCTGGAGTCGTAAAACGCGTTTCTCACGTTGTTCCGAGAATGGAAGCTCTGACAGGAGAGTGTACGACCGGCTCTAAGAGTGGAAAGCATGGACCACCGATACAGTCACGGAACCGACGGAGAAATGAGGTTAGTTAGTTTACATCAGGGTTTAATTGCGTAGTTTTAACATCTTAAATCAGCTAGTTGCTACCATCTATGACTCTGGCGAATATATTCGTGTTCATACCTGCTTTTGGAGAGATTATTTATTTAAATCAGTAACCATTTATGGAGTCATTGGCTGTATCCAGGACACAGTTTCATGTTATGATTTTATGTGTCGATCCACCTACACCAAGGATATAGTTACAATCCTTATGTCCACTTGTTAATTGTTTATTTGTTTGATTCAGGGGTAAGTCATTTGTTTGATGTCCAACGGTAGTAAATCAAGTTGTTATAGTGACTTTTGTAGTTAGACGACCCCCATCATTAATATACTCGTGTGAGATATGGTACCTGTACTTCCATGCTTATTGGCCACCTATAGTTACTTTCATTCAATAACACGTTACCTGTTGTGCGACATTGTGCCTCATGAATCTGCATGACCTCATGGGGAGCTTCCTTTCCTGTTAGTCACGGGGGTTCAGACTCATAGCATCTTATGGGTATGCTAAATAGCTATATCGACACATCACATTGAAATTTTATCGACCCTTAGCCGGAATTTTTGAAGCCTAGAATTCTCCGATTATGTAGCCAAAATTTCGGATCAATAAATCTCACTATTTGAATCATTCGTCTACTGGTCGCATTTTAACTGGAAATGTAGTGAATACCATCACAAAAATAAAAGAACTTCGAGACTTTAAATTAGTCATAAATTGCTTGTGCTGTAATAATTTGTGGCACTCTTACTGCAAAGGATGATGAGAAGAGTCTATCGTTGTCTTGTGTTTCAACGTTGCGTTTTTTGGGGAAATATACTCCTGGAAATTGAAATAAGAACACCGTGAATTCATTGTCCCAGGAAGGGGAAACTTTATTGACACATTCCTGGGGTCAGATACATCACATGATCACACTGACAGAACCACAGGCACATAGACACAGGCAACAGAGCATGCACAATGTCGGCACTAGTACAGTGTATATCCACCTTTCGCAGCAATGCAGGCTGCTATTCTCCCATGGAGACGATCGTAGAGATGCTGGATGTAGTCCTGTGGAACGGCTTGCCATGCCATTTCCACCTGGCGCCTCAGTTGGACCAGCGTTCGTGCTGGACGTGCAGACCGCGTGAGACGACGCTTCATCCAGTCCCAAACATGCTCAATGGGGGACAGATCCGGAGATCTTGCTGGCCAGGGTAGTTGACTTACACCTTCTAGAGCACGTTGGGTGGCACGGGATACATGCGGACGTGCATTGTCCTGTTGGAACAGCAAGTTCCCTTGCCGGTCTAGGAATGGTAGAACGATGGGTTCGATGACGGTTTGGATGTACCGTGCACTATTCAGTGTCCCCTCGACGATCACCAGTGGTGTACGGCCAGTGTAGGAGATCGCTCCCCACACCATGATGCCGGGTGTTGGCCCTGTGTGCCTCAGTCGTATGCAGTCCTGATTGTGGCGCTCACCTGCACGGCGCCAAACACGCATACGACCATCATTGGCACCAAGGCAGAAGCGACTCTCATCGCTGAAGACGACACGTCTCAATTCGTCCCTCCATTCACGCCTGTCGCGACACCACTGGAGGCGGGCTGCACGATGTTGGGGCGTGAGCGAAAGACGACCTAACGGTGTGCGGGACCGTAGCCCAGCTTCATGGAGACGGTTGCGAATGGTCCTCGCCGATACCCCAGGAGCAACAGTGTCCCTAATTTGCTGGGAAGTGGCGGTGCGGTCCCCTACGGCACTGCGTAGGATCCTACGGTCTTGGCGTGCATCCGTGCGTCGCTGCGGTCCGGTCCCAGGTCGACGGGCACGTGCACCTTCCGCCGACCACTGGCGACAACATCGATGTACTGTGGACACCTCACGCCCCACGTGTTGAGCAATTCGGCGGTACGTCCACCCGGCCTCCCGCATGCCCACTATACGCCCTCGCTCAAAGTCCGTCAACTGCACATACGGTTCACGTCCACGCTGTCGCGGCAATCTACCAGTGTTAAAGACTACGATGGAGCTCCGTATGCCACGGCAAACTGGCTGACACTGACGGCGGCGGTGCACAAATGCTGCGCAGCTAGCGCCATTCGACGGCCAACACCGCGGTTCCTGGTGTGTCCGCTTTGTCGTGCGTGTGATCATTGCTTGTACAGCCCTCTCGCAGTGTCCGGAGCAAGTATGGTGGGTCTGACACACCGGTGTCAATGTGTTCTTTTTTCCATTTCCAGGAGTGTATTTTGATGTGTTCGTGGTTTTTGTAGGATTTTACTGTATTTTGCTATGTGTCTAGGTTAAGAATTTGCTGATTATGTAGGAGTGTTTTGAGATTTAACAGAGGTTGGTTATGCCAAGGATAACTCACGCTTGGGCACATACTTTAAAAAATACGAGTACAATTGATAGGAAAGAAACGAGTCCATCTGTAACTGTAACATGTGAGCTTATATGGAAGTCGAATAAGGCAGTTCACAGGCTAGAGAAACTCTTAAGACTAATAGAGAAGACTGGTAGCGTTGTATAGTGAATTAAATAATACGTTAATTAACAGGGAACAGTCGCACTAATGGAACACTACGTAACTCTGGTTTTGAGGCTGTGGCGCGGAATGTCACCGATCGTTCACCTACTCCTTCTTCTCCGTCACCATCGACCTTCAGTCATTATTAACTGAAATGATACCAAAAAACAAGTGTTAATACGAAAAGAAAGATGAGCGTTAAATAAGACGGAAGAGCGTCACTAAATTTCTGCTGAGCGTTATAGAAGAACGGAATAATTTTTAGAGAAGGCAGGAGAGATTTCTGTGGCACTTGCTATACTCGTACTTAATAAATAGTAAGACCAAAAGAATATGTGCGAATCAAGAAGACAGATGAAAAATAAGCATACCGAACTTTTCAAGAATTCGAACAGCAGCTAACCAGTTACGTAAAACGATGTGACGATATGATACTAGAACTGGATAAAAAGATTAGGAAAAAAATAAGTCAAAAGACAAGAAGAAATATATAACTGTGGAACAAATAAGCACTTGTGAAAATAAATGAGGAACGTTACTCAAGAAGCGAAGTGCACAAATGATGAATTACACACGAACGTTGGTGTCGTTAAATATAATGACAGGTTAGGAGGAAATAAGAGTATTGTTCCAATTTTAAAAAATACAGACAGTCATCAAGCATCAAAGCTGTGAAATACTGGTTAGAGTTATTTAAGGATAGACAACGTAACAGTATTCAACAAGGAGTACGAGGATTCAAGATGCGTTACTTAGTGAAGAAGATCTGTGGGAAAAATAGGAGGCATTATGTCCGTCAACAGAATCTAACATATAAGCGGTGAACCTGTACCACCACCTTTGAATGTACACTCAGTAGTTCCGGTAGGAACAGAATATCAGGACGTCAAAGAGAACGAAATTAGAAAACATTTTGTTTCACAGGAGTACTTCGTGTTACCAGACAGATTGAACAGTTTGTGTCCCAAAATTTTGATCGAACAGTTCCAGGACAGACTTCCGAGGTAACAGTCTGCCACTTGTTGTTGTTGTTGTCTTCAGTCCTAAGACTGGTTTGATGCAGCTCTCCATGCTACTCTATCCTGTGCAAGCTTCTTTATATTCCAGTAACTACTGCAACCAACATCCTTAAGAATCTGCTTAGATTCTTGGTCTCCCTCTACGATTTTTACCTTCCACGCGGCCCTCCAACAGTAAATGGTGATCTCTTGATGCCTCAGAACATGTCCTACCAACCGATCCCTTCTTCTAGTCAAGTTGTGCCCCAATCCTATTCAATACCTCCTCATTAGTTATGTAATCTACCCATCTAATCTTTAGCATTCTTCAGTAGCACCACATTTCGAAAGCTTCTATTCTCTTCTTGTCTAAACTATTTATCGTCCATGTTTCACTTCCATACAAATACTTCCAGAAACGACTTCCTGACTCTTAAGTCTATACTCGATGTTAACAAATTTCTCTTCTTCAGAAACACTTTCCTTGCTTTTGCCAGTCTACATTTTATATCCTCTCTACTTCGACCATCATCAGTTATTTTGCTCCCCAAATAGCAAAACTCCTTTACCACTTTAAGTGTCTCATTTCCTAATCTACACTCCTGGAAATTGAAATAAGAACACCGTGAATTCATTGTCCCAGGAAGGGGAAACTTTATTGACACATTCCTGGGGTCAGATACATCACATGATCACACTGGCAGAACCACAGGCACATAGACACAGGCAACAGAGCATGCACAATGTCGGCACTAGTACAGTGTATATCCACCTTTCGCAGCAATTCAGGCTGCTATTCTCCCATGGAGACGATCGTAGAGATGCTGGATGTAGTCCTGTGGAACGGCTTGCCATGCCATTTCCACCTGGCGCCTCAGTTGGACCAGCGTTCGTGCTGGACGTGCAGACCGCGTGAGACGACGCTTCATCCAGTCCCAAACATGCTCAATGGGGGACAGATCCGGAGATCTTGCTGGCCAGGGTAGTTGACTTACACCTTCTAGAGCACGTTGGGTGGCACGGGATACTTGTGGACGTGAATTGTCCTGTTGGAACAGCAAGTTCCCTTGCCGGTCTAGGAATGGTAGAACGATGGGTTCGATGACGGTTTGGATGTACCGTGCACTATTCAGTGTCCCCTCGACGATCACCAGTGGTGTACGGCCAGTGTAGGAGATCGCTCCCCACACCATGATGCCGGGTGTTGGCCCTGTGTGCCTCAGTCGTATGCAGTCCTGATTGTGGCGCTCACCTGCACGGCGCCAAACACGCATACGACCATCATTGGCACCAAGGCAGAAGCGACTCTCATCGCTGAAGACGACACGTCTCCATTCGTCCCTCCATTCACGCCTGTCGCGACACCACTGGAGGCGGGCTGCACGATGTTGGGGCGTGAGCGGAAGACGGCCTAACGGTGTGCGGGACCGTAGCCCAGCTTCATGGATACGGTTGCGAATGGTCCTCGCCGATACCCCAGGAGCAACAGTGTCCCTAATTTGCTGGGAAGTGGCGGTGCGGTCCCCTACGGCACTGCGTAGGATCCTACGGTCTTGGCGTGCATCCGTGCGTCGCTGCGGTCCGGTCCCAGGTCGACGGGCACGTGCACCTTCCGCCGACCACTGGCGACAACATCGATGTACTGTGGACACCTCACGCCCCACGTGTTGAGCAATTCGGCGGTACGTCCACCCGGCCTCCCGCATGCCCACTATACGCCCTCGCTCAAAGTCCGTCAACTGCACATACGGTTCACGTCCACGCTGTCGCGGCATGCTACCAGTGTTAAAGACTGCGATGGAGCTCCGTATGCCACGGCAAACTGGCTGACACTGACGGCGGCGGTGCACAAATGCTGCGCAGCTAGCGCCATTCGACGGCCAACACCGCGGTTCCTGGTGTGTCCGCTGTGCCGTGCGTGTGATCATTGCTTGTACAGCCCTCTCGCAGTGTCCGGAGCAAGTATGGTGGGTCTGACACACCGGTGTCAATGTGTTCATTTTTCCATTTCCAGGAGTGTAATTCCCTCAGCATCACCCGACTTAATTCGACTACATTCCATTATCCTCGTTTTGCTTTTGTTCATGTTCATCTTATATCCTCCTTTCAAGCTCTTATAAAATAAATTATTTGCGCGCATTTTCGGGAAGAGGCAACCACCACAATGCGAGTGGTATTGGCAAACTGCAAGGACCTACGATGGATTCAAACAGGCGTTTTTGCACTAATTTTGGGTGCAACAGAATCAGTTGCACGTCAAATTAGACGTTTTGATGATGGATCCATAAGCAGGCTCATAATTTCGTAACCCAGTTCAGTACTTCAAAGACATTGTCAACAGATATCAGTTTTCGGACACCTGTTTGAGCAAAGAGCTCATTTATATCTGCCAAATCATATTACCTAACAGAATTTGGAAAGGTATTACATTGCCTGTTCCTGGAATGAATTATGCAGGCGCATATTTGCAATTACTTGAGCGGCTTTGTTACGATCATGAAGTTAATGTCAGAGAAGCAATGTACTTTGTGCAAACGCACTATGGCCCATAACATGTACTGCTTAACATAAACTGGTGAGAAAGGCATCAACCTCGCAAAAATGGTAACAGTTGAAATAGGAACCGTCCTCATCTTTCATGGGTGCCGCCACATCAGACAGATGAGGGCATGATGATCAAAGATGTGTAATTCGTAGAAGTACATGGTCCAGATCCGTGAAGAAACCCAGAAGAAAATGACAAAGAGAAGAGAATGATATAATACGGAATAGCGACCAAGACTTTGTCGTTAGACAAATTTCAACTTCCAGAAGCCTAAGTTATGAAAACTTAAAGAACAAACTTTTGGAAGCTGTCTCTGAGATCGCAAGCGTCAGAAGATATTGTATGTGAACTTGGGAGAAATAACAGTACATGTATGTAGGACATAAGGAGCAAGTTATCGGTACTTAATATGGATGTATATAATATGTGTGATAAAGATAAGAAGTGGCCAATGTTTAGGATGCAAGGGATGAGAGTATGCTGAGAAACATGCAGAAAGTACGTGGAAATAAAGCAGCAAGTCAGAGACGACTTCGTGTATCAGTCTCACATTTTCATTGGCAATTTCCAGATTACAAAATATCTGACAGTGAATGCGATTCTCGGTCTTGACTTTCTTAAGTTCTGCAAGGTGGTGTTGCACTTGAAAGAGAGGTATGCAATACTGTGTTTAGATGGGAAAGAATGTAAGTTAACTTTCAAGAACAGCGACATTGTACTAGCCAACGGAAGAAGTATTTTGGACTGATAAAACAATGTACGACTAATGGAAATAGGTGTAGAAGAATTAGTAATAGAAGGAGGAGGGATTGAGTTACTTGTTTGAGCTAGAGTTCTGAGGACAGAGGGCCGGCCGGGGTGGCCGAGCGGTTCTAGGCGCTACAGTCTGGAACCGCGCGACCGTTACGGTCGCAGGTTCGAATCCTGCCTCGGGCATGGATGTGTGTGATGTCCTTAGGTTAGCTAGGTTTAAGTAGTTCTAAGTTCTAGGGGGTTGATGACCTCAGATGATAAGTCCCATAGTGCTCAGAGCCATTTCAACCATTTATAATTACAACTACACCGATATTAAATCCTATCAGTTCATTTTTCAACCATTTGAACCATTTGGGGACAGAGGAGACGACTGAAAAGATCTTGTAAGATAGTGTGTCAGAGTCTGAAGAATTTCATGAGGATGATGGCAATTGGGAAGGCGTTTGGGCTAATGATAATGAGGACGAAGAAGTTATTTATTAACATTTATGGTGTAATACGTTACCTGAGATTGATAAAACTTTTGATTCGTTACTGCATACGAAAGAGCAGGTAAATGCGATTTAGAATTAGCGGAGGTAGAGACGACTCCATTGGAGATGAATTTGAATGTCTGAATTGCGAACTGAGTATAAAAGAAAACAAAGAGAGGCTCGTTCAGGATCCAGGAAGACCAGGCGTTCTGTTGATAGAAACAAAGGAGAGAACAGTAGTTATATTAAGTAGAAATGAAGATTACAACCCACGCCTTTATTATTTGCTGAATGTATTCGAATTTCTGTCTTCCACTACAGTTTTTACCCTCAGCAATTCCCTCTACTACCAGGGAAGATATTCCTTGATGTCTTAACAGGTTTCCTGTCATCCTGACCCATCTTCTTGTCAGTATTTTCCATACATTCCTTTTCTCAGCATGTTATTTGACACCAAAGATGAACATAACTAACAGTTACTGGCAGTAACACACCAACGTAGCAACAGGAAGCAGTTCTGCAACGAACTCACTTGGGACGTTCCTGACACCCCGCCTCTCATAGCGGAGGACACAGGACAGGCGCTGAAACACATCACCAGAACGATCCTGTAAGCAGCCCAGGAACCCTTGCTAACGCCTACAGAGCATTATTTTGTGAGCATAAGCTGACTCCAGTACACCGGTCAGCAAAGGTCGATAGTAGGCGCTGGATCAAGCGTACCTATCAGGAGAGAGGCCAAAGACAGACTCCTAGGCAACGCGCCGCCAGTGCCCACTCGACCGCCAGTACTTAGATCGCCGCCTCGGACCAGAGGGCTCAGACTCACTCAGACTGAGTCGCAGTTACTAGCTCAGCCTCAGTCACTAGCGCACTAGCTCAGACACTGGCGCACTTACTCTCATTGTAGTTTGGCGTCTGTCATTCATTGCATACCGGGACTTGTATCTCACCAGCAGTGAGGCCAACATGGACTGTTATGGAAGAGCTTGTACCACAACACAGGGACTCTAGAGGATAAGAATCTTCCTGTTTAAGTAAATAAAGAACACTGTCAATACATGTGTGCAGTTGTGTTGTAGAAAGAGTATACCAGCTACAAAACAACATCCTCTCCTTTGATTCCTATGGTACAAGACTCAACAGTTATTT
Source organism: Schistocerca cancellata (assembly GCF_023864275.1). Taxonomy (NCBI): domain Eukaryota; kingdom Metazoa; phylum Arthropoda; class Insecta; order Orthoptera; family Acrididae; genus Schistocerca; species Schistocerca cancellata. Next base: position 811,680,649 of record NC_064630.1, read on the forward strand.
CCCCCCCCCCCCCTCCCCTCTTTCTTTCCAGAGAACTCCCACCGCATCGCTCTGCACATATTAGACACGAAATATGGTTCATGAAGTAATAGAAAGGAACCAGGAATCCAGGCACTCGAAATGTGCTTAACAAGCTACAGAGACGTTAGACCAGCTCTCACTGAGCACAGAAACCAAGAATGGTGTCCAGGTCTTTCCACCCTTAAGGTGGTAGCAATCCTCTCTGACGAACAACCAAACAGTTCACCGAATGATGTGCAGTGATGCCCCCTTTGCAACAGCGAGCAAAGCATCGCGTTTGGCGCTGCTGACAAGATTAAGGCGCTCCATACGTCTTTGTAAAACAATTACTACCGGCAGAGTCACAAGATGGGACCCATGTCAGTGGTAAACTAACCACCTTCGTTGCAGCAGACACTATAAAGATGACACGTTACCACTCTTCACAACAGAAGACATAGTAGATGTCATTCAATCACTGCCCACTAGCAGGAGCCTGGCTATGACAAAATCACCAACTAGTTGTTAAAATAGTGATTACACACATCACAAACCATCTTCAACGGGGTTTAAAAAATTATGAAAATTCCTGAAGTAGTAGGAACACACCGAAATGATAGCGGTCGTGAAACCGGACAAAGATACCACATTTCCACAAAAGCACAGGCCGAAAAGTTTTATACCTTCACTAAGCACCCTTTACGATGGCCTAATGCTGTCCCCTCCTTCCCATCCCTCCCATACTCACAAACACTGGCACATAGCACATACCCAGAGTGTGGATACTTAACACAATTTGGCTTTCAGGAAAACCATGCAACCCCCAATAACTAATGAGGATGCTTGATGCCATGCCCTAAACACTCAACCCTATAGGCTCTGTGGAGTGATGTTACTAAATATAGGTAAAGCTTTTCATATGGTCCAGCATCAGGGGCCATTGTATAATATAAACACTTAGCATTTACCAGGGCCTACCACGAGGCTCTTCGAAATCTACCTGTCGGAAAGGAACATAAGAATAGAATATGCATGAAAAGCCACATCCGAACCAGAGTACAGTAACTATTCGTCATAGGGCCAATATTGCACTACATCTACATATCAGACACATTTACTGAACCACGTCTGCACACAATACTATTCTAATGACACGGCATACTTCACCAGCCGTAGCAATAAGAATCTAGTAAGAAGACGGTTGCAAAATGTGCTAGGAAAGACAGAAACATGGGCCAAGAAATGGAGCGTAACTCTAAAGCGTGACAAGACACAGGAAAGGGTAAAGGCGCTGCACTGACAGTGACAACACGTCGTGCGTCGCCATAGGTGCAATTTAGAGTGATGGCCTCCCATTATATACCTCAGGGTGATGGCGGACTAACGCCTCACATGGCGAAGGCACATAGAAGACCTTAGCAGGTCGCAGATTCCACAGGCTTTACGTAGTTCTAAATCGAGGCAGCAACCTACCTGCCAACTTATCCTGGAGTACGTTGCAAATACACACCTCGAGGAGTTGCAGAAAACACAAAATACAGTTCTAAACCGGGCGCTACATGCCGACAAACGACTCCCAAAGGCGGATCTGCACGCCGAAACATAGAAAAAGTTAACTTCAGGTCCAAAACCCTCACCAAAGCCTTATACCTCAGACTTAGCAACTCACAAAATGATCTAATTAACTCCCTGGGAAACTACAATAGTAGAGATTTTCGCAAAAAGACACCACCATCATTAATCTTAGGTTAACGATAGGCTATCAAACACAACACCCATAAACACAAGGAATGTCACCAAAAAAAAGAATTTGCAATTCCCCTTTCCACTTCATGCCTGTGATAATCTAGAAAATATACATTTATGACATTTACCTCAAGTACTGTCTATGAGCTGATTAGTATAAAGATGGCCATATATGCCCTAAGACTTTCGGACTAATTTGGTGGGAGGCGTAGGCAACGCATTTGATGCCTACAGCAGTTGGGTTAAATGAGCTTAGAAAATTCCCTAACAAGTTAAGAGAATTTGTTGCCAGCAGTATGCAGTAATATTATTGATATTTTACAGAATTAAACACGTCATGAGTTCTGCATCAATAACCGACAGCCATTTTCCCCAATCCACAGTTACTCCTCTTACAGTAACAGGTGCACTTAGTAAAAAGAGTCGTCTAGTCTATACTTTAAAATGTCAGGCCACAAATAACTAGATAATTCAGTCTTTTGTTATAACCACAATAACAGTTCCATAAATAGCCACAAGACAGTGTAAAGCCTAGGAAAACCAGTGTATATTGCATTTTCTGCAACAAGATAAAGTTTCCATTAACAATCACTGTCTACTAAATTAATCAAGTGCAAAGAATATCTTTGAAATGTCACTGATGTAAGACATTACAAACTCAAATTTTCTTCATGTCTGCATTAAGTTAACTAGACTCCTTTCACATTTCATGCATTGTTCGTTCTCTTCAAAGCAAAAAATTTTCAATTCCTTTTTATGTTCTTCTGTCTACCATCCAGATTGTTATGTGTATTAATTAATAATTTTTGTTATTGTTATTGAAGTTTTCACAACCAGTATTGACAATACAAACACTTATATTTGTCATCATTAATTAACCAAAAATAATCTGAAAAGATTCTGTATTAGATAAAGAATGTCACTGTCAATTAAATGTATTTTTCCACACATGCGTTCATTGCACTAATTTAATTTCAATTATTACAGTAGGGAAGTCTACCACATCTTGTAAATTATGTACCACAAATTCTGGCTAAGCTCCTCTGATGTAAACTAGAAGGTTTCTCCACTTACATCACTCATGTAGCATATTAATAGCAGATTAACAGGGCGCAACAAGTAATGTCCAATATATAATTCACAGTGCATTAATCAGTGCATAATTATAATGTAATATATATTGTCTCAAGGACGTTACGTTGTAAGATCAGCTTAAAAACTTGTACATTGTCTTTGATGATCAGGAAGTATGTCTTTCCACTCATTATGTGGAAACGTTTTATCTAAAAAAAACTTCAAGTCCATTCTCTCGTAAGTTCTGCTTCACGAGTGTCTCACACCAAAAAATAACCTCAAACAAAGAACTGGCAGCAACTGTTCTTGGCTGTTCTACCAACATTACTCCACAATAATAAACTGCACATGTACGAAATCACACTACTCTCGAAAATTCCTCTTTCTCACTTTACCAGCACTGGAAACACATTTCTAGTTACTAGATTACCTGCATTATTACATTAAATATAGTTACTTTACAAATGTATAAATATATTAAATATAATTATATGAGTACTAAATTTACATCTGTAACATGTTTGCAAGAAACTAGTGCAGTGCTGGGTGGTATTACATGAGTTACACTGCTGCCTGTCGCCAGTTAGTGGTTGGGTTGTTTGGGGGAAGAGACCAAATAGCGAGGTCATCAGTCTCTTCGGATTAGGAAAGGATGGGGAAGGAAGTCAGCCGTGCCCTTTCAAAGGAACTATCCCGGAATTTGCCTAGAGCAATTTAGAGAAATCACATAAAACCTAAATCAGGATGGCCGGACTCGGGATTGAACCGTCGTCCTCCCGAATGCGAGTCCAGTGTGCTAACCACTGCGCCACCTCGCTTGGTGCCAGTTAGTGACAAACAATCTAATGGTTACATAGTTTGATCGCTATACAGTGAAGGTGTGTAACTTTTGTCTTCGGCATGTACATGCCTACTTGACTCATAAGACACCTTGGTTTCTTGTGTGGTGCACAGACAGTGTGCTAGTATTGTTTCAGAATTTTTGGACAGATGTCTTCATGGTACGTTATACAAGCCCTCAATTCCTGGGCGGTTTCCCTTCTCTTGACAAAACATTTAAGATCGTTACTAACATGTTCTAAAAGTTTCGAGGCTTACAGTGTTAATTCAAAACTTTCAAATGAAAATTACTTGTTAAATATAGTTTCCTGTTATCCACAAGATCCCGAAATTATCATCAAAATCTTTTGTTTGGTTGCAAATTTCCTTTAAATATAGTGTCCTTTTATACAGGAAAATCATTCTTTAAAAACGTAATATCAGATACTACCAAAATATAAGTTTATCTCTAATATTGCTTTCAAAGACTTTGTTTTCCGAAAGATATACAGCGCAGATTGTTCAAGTTTTTCTTGACACATGAATTCAAAATATGCTATACACATATGATATTTAAACACCAAAAAAAATTTTACAGGTCACTGAAACTGTGTATTCCTCATTAGTCCCATACAAATCACATTTCTGTTCACAGTTAAGTTTTTACTTTATATTTGAATGCCGTCATTTAATATTAATGTTATTACACTATCTAACTATTTGTTTTGCGTACTTGCTTCAGTTCCCTTGTTGGACTCATTAATTAAAACTTCCTAAGTCTCAGGGTCCCAAACCATACCTCTTTATCAATTACTTTTCTTAGAATATTTGTTTCTTATCCAATCTGAGCTAGTAAGGTTTCATGTCAACACTAAATTTAGTTATTACAAAAATATCATGTTCAAGAATTAAACATATAATTCTTATTTCCACATTCACCTGTTTCCGAATTATCCTTCTGAGCTTTCGCATTGCCCCCATTACCTTATTTCCAGTTACAGAAACTTGAACAACTTTCCTGCGGTCTTTTATTTGCTCGTCTAGGCTTTCAGCAATGGTAGCGATCTCACTCCCTGTGTTTGTTAATTCCCATGCTCTCATATACTTTCACACGTGCTAGTGGTTGCCTTTCCTGTTTATTATCTCGATTACTTACATTAAAAAAGTCTCTTTCTATGGCTTACTGAGTCCAAGGTTGCTTTTTGCCAACGTAACCAGCACTTTCCCCATTTTCCATTCTGAATTGCTTCCTGAGTCGAAGTTTCCCTTTAATCAACGTTCCCAGGATTTTTCCCCAATTTTCCTTTCTGACACCATTAACATTACTATTTCAGTTTCATTTTCCTCTTCTTCACTTGTCTCATAACTCATTTTCACAAAAAAGAGCTTCATCTTCAAATACTACACTTGCCCCCTCAATTTCTTAAATTTGAAAATCACTTTTGTTTTCTAGTTCTCTTCCATGCAAAGCACCCTGTGCTACATTTATTTCTCCGCCATTACTATCAGCATCTTCTCCATTGTCACTGCCAATTTTCTCATTTGCACTGCTCTCGGAATGCTTCTCGTTACTGCCATCTTCCTTCTCTTCAACAACATGTCCTTCGTAATTTTACTTTCACTCTCATATTCTATTATCCCCCCTACTCACTTCACATAATTCCTTAAAATACTCTTCCCTGCTTTTTACACCATCCTCCCTAAACCTGAAGTCAGGAAGTTCACATTCGTGTTCCATGCAACCACAAATATAATCGCTTTTCGTACTAAAGGACCTACCATTCTTATTTTTACCATTCCTCAGTGCCACATACATCACTCCGCTATATTCAGGCCAGCCCTTATACTTACGGTTGGACCCGAAGTTATAATCCGCCTCAGCATGGGCCATATTTACTAATGGAGAGTTCCATTTCACCCTGGCCACATGTGAATTTATTATCCTAGAAGCTCCTCTAACACTATCTGTACCTCTACCTTTATCTGGTGGCACTCTTTGTATCTGTCTGGATTTATAGTCACATACAGTGTTATCATTGTCCCACTTAATAATGTAACTACTCTCCTCAAGACCTCATCAAGGCTTTTGTTACTAGTTAACATGAGACGTGTTTTACTCTTTTACGTACATTACGATATGAATAACATCACCTTCCTTAAGAGGCCTATCTAGACACTTTAACCCGCAGTTAGATCTTCACAAAATTCCTTCACATTTGTCTACTGTGTATGGGAGCCCTCGTGATATCCTGCCTGACACATTTCTGCTGCTCTTCTGACTAATACTTTTCTAGAGAGACACTTGAAAATTCATCAGTAGTGTCAGATTTCTCCAGTCCGTTGCATCCCCGCTGAATACAGTAGTATTCAGTAAAGTACTTGCTTGACTTATTTTGTCCTTTTGACTCCATTTTACAGTAAAATTACTTTTTTGACCATTCACAAAAGCTACAGGCTGTAAATTTCCTTTTGGATCAACCTGAAGACTGTTAAAATAGTTCTTTATAATTGCAACAGTCGGTGAAATGAAGTAGATAACTTCTCCCTACAGTCCCCTTTCTAAATTTTCCATTCTGTCTTTCATATAGTTAGCAAATTGTGCCATTGCTTTAACTTCTTTTACATCTCCATTCCCTGCACAGCGTATTCCTGGATAGGTTCATTACAATTCTTCTTTAAATTCTCTCTTTCCTTTTTCAAACAAACTTCGACTTGGAACTTCACTTCATTTTCCAAAGTATCAAACTGAATGGAGACTTGTTCTCATACCTCTCGCCTTGAAATAAATTCATCCCTGACTTCTTTCAGATTTAGTTTAAACTCGTCTTTAACTTGACATACGGTCCCTTCCAGAATTTTCTGTACTACTGCCATATATTTTAACCCAGATGCCATTCAGACTTCTTGTTTTGAATTCATTCTAGCTGTTTCTATCTTATTTATCAGTCCTGCTTCCATTGCTTCTAATTTGATATCAAAATACCAAACAGTTCGCTAATGTGGGTCACCATATCAGCACTCTTCCTTTTAATTCCCACTTTAGTTTCATATGTTGTATCTTCTAGAATAGTTCTTCTTTTTGTCCCTGACACTACATCTACAGTATCATGCTCTTCCTCACTTTCTTGTATTTTAAACGATTTATCCTCCATTTTGATAATTATTTCCCTAATTCTAACAGTTTCCTCAAAATCTTTACTATCATTTGTAATGACAGCTTTGGATACTTAGCACAAAAACTCGTAAGACCACTTTTAAATCAAGGAAAGTTTAATCCGAAATTACGGCTGGTCTTGTGACAGGAGGCAACATGCAGTGCGCCTCCTCCATTTATGCTACTGCTGATTCAGAAAATTTGCACATGTCATAATTACCTCAAGTAATATGTATCAGTCAATTAGTAAAAGATAACCATATATGCCCTAAGACTTCTGGATTAATCTGGGTCTACGCATTTTCCACACAATTCAGCTGGATTACATGAATTAAGAAAAGTAACTGACAAATAAATGGAACTGGTTGCCAGCAGCGGGCAGCAATAAAACTGATCTTTCGTAGAATTCAAACACCTTGTGAGTTTTGTACTAATATGACTAATATGCACAAATATGAACCATCCTTATAAAAATAATCTCCTCCACACAAGTTTCATATAGCTTCAGTCATGAAACCGATACCCCTTTCCCCAAACCACAATTAATTCGCATATGTTAATAGGTATGTTATTCAATCTGTATATTGAGCAAGCAATAAACGAAACAAAAGAAAAATCGGAGTAGGAATTAAAATCCATGGAGAGGAAATAAAAACTTTGGGGTTCGCCGATGACATTGTAAGTCTGTCAGATACAGCAAAGGACCTGGAAGAGCAGCTGAACGGAATGGACAGAGTCTTCAATGGAAGATATAAGATGAACATCAACAAAAGCAAAACGAGGATAATGGAATTTAGTCGAATTAAATAGGGTGATGCTGCGGGAATCAGATTAGGAAATGACACTCTTAAAGTAGTAAATGAGTTTTTCTATTTGGGGAGCAAAATAACTGATGATGGTCGAAGTAGAGAGGATATAAAATGTAGACTGGCAATGGCAAGGAAAGCGTTTCTGAAGAAGAGAAATTTGTTAACATCGAGTATAGATTTAAGAGTCAGGAAGTCGTTTCTGAAAGTATTTGTACGGAATGTAGCCATGTATGGAAGTGAAACGTGGACGATAAATAGTTTAGACAAGAAGAGAATAGAAGCTTTCGAAATGTAGTGCTACTGAAGAATGCTGAAGATTAGATGGGTAGAACACATAACTAATGAGGAGGTATTGAATACAATTGGGAAGAAGAGAAATTTGTGCCACAACTTGACTAGAAAAATGGATCGGTTGGCATGACATGTTCTGAGGGATCAAGGGATTACCAATTTAGTATTGGAGGGCAGGGTGAAGGGTAAAAATTGTAGAGGGATACCAAGAGTTGACTGCACTAAGCAGCTTCAGAAGGATGTAGGTTGCAATAGGTACTGGGAGATGAAGAAGCTTGCACAGGATAGAGTAGCATGGAGAGCTGCATCAGACCAGTCTCTGGACTGAAGACCACAACAACAACAACAACATGTGAAATATTAGTTGTATATTATATTGTTTGCAGTAAGATAACATTTCCATTAATAATCAGGCCCTACCGAATTAATCAACTGCAAAGAATGTCTTTGAAATATCACTTATATAACTGTTTATAGAAGGAAATGTTCTTCGCTGCATTCCATGCCTTGGCACGCTCACTTCGAAGCCAATAAAATTCAATTGTTTGTTATGTTCTTTCGTCTACCATCCAGATCGTTATTCGTATATTGATTAAATTTTATTATTATTATCGGTATTATTATTATTATTATTACTATTGGTGTTTTTACCAGAAGTATTGCTGAGATGTACGGCTCTACTAATTAACCCAAAATAAAATGAAAAGATTCTCCCGTAGATACAGAACGTCACTGAATATAACAAGCATTTTTCCAAAACACATTTTCATTGCACAAATTTAATTTCGACTATTATGAGGGGAGGGGGGTCAACGACATTTTGCAAAACCTTGTCGTAACGAACTCTGGTTAAGTCCCTCTGAAGTAAAGTAGAAAGTACTGCAGTTACGTTGCTCATGTAGCGCATTATACATAATTACAGTGCCTCGCTAGCGTGGCTATTTTGGCTTCCTTAACTCTTCAGGGCTGCTGAGTCGACTTGACCATGACAACAGTTACTAATGTCTTCGCCACACGGCGAAATAACCTGCGTTCAATCCGAGGTTTTTTTTAGCTGCATTGCAGATTAACGGGTCACAAGACATGGCGTCAAATACATCATGCACCATGCAATCAGCAATGTGTAAGTGTAAATACATAATACATACTGTCTCACGGGCTTTACATTATAAGATCACCTCAGATACTTGTACACCGTCTCGGATGTTCAAGAAATATTCTTTCTCCTCATTACATAGAAACATATTTAACCCAAAAAAACTTCATTCTCTTATAAGTTCTACTTCACAAACGTCTCGTACCACAAAATAAACTCAAAGAAATAAATGCCTGCAGTTGTTCTGTCCTGTTCTACTAACGTTACTCCGGAAATACCGAATCGCATTACTGCCCAAATTGGTTTACAAATACATAAACACGATGGTACAATTATATTAAATTTACATTTTTTTTGTCTTTGTAAGAAATTGTTACAGTGTCAAGTGGTATTATGTCAGGTGGTATTATTTCGTGAGGTAGTACGTAAAACGTGATGTCACATGTCGTTATTTAATGACAAACAATGTAGTGGTTGCACGGCTTGGCAGCTAGATAGTGCGGGTATGTAACCCTTTGTTATCAGCAGATAAGTGCCTTCTCGTCTTATAAGACGCCTCGGTTTCTTGTGCAGAGCACAGATGTTACGGTAGTACAGTTTCGGCATTTTAGGGTAGGCGTCATCGCGATGCAGTACATATCTACAGCCATTCCACACTGAGTGTTCGAAGTAAATGTTATAGAGACAACAAATTTCGCCACAGCTTGCCTTAAGGTAAAAGCAGCAAAGCACCCAGTGTGAGTGGAGAGAAACAGAGAGAGAGGGAGGGAGCAAGAGAGAGAGAGAGAGAGCACAACATTGGAATTAATATCGTCAGATGTCTTCTGGCATAAGAAGTTACACTCGTGTGCCGAAGCCCTTATCAAAGAGCGTGGAGCAGCGGATTGAATTTTTGATAACCTCTTGTTACTGGGTTGGAAAAGTGCCTCTAAAAGATACAAGAATTAGCCGTTATGAACTCCCTGGGAGTGCAGAAGGCAGTGGAAATTACGGGATTAAAGGGTATTAATGTGTATCCGCACGACACTGAAGTACTACGCTGATCTCTACATTGGCGAAAGATTCCGGATTAGTCTGTCATTCGGATCTACAGGAATGTACTGCCGAAGGGGAAGTGACCATGAAAAAAAGACCGAATAATCAACGAGACGGAAACATGTAAAATGTCAAAAGCGTGTAGGTTGTGAGGAGTGTATAAAATATGAGAAAGGAAATGGAAAGGCGCAGTCGAGATACCATGTGGGGGGGGGGGGGTTATTGAATTGAAATGGAAAGAATAATTCGCGTCGTGCCAACACGCTACTGCGATTGTTGGGACATCCTACCCTGGTGATATAATAATAAAATATAAATATAATTCAGCCCTCATAATGGACAAGGAAGATGAATATTATGAGAACATAAATGGAATTTTGACAAAACTTAACAAATATGAGTTGACAATTGTGATGGGGGATTTTAATAAGAGAGTAGGGGAAGGTAGGACATCAGACATGATAGGACCGTTTGGACTATGAGGCAGGCATTCTAGAGTGGATGACCTAGAAACTTTGGGGGTGTCAAATTATCTAGTGATTAAGAATACCTAATTTAAACTTCCACCTAGAAGACTGTGTGTACTTGGAAGTCTCCAATGGACAGATCTGGCAAATGTGTGAGAAACCAGATTGATTTCCTTCTAGTAAATAAAGGTTTCAGGAACAGTTGCACATCAGTAAAATAACACCCAGGAGCAGACGTAAACTCTGATCACACACTGATTGCAGGTTTTTTTAAAGTTAGAATGAAGAGAGTGAAAGAGATAAAGTAACAACTCTGGCAAATGAAAGACCGGACAGTAATGCAGACTATACAAACAGAATTTAACTTGGTGATTAACACAGAAGACATCGTAAGTAGAAATGTCAGTTTACAGTTGAACAGACTACAGATGATGAACACCAAATAAAAGAAATTTACATGAAGCTAGAGAGAAAGAGGAGAAAGTTATGGATGACGGATGAGATTCTGAAGCTAATGGAGGAAAGGGGTTACATAAGGGAAATCTAACGGAATGCAGGAAGATCAATATGGACATTAGGAGGGAGAATAAAGTAAATGAAAAGTGGAGCAATGCGGGGAAATTGAGTTTTATCGAAATAAATGTGATAGTTTTGACGTACACAGGAAGGTCAAAGAAATAACAGGGAAATTCAGGAGCACGTGTATGACAACTGACTCTGGCCGCGGAAGCCCATGTTATCATATGATGATGATTATTATTATGTACAACGCGTGGCTGATCGTTTTTGGTACCTCGGTGCTGAACAAGCTGTCGGGGCTGAGCTCTTTGGCGTTGCAGTGAATTTCTGTGCGTTCCCCGGGTCGGCATTTTACGACGTGGCAGCAGGGCGTGTGTAACCGTCGCGTGTCACTCTCCACCCTGACCAACCCCAGGCTCGGCTCTGCGCGTCACCCCGTCCCCGCCGGCTAATGAAACGAGATATGTGTGCGTGGGCGTTACTCAGCCCGCCGCCGCCCCTAATGGACGCTGCTGGTGACAATAATGCGATCGGGTGGCATCGCTTTCTCCACCGCGGGGCAGCGAGGCAGCTGCGTCGCGTGTTAAGTGGGAGCAGCTTGCTGGTCCGGTCAGATTGCAACTGACAGCAGGCGCTTCTGCTTCTGGCGACAAGTGTGTTGTGTAGTGGGGCACAGCACGGAAACAAATGGAGCCTGCCTTCCAATGAGGCGGCTACCACCTCCACATGAAATAATAGTCTAATCTTTCTGTAGATAAACCACCAAATTTCGTTACGTGTACTGTCTCTATTACAATACTGACCATTAAAACTGCTATTCCAAGAAGAAATGCAGATGATAATCGGGTATTCATTGGACAAATATATTATACTAGAACTGACAAGTGATTACATTTTCACGCGATTTGGGTGCATAGATCCTGAGAAATCAGTACCCAGAACAATCAACTCTGACCGTAATACCGGCCTTGATACGCCTGGGCATTGAGTCAAACAGAGCTTGGATGGCGTGTAGAGGTACAGCTGCCCATGCAGCTTCAACACGATACCACAATGAGATTTTCACTCTGTAGCGGAGTGTGCGCTGATATGAAACTTCCTGGCAGATTAAAACTGTGTGCCGGACCGAGACTCGAACTCGGGACCTTTACCTTTCGTGGGCAAGTGCTCTACCAACTGAACTACCCAAGCATGACTCACGCCTCGTCCTTACAGCTATACTTCTGCCAGTATCTTGTCTCCTACCTTCCAAACTTAACAGAAGTTCTGCAACGTTCACAGGAGAGCTTCTATTAAGTCTGGAAGGTAGGAGACGAGGTACTGGCAGAAGTAAAGCTGTGAGGACGGGGCGTCAGTCGTGCTTGGGTAGCACAGTTGGTAGAGCACTTGCCCGCGAAAGGCAAAGTTCTCGAGTTCAAGTCTCGGTCCGGCACACAGTTTTAATCTGCCAGGAAATTTCACGATATCACAGTTCATCAAGAGTAGTGACTGGCGTATTGTGATGAGCGAGTTGCTCGGCCACCATTGACCAGACGTTTTCAATTGGTGACAGATCTGGAGAATGTGCTGACCAGGGCAGCAGTAGAACGTTTTCTGTATCCAGAAAGGCCCGTACAGTACCTGCAACATGAGGTCATGCATTATCCTGCTGAAATGTAGGGTTTCGCAGGGATCGAATGGAGGGTAGAGCCACGGGTCGTAACACATCTGAAATGTAACGTCCACTGTTCAAAGTGCCATCAATGCGAACAAGGAGTGACCGAGACGTGTAACCAATGGCACCCCATACCATCACGCCGGGTGATACGCCAGTATGGCCATGACGAATACACGCTTCCAATGTGTGTATACCGCGATGTCGCCAAACACGGATGCTGTAAACAGGACCTGGATTCATGCGAGAAGATGACGTTTTGCCATTCGTTTACCCGGGTTCGTCGTTGAGTACACCATCGCAGGCGCTCCTGTCTGTGATGCAGCGTCAAGAGTAACCGCAGCCGTGGTCTCCGAGCTGATAGTCCATATTGCTGCAAACGACGTCGAACTGTTCGTGCTGATGGTTGTTGTCTTGCAAACGTCCCCATTTGTTGACTCAGGGATCGAGACGTGGCTGCACGATCCGTTACAGCCATGCGGATAAGATGCCTGTCATCTCGGTTGCTAGTGATACGAGGCCGTTGGGATCCAGCACAGCGTTCCGTATTACCCTCCTGAACCCGCCGATTCCATACTCTGCTAACAGTAATTGAATCTCGACCAACGTGAGCAGCAATGTCGCGATACGATAAACCGCAATCGCGATAGGCTACAATCCTACCTTTATCAAAGTCGGAAACGTGATGGTACGCATTTCTCCTCCTTAAACGAGGCATCACAACAACGTTTCACCAGGCAACGCCGGTCAACTGCTGTTTGTGTATGAGAAATCGGTTGGAAACTTTCCTCATGTCAGCACGTTGTAGGTATCGCCACCGGCGCCAACCTTGTGTGATTGCTCTGAAAAGCTAATTATTTGCATATCACAGGATCTTCTTTCTGTGGGTTAAATTTTGCGTCTCTAGCGTGTCTGCTTCGTGATGTAGCAATTCTAATGGCCAGCAGTGTATATTCAGGACCACTCTAATCTTTGTTTAGTTGTAGCAGTGGAAGAAAATTCATTGTGAAGTGAGCAGCCAATAGAATCACGAAATAATTTGGAACAGTGTAAGTCCAAAGTTGTCATCCCAGTTAATGCACAAAAGATATAGGTCCCACACACGGTAAACTAATTTCTTTCCACATATTAATTACGGAACTTTGTTACTCGTATTGTCTTTAATGTGTGTCAGATCACTGTAATCTGAACTTAATCCCGATAATGGAAGAACATTGTGTTTGAACTCAGCACTCAGCATAGTACTAAACTGAACGTGGCAGTCAAATGAAACCGAGAGAGATGGAAGAAAGGTAAGGAAACTCTTTATTATTTCAGAAGTAATCGTCATAACAGTCAATACATTTATCCCACTGTAAGACCCGGTCAATACCTTCATCAAAAAATGTTTGCACCTGCCTGCAGAACAATGATTGCACCCAAGAGTGTGCTTGTTTGACCGAAGCAAATCGACGGGAACGGATATTTCTCTTTAGGACTGCAAAATTATGGAAATCGCATGGGAACAGATAGGGACTGTTGGAGGATGTGTAAGTGTTTCACAGTGAAACTTCTGCAGCATACTCAAATCAAACTTCTGCAACATGTGGACCCGTCCACATCCACCATTCAGTTCCGATCTTTCCCCATGAAAGTTCCATATATTTCGAGCCCTGAAGAAAGGCATTGTCGGCCATCGATTTGCTTCCGACGGGCACGTCTAGGTAGAATTATGATTCCGTAGGCAACTGCAAACACTTTGCTATGAAGGCACTCATCGTCTCTTATCACAATGGGAGGAATGTATTAACAGGTATGGCGATTACTTTTGAAATAATGAACAGTTAACTTACTTTCTTCCAGCTATTTTTGATTTGACTGCCCCTTATAGTTTAGAAACCTACGACCAACTTCTCGTTTCCGACGTTTAGTACGATCCAAGGAATCTGCAGAGAACCATCTCTGTACACAGAGATGGCTGGCACAGAGATCGGCGAACATTAAAATTCAGAAGAATTAAATGTACACTGCATTTAGTTCTAAAACAATCATAGCATGCGTATTTAGTACTCAGTCATTTTTGTTGTTTTAAAACTATAATATCGTTCTACTTTGCTGACTTGAAGGCATACTATTTACGACCGAACGAAGTATTTGGCTAGTTGATGACTCATGTTTGTCTTTTTAGAACTGCTGCCAGTCTGTTGAACAAGTTACCTCTGCACACAGTTCAATACCATTTTACACTGAAAACAACACTTAAGCATCTTCTTCGGTTATCTTCCATTCCAAAACAAAGTACATGTCCTGTTTCTCTCTGTAAATAGTAAATAGTTGCCTCCATTTTCTCCATGCTATGTTCAATTCGTTTCGTTTGCCAATCTGTTACGCCACGTTTCTTCCCCTACCTCCATTGTTTGTGTACTATCACGTTACCCTTTCTCTCTCCCTACCATCCCTTCCCTAAGGTCGATTCCTGCCAGCGCTCATAGTTTACATTTGACTGTAATTTGTCATTATTGTTCTACTTCTCACAAACGAGTACAAGGCGTGTCCTCTGTGATATAGCTGCTACTGTTTCCACTACTTAGATAATGAATATTTCCCATTGTTGGTTTGCGTATTACACAACGATGTCTTATAACATCTTTGTCGTAATGAATATAGTCTAACACATATAGAGTGACCGGTTAAAGGCAACGCATCATGGCCCTAATATTGTTAGGATGAATAGATAAATACAGTCCACTCTTTCCGAGTGACTTACAGAAAATGCTTGTAACTTCCTACACCTACACTACGTAAATCGAGCTTTTCCGATTCCGACCGAGTGTACTATGCGCGGCTTTGTAGTATAGTCCTAGTGACATCACTGAAAATAGGCTGAAGAATCTGGTAGTTTTCGGAAGCTATCTCAGGGAACACATGTTTTCATCATTTTGGCACTTCTTTCGAATGAGTAAGACATCCTTCTCACAGTCCGTATTATTGTTCGCAATTTACGATCAATATTTATCGTTATTCAAAGGTCCAAAGCAAACAACAAATCATCATTGCAATTGTTGTGCAAACGTTTTGCATCTATATTTACATCACTACTCTGGAGCTCACAATTAGCGCTTGGCAGAGGGATCATCGAACCAGTTTTCATACAGTTCCTCTACTGTTCCACTGTCTAAGTGTAAGCGGGAAAAACGAACACTTAAATCTTTCCGAGCGACCTGTGATTTTTTTGTTTTATTACAATGATCATTTCTTCGTATGTAAGTGGGTGCCAACAAAATGTGTTTTTTTTCGGAGGAGAACGCCGAAGACTGAAATTTCGTGAAGAGATCTCTTCGCAACGAAAAACGCCTTTGTTTTAATGATTCCCACCACCACCCGCGTATCGTATCCGTGGCACGCTCTCCCTCACTTCGCGATAATATAAAACGAACTGCCCTGCTTTGAATTTTTTCTACGACCTCCGTCAGTCAAATGTGGCGAAGATCCCATATTACACAGCAGTACGGACAAGCATGGTCCCTTTAGGAGCCCTGTTGCAGCTTGTAACTGTTCTGCCAATAGAACACCATCTTTCCCCGCAACGTTATCTATATGATCGTATCAATTGAAATGTTCATAAATGTATTTCTTTGGTATCCAGTTGAACTGACAGTGTTTAGATTCATATGATTTATCACGTAACCGAAATGTAATGGATTCATTTTGGTGCTCATGTGGGCGACCTCACACTTTCTATTCCTTAGGGACAGTGGCCACTTTTCGCACTAAAACGTATTTTTACCTACGTTAATACAATAGGATTTCGAAATACCTCGCCACTTAACCGATCTTCCCAGCTTTCTTTATCCATAACTGGGTCAAATCCCCCCCCCCCCCCCCCATGAACCATGGACCTTGCCGTTGGTGGGGAGGCTTGCGTGCCTCAGCGATACAGATGGCCGTACCGTAGGTGCAACCACAACGGAGGGGTATCTGTTGAGAGGCCAGACAAACATGTGGTTCCTGAAGAGGGGCAGCAGCCTTTTCAGTAGTTGCAGGGGCAACAGTCTGGATGATTGACTGATCTGGCCTTGTAACATTAACCAAAACGGCCTTGCTGTGCTGGTACTGCGAACGGCTGAAAGCAAGGGGAAACTACAGCCGTAATTTTTCCCGAGGACATGCAGCTCTACTGTATGATTAAATGAAGATGGCGTCCTCTTGGGTAAAATATTCCGGAGGTAAAATAGTCCCCCATTCGGATCTCCGGGCGGGGACTACTCAGGAGGACGTCGTTATCAGGAGAAAGAAAACTGGCGTTCTACGGATCGGAGCGTGGAATGTCAGATCCCTTAATCGGGCAGGTAGGTTAGAAAATTTAAAAAGGGAAATGGATAGGTTAAAGTTAGATATAGTGGGAATTAGTGAAGTTCGGTGGCAGGAGGAACAAGACTTTTGGTCAGGTGATTACAGGGTTATAAATACAAAATCAAATAGGGGTAATGCAGGAGTAGGTTTAATAATGAATAAAAAAATAGGAGTGCGGGTTAGCTACTACAAACAGCATAGTGAACGCATTATTGTGGCCAAGATAGACACAAAGCCCATGCCTACTACAGTAGTACAAATTTATATGCCAACTACCTCTGCAGATGATGAAGAAATAGATGAAATGTATGACGAGATAAAAGAAATTATTCAGGTAGTGAAGGGAGACGAAAATTTAATAGTCATGGGTGACTGGAATTCGTCAGTAGGAAAAGGGAGAGAAGGAAACATAGTAGGTGAATATGGATTGGGGGGAAGGAATGAAAGAGGAAGCCGCCTTGTAGAATTTTGCACAGAGCATAACTTAATCATAGCCAACACTTGGTTCAAGAATCATAAAAGAAGGTTGTATACCTGGAAGAATCCTGGAGATACTAAAAGGTATCAGATAGATTATATAATGGTAAGACAGAGATTTAGGAACCAGGTTTTAAATTGTAAGACATTTTCTGGGGCAGATGTGGATTCTGACCACAATCTATTGGCTATGAACTGCAGATTGAAACTGAAGAAACTGCTAAAAGGTGGGAATTTAAGGAGATGGGACCTGCATAAACTGAAAGAACCAGAGGTTGTAGAGAGTTTCAGGGACAGCATAAGGGAACAATTGACAGGAATGGGGGAAAGAAATACAGTAGAAGAAGAATGGGTAGCTCTGAGGGATGAAGTAGTGAAGGCAGCAGAGGATCAAGTAGGTATAAAGACGAGGGCTAATAGAAATCCTTGGGTAACAGAAGAAATATTGAATTTAATTGATGAAAGGAGAAAATATAAAAATGCAGTAAATGAAGAAGGCAAAAAGGAATACAAACGTCTCAAAAATGATATCGACAGGAAGTGCAAAATGGCTAAGCAGGGATGGCTAGAGGACAAATGTAAGGATGTAGAGGCTTGTCTCACTAGGGGTAAGATAGATACTGCCTACAGGAAAATTAAAGAGACCTTTGGAGAGAAGAGAACCACTTGTATGAATATCAAGAGCTCAGATGGAAACCCAGTTCTAAGCAAAGAAGGGAAGGCAGAAAGGTGGAAGGAGTATATAGAGGGTTTATACAAGGGCGATGTACTTGAGGACAATATTATGGAAATGGAAGAGGATGTAGATGAAGACGAAATGGGAGATACGATACTGCGTGAAGAGTTTGACAGAGCACTGAAAGCCCTGAGTCGAAACAAGGGCCCCGGAGTAGACAACATTCCATTAGAACTACTGACGGCCTTGGGAGAGCCAGTCCTGACAAAACTCTACCATCTGGTGAGCACGATGTATGAGACAGGCGAAATACGCTCAGACTTCAAGAAGAATATAATAATTCCAATCCCAAAGAAACCAGGTGTTGACAGATGCGAAAATTACCGAACTATCAGTTTAATAAGTCACAGCTGCAAAATACTAACGCGAATTCTTTACAGACGAATGGAAAAACTGGTAGAAGCCGACCTCGGGGAAGATCAGTTTGGATTCCGTAGAAATGTTGGAACACGTGAGGCAATACTGACCTTACGACTTATCTTAGAAGAAAGATTAAGAAAAGGCAAACCTACGTTTCTAGCATTTGTAGACTTAGAGAAAGCTTTTGACAATGTTGACTGGAATACTCTCTTTCAAATTCTGAAGGTGGCAGGGGTAAAATGCAGGGAGCGAAAGGCTATTTACAGTTTGTACAGAAACCAGATGGCAGTTATAAGAGTCGAGGGGCATGAATGGGAAGCAGTGGTTGGGAAAGGAGTAAGACAGGGTTGTAGCCTCTCCCCGATGTTATTCAATCTGTATATTGAGCAAGCAGTAACGGAAACAAAAGAAAAATTCGGAGTAGGTATTAAAATCAATGGAGCAGAAATTAAAACTTTGAGGTTCGCCGATGACATTGTAATTCTGTCAGAGACAGCAAAGGACTTGGAAGAGCAGTTGAACGGAATGGACAGTGTCTTGAAAGGAGGATATAAGATGAACATCAACAAAAGCAAAACGAGGATAATGGAATGTAGTCAAATTAAGTCGGGTGATGCTGAGGGAATTAGATTAGGGAATGAGACACTTAAAGTAGTAAAGGAGTTTTGCTATTTAGGGAGTAAAATAACCGATGATGGTCGAAGTAGAGAGGATATAAAATGTAGACTGGCAATGGCAAGGAAAACGTTTCTCAAGAAGAGGAATTTGTTAACATCGAGTATAGATTTAAGTGTCAGGAAGTCGTTCCTGAAACTATTTGTATGGAGTGTAGCCATGTATGGTAGTGAAACATGGACGATAACTAGTTTGGACAAGAAGAGAATAGAATCTTTCGAAATGTGGTGCTACAGAAGAATGCTGAAGATAAGGTGGGTAGATCACGTAACTAATGAGGAGGTATTGAATAGGATTGGGGAGAAGAGAAGTTTGTGGCACAACTTGACTAGAAGAAGGGATCGGTTGGTAGGACATGTTTTGAGGCATCAAGGGATCACAAATTTAGCATTGGAGGGCAGTGAGGATGGTAAAAAGCGTAGAGGGAGACCAAGAGATGAATACACTAAGCAGATTCAGAAGGATGTAGGTTGCAGTAGATACTGGGAGATGAAGAAACTTGCACAGGATAGAGTAGCATGGAGAGCTGCATCAAACCAGTCTCAGGACTGAAGACCACAACAACAACAACTGGGTCAATGTGATTAAAGAATGTTGTACAAGTTAAATGAGTTACGAGCTTAATTTTATATTTTTGTGCGTAAGTTGTTGGATGCCAGTCTTTGTATAAATGTAAGTATATCTTATTTCTGAATTTTTCTTTGGTTACCGAACCGTCGCAAGTGGGCCAGTTAACAAGTGGGGCGAAACATACCTGTTTACAATGAAAGTTTCATTAGCTTCCAGTGTCAGACCTTAATAATTTGCTATGTGTAAATTGAAGGGGGATCACTGCCCTCATCTGTGGCAGGACATTAAGAAGAATCAGCAGTGACGAGCGGAAATGTGTACCAGACCGGGATTCTAACCCGGGACCGCCTGCTTACTAGGCAGCTGCGACAGCCACTGTGCCATGCGGCACACAGCCTATGTGCAGACTGTGTCTGCGCGCCTCACTGCCGATCCACGAGAACCATCTATTCGCAATTGATAAGACTGGCTGGGCAATTGATCCATGTTCTTCAATGCGAATGCACATATTCGTCCGACCTCTCTAAGTAGCGAACAGGAATATAATGGACAGGGATTGCGGATAAGTGGCACTCGGTGGGATGTGGATCGGCCGTGAGGTGCGATAACGCTGTTTCCCTCTGGCTCATTGGTTACGGCAAGCGCCTAGTAATCAGTCTGTTTTCCGCAGTCTTGCGGCTCGGACGTCTGTTTACGTCCCCGCCGAGGAACTTCGCGCGTACGCGGTTCTTTACTTCGTGTTAGCCTTCGCCAGAGCTTGCACTTTCGATCTAGAATGGCTCATTCTTGCCGACAATCTAGTATCAAAATAAGCTTTAACAATTAATTTGCACGACCGAAGGCATTTGAGGTAGAACGATTTATACGTGAAGAAATTAAAATTGAACCACAAGCTATGATTGGCATCCTCTTCTCTATCACAAGCAGTGTGGTCTACTTCAAACTGATCAACGACACGGTGTGTGACAAGATCATAGGCGGCCATAAAGACGGAATTAAATTTAATTCAGACTGCCTCTCAGGAACGGTAGCTACTGATCATGCGGGACTTGGATTGAGAACTGTCAGAGTATCTGAGCTAACATTTGAGGTTCGGTCTGAGATCTATTGTCAGGTACTTAGTCAAATATCAGAAAAATGGACAACCTTTACCACGTAAGCCGGCCGGAGTGGCCGAGCGGTTCTAGGCACTACAGTCTGGAACTGCGCGACCGCTACGGTCGCAGGTTCGAATCCTGCCTCGGGCATGGATGTGTGTGCTGTCCTTAGGTTTCTTTTGTCATCAGTCTACTGACTGGTTCGATGCGGCCCGCCACGAATTCCTTTCCTGTACTAACCTCTTCATCTCAGAGTAGCACTTGCAACCTACGTCCTCAATTATTTGCTTGACGTATTCCAATCTCTGTCTTCCTCTACAGTTTTTGCCCTCTACAGCTCCCTCTAGTACCATGGAAGTCATTCCCTCATGTCTTAGCAGATGTCCTATCATCCTGTACCTGCTCCTTATCAGTGTTTTCCACATATTCCTTTCCTCTCCGATTCTGCATAGAACCTCCTCATTCCTTATCTTATCAGTCCACTGAATTTTCAAAAATCGTCTATAGCACCACATCTCAAATGCTTCGATTCTCTTCTGTTCCGGTTTTCCCACAGTCCATGTTTCACTACCATACAATGCTGGTACTCCAGACGTACATCCTCAGAAATTTCTTCCTCAAATTAAGGCCGGTATTTGATATTAGTAGACTTCTCTTGGCCAGAAACGCCTTTTTTGCCATAGCGAGTCTGCTTTTAATGTCCTCCTTGCTCTGTCCGTCATTGGTTATTTTACTGCCTAGGTAGCAGAATTCCTTAACTTCATTGACTTCGTGACCATCAATCCTGATGTTAAGTTTCTCGCTGTTCTCATTTCTACTACTTCTCATTACCTTCGTCTTTCTCCGATTTACTCTCAAACCATACTGTGTACTCATTAGACTGTTCATTCCGTTCAGCAGATCATTTAGTTCTTCTACACTTTCACTCAGGATAGCAATGTCATCAGCGAATCGTATCATTGATATCCTTTCACCTTGTATTTTAATTCCACTCCTGAACCTTTCTTTTATTTCCATCATTGCTTCCTCGATGTACAGATTGAAGAGTAGAGGCGAAAGGCTACTGCCTTGTCTTACACCCTTCTTAATACGAGCATTTCGCTCTTGATCGTCCACTCTTATTATTCCCTCTTGGTTGTTGTACATATTGTATATGACCCGTCTCTCCCTATAGCTTACCCCTACTTTTTCCAGAATCTCGAACAGCTTGCACCATTTTATATTGTCGAACGCTTTTTCCAGGTCGACAAATCCTATGTAAGTGTCTTGATTTTTCTTTAGCCTTGCTTCCATTATTAGCCGTAACGTCAGAATTGCCTCTCTCGTCCCTTTACTTTTCCTAAAGCCAAATTGATCGTCACCTAGCGCATTCTTAATTTTCTTTTCCATTCTTCTGTATATTATTGTTGTAAGCAGCTTCGATGCATGAGCTGTTAAGCTGATTGTGCGATAATTCTCGCACTTGTCAGCTCTTGCCGTCTTCGGAATTGTGTGGATGATGCTTTTCCGAAAGTCAGATGGTATATCGCCAGACTCATATATTCTACACACCAACGTGAATAGTCGTTTTGTTGCCACTTCCCCCAATGATTTCAGAAATTCTGATGGAATGTTATCTATCCCTTCTGCCTTATTTGACCGTAAGTCCTCCAAAGCTCTTTTACATTCCGATTCTAATACTGGATCCCCTATCTCTTCTAAATCGACTCCTGTTTCTTCTTCTATCACATCAGACAAATCTTCACCCTCATAGAGGCTTTCAATGTATTCTTTCCGCCTATCTGCTCTCTCCTCTGCATTTAACAGTGGAACTCCCGTTGCACTCTTAATGTTACCAGCGTTGCTTTTAATGTCACCAAAGGTTGTTTAGACTTTCCTGTATGCTGAGTCTGTCCTTCCTCCAATCATATCTTTTTCGATGTCTTCACATTTTTCCGGCAGCAATTTCGTCTTAGCTTCCCTGCACTTCCTATTTATTTCATTCCTCAGCGACTTGTATTTCTGTATTCCTGATTTTCCCGGAACATGTTTGTACTTCCTCCTTTCATCAATCAACTGAAGTATTTCTTCTGTTATCCATGGTTTCTTCGCAGCTACCTTCTTTGTACCTGTGTTTTCCTTCCCAACTTCTGTGATGGCCCTTTTTAGAGATGTCCATTCCTCTTCAACTGTACTGCCTACTGCGCTATTCCTTATTGCTGTATCTATAGCGTTAGAGAACTTCAAGCGTATCTCGTCATTCCTTAGTACTTCCGTATCCCACTTCTTTGCGTATTCATTCTTCCTGACTAATGTCTTGAACTTCAGCCTACTCTTCATCACTACTATATTGTGATCTGAGTCTATATCTGCTCCTGGGTACGCCTTACAATCCAGTATCTGATATCGGAATCTCTGTCTGACCATGATGTAATCTAATTGAAATCCTCCCGTATCTCCCGGCCTTTTCCAAGTATACCTCCTCCTCTTGTGATTCTTGAACAGGGTATTCGCTATTATTAGCTGAAACTTGTTACAGAACTCAATTAGTCTTTCACCTCTTTCATTCCTTGTCCCAAGCCCATATTCTCCTGTAACCTTTTCTTCTACTCCTGCCCCTGCAACTGCATTCCAGTCGCCCATGACTATTAGATTTTCGTCCCCCTTTACATACTGCATTACCCTTTCAATATCCTCATACACTTTCTCTATCTGTTCATCTTCAGCTTGCGACGTCGGCATGTATACCTGAACTATCGTTGTCGGTGTTGGTCTGCTGGTCCTTAGGTTAGTTAGGTTTAAGTAGTTCTAAGTTCTAGGGGACTGATGACCTCAGAAGTTAAGTCCTATAGTGGTCAGAGGCACTTGAACCATTTTCTACCACTACTTAATGGTGTGCGACAAATACGGATGAAGCTACTGCAATATGTGCCGTCTTATCTCACAATTGAAGGCTGCAGAGCGGTTTTCGTTTACGCCGGTCAGCCGAAAACTTTCTCAGGTCGTGGTCAGGAAGCCCACGTCGCTCAGCGTGTCTCCACCAAAAAATTGCAAAAATACCGACAGTTCAATATGTAGCAACACCTGTGGCCTGGTCTCTCCCACTCACATACGCAAATGAGTTCCGGAAGGACGCCTCGACGAACAGTGACAGCGCCGAACAGGTGGACAGGCCTGTCGACAAGCCGATGACGACGGTTGAAGACACAAGCATGGTGACGGCGGCGACGGCCCCCGCAAAGCAGCACCGACCAATACCACCAGTACAGAGACCGGATGAGCAAATGGTCATAGACAGTCGAATCGTGCCAACGGCTGCCTTCGTGTCAGATTGCAGCGGGGAGAGAGACACTCACCCACATTCGGATACGGAAACGCACACACGTAAGCAACGGTCTCCGAAACAGCGCAACAAAAGACGTCTAACCCCATCGGACGACTCCTTAATTCGTATGCAGGGCGACGATCAAGAAACGACCGAGGAAGACGGCTACATCACAGAGGTTCCCGAGACTCCTCACCCAGAACGCCACCGTCTCGACAGCTGCATATGTCAAAGCGAACTGAAAAATTCGACAAGGCACGGCAACCAGCAGTCCACTGCCACTCCCAGGTATTGTAAGAGGAGCCGACAGAAAACTTGTCCCAAGGAGACTGATCTGATGAGTGTGGAAGACAGTCGCAGCAGGCGCCCCTCTAAAGTTCAATTACAACCAACGACGGCAGGACGGGGTCACGTAACGTGCCAGTACAACAGCAGACGGCGTAAGCTCCCATGGCCGTTATACATGCGACGGAACGAAGACAAGCATATCGGCTTACTTCTATCAGTATCAGAAATATACGGTTGCAGATTAAGATGTCCTTACTCAAAGACATGCTCCAAGCAGCGAACATCGACATCGTCCTGCTACAGGAAGTATACCTCGATGAATTTCCTGTCATGTACTGGTACGTAAGCCACACATCACACTCCTCCGAAACTGGATCCGGCATAGCAATACTTCTTAAAGAAGGCATCACGTCACAGGATGTACTCTACCTGCCGTCTGCACGGGGATTAGCAATGACAGTACAGGGCTATTACAAATGATTGAAGCGATTTCATAAATTCACTGTAGCTCCATTCATTGACATATGGTCACGACACACTACAGATAGGTAGAAAAACTCATAAGGTTTTGTTCGGCTGAAGCCGCACTTCAGGTTTCTGCCGCCAGAGCGCTCGAGAGCGCAGTGAGACAAAAGGGCGACAGGAGCCGAGAAAGCGTATGTCGTGCTTGAAATGCACTCACATCAGTCAGTCATAACAGTGCAACGACACTTCAGGACGAAGTTCAACAAAGATCCACCTACTGCTAACTCCATTCGGCGATTGTATGCGTAGTTTAAAGCTTCTGGATGCCTCTGTAAGGGGAAATCAACGGGTCGGCCTGCAGTGAGCGAAGAAACGGTTGAACGCGTCCGGGCAAGTTTCACGCGTAGCTGGACGTGCTGGAAAATTGGCTCATGCCTCAAATGGAGTGCGACAGCGCCGACTTCATCCGTCAACAGGATGGTGCTCCACCGCACTTCCATAATGATGTTCGGCATTTCTTAAACAGGAGATTGGAAAACCGATGGATCGGTCGTGGTGGAGATCATGATCAGCAATTCATGTCATGGCCTCCACACTCTCCCGACTTAACCCCATGCGATTTCTTTCTGTGGGGTTACGTGAAAGATTCAGTGTTTAAACCTCCTCTACCAAGAAACGTGCCAGAACTGCGAGCTCGCATCAACGATGCTTTCGAACTCATTGATGGGGACATGCTGCGCCGAGTGTGGGAGGAACTTGATTAGCGGTTTGATGTCTGCCGAATCACTAAAGGGGCACATATCGAACATTTGTGAATGCCTGAAAAAACTTTTTGAGTTTTTGTATGTGTGTGCAAAGCATTGTGAAAATATCTCAAATAATAAAGTTATTGTAGAGCTGTGAAATCGCTTCAATCATTTGTAATAACCCTGTACACGCGACGGAACGAAGACAAGCAAATCGGCTTGCTTCTATCAATATCAGTAATATACTGTCGCAGGTTAAGGCGTCCTTACTGAAAGACATGCTACAAGCAGTGGACATCCACATCGTCCTCCTACAAGAAGTGTACCTCGATGAATTTCCTGTCACGCACGGGTACGTATCCTACATATCACACTCCTCCGAAACTGGAAGCGGCATAGCAATACTTCTTAAAGAAGGCATCACGTCACAGGATGTACTCTACCTGCCGTCTGCACGGGGATTAGCAATGACAGTGTACTTAATGTACGACTCATCAACATTTATGCACCGTCCGGTACAGATAGCAGGCGAGAGCGTTCCCGCTTCTTCGCAGACCAAACAGCCCCGTTCTTCTAAGGTCGACACGATCGATTAATTTTGTACTTGCACCGAAAGACCAATTTCCCCGATATACCCCGTGCCCAGAATTACGAATGTTGATACAGAGTATGCATCTGGTTGACATCTCGGAACATGTCCATGACCTCCGTCTTGGTTACACCCATACAACGAGTCATTCGGCTAGCCGTCTCGACCGAATTTATGTCACACGTAAATGTATTTCTTTGGTATCCAGTTGAACTGACAGTGTTTAGATTCATATGTTTATCACGTAACCGAAATGTAATGGATTCATTTTGGCGCTCATGTGGGCGACCTCACAATTTCTATTGCTTAACGATGACGTCCTGAAAGCAGAGCTGTGGCCTACAGCCTGTACCGCCCATACAGCAATGAAAAATGAGCGTTTGGCGACATTGGCTGGGGGGCCCCTTGCGGGGCAGGTCCGGCCGCCTTGGTGCAGGTCTTATTACATACGGCACCACACTGGGCGACCTGCGAGCTGGATGGGGATGAAATAATAATGACGACAACACCCAGTCCGTGAGCGGAGAGAATCCCCGACCCAGCTGGGAATCGAACCCGAGACTGTAGGACGGCAGTCCTTCACGCTGACCACTCAGCTATCGGGGCGGACCACACAGCATTAATATGTACGATCTCCCTCCGGCGGCAGCTTTGGAAAACGTCCTCCGCCTATGGGACGCAGCTTGTCGAGACATCATTGAAGATATTTGTAGATCTTGCGAACGAAGCCTATATGGTTGTGAGGAGGCAGTGTGGCGACGTCAGACAATGGACTTCTATTTCGCGGTGCTACGGGAACGCGCCGAACAAATGCCTTTTCCGGAGCCACGAGAGGCGGTACAACGGACAAAGGCCAAAATTATATCCATCATGCGACGCCACCTCGAAGGTACGGTGGTCAGGTCGCGGACACCAGATCGGCTTGCAGGAGAACGCCATCGATCTATCACATTATCAACGAAAACAAAAGATGACGAAGAGCTCTAGTACATGCCGTGGACACGGGTGATGGCAGACGTCTAACATCGCACCAAGAAATAGGCAATGCCTTTGTAGAACATTACACTCAACTTTAAACAGCATTAGATACCGATATGGCGGCCATTAAAGAAGTTCCGCATATGATTTTCGCTACCAATGATCCAGAGGCGGAAGCACAACTGCTGGAGGAGATTACAGAGGAGGAAGTGATGGAGGCCATTGGTAGGGGCGTGGTGAACAAATCGCCGGGACCAGAGAGCCTCCCTCTGGAATTCTACAGGACCTTTAGCTATGTGATCGCACCACAATGGACTACTATCTGCAGCGAATTAATGTCTCCTGACGTGCCCTTACCACCGGCTTTTGTGGAGGGGCTGATTACCCCGATACACGAGCCCTCGGTTGATGCACGGGTACGGCGCTACCGACCACTGACGGTCCTTAACTGCGACTTTAAAATATTCAACAGATTATTAGCAGCACGAGTCCGAAAAGCATTGCGCCAAGTACTCTCAGTCGATCAACAACATCCAGTCGGCGCTTGCTGGATATCGCGGTTTGATCGCCCTGGCAAAGACGTGCCGCCTCCGTGCAACACTAGCGTCAATAGATTTTGATCACGCCTTTGATAGAGTCAACCGTAACTACTTTGCAGAAGTCCTGACACAGATGCGATTTCCACGACCATTTATCGCTGTCGTGATGCGGCTACTCAGCAGTGCCGTCTCCAAAGTGCTCGTCAATCGACGTACGACAAAATCTCTAGTGGTAGCCAGGTCGTTCAACCAAGGATGTCCCTTGTCAACGACGTTATATGCACTGGCTCTCGATCCGTTACTCTGCGGCCTACGACACCGCTTGACAGGACTGACTTGGAGAGGATACACATTTACGTCCAAGTCGTATGCAGATGACCTGGTGCTGATATTACGGAATGAAAACGAAATGACTGTGGCTTTAGATTGGATACGCAAATATGGAACGACCACTGGCGGCTTTATAAATAAGGACAAGTCTGTAGCGATGAATATTGGTGTTGAACTAACGGAATAATGTGTAGCACTCTTATGGCTCGTGGATATTTCTAAATGCCTAGGTATTGTTTCTACCAACGACATATGTCGCACAACAGCCTTTGACTATAAGAGACTACTACAGTCAGTCTGCCCGCATCTCGTGGTCGTGCGGTAGCGTTCTCGCTTCCCACGCCCGGGTTCCCGGGTTCGATTCCCGACGGGGTCAGGGATTTTCTCTGCCTCGTGATGGCTGGGTGTTGTGTGCTGTCCTTAGATTAGTTAGGTTTAAGTAGTTCTAAGTTCTAGGGGACATATGACCACAGCAGTTGAGTCCCATAGTGCTCAGAGCCATTACAGTCAGTCTGGACGGGCGTTAGATGGAACATCACACGGGTATTACACACGATCCAGCGGGTCCCGTATGTTGACACCTACCTGGCGTCACGAATTCCTCATTTTGATCAAGTACTCCCAGTGCCTGCGACGACAGCACGACGAATACTGGCGGCGTTCGGTTCCTTCGTGAGTGCAGGTCAACTCTTTAAAGTAAGATACGACGCCTTTACTCTCTCTCTTACAAGGGAACCTCCCCATCGCACTCCCCTCACATTTAGTTATAAGTTGGCACAGTGGATACGCCTTGAAAAACTGAACACAGATAAATCGAGAAAACAGGAAGAAGTTGTGTGGAACTATGAAAAAATAAGCAAAATATACAAACTGAGCAGTCCATGCTCAAGATATGTAACATTATGGATAATACTACCTCAGTAGCACCGTGGTCCTGTGGTTAGCGTGAGAAGCTGTCGAAACAGAAGTCCTTTGTTCGAATCTTCCCCCGAGTGAAAATTTTAATTTTCAGACAATTATCAAAGTTCAGGCACACACACACACACACACACAACAACTTTGTTCTCCAAAATTCCAGGGCATGTTCAGATTTGCTTGGACATATGCAGGATTTGACGGTCTACACACGGAAAAATTTGAAAACGTTAAAAACATATGTTTTGACAGAGCACAGGGAAAACTGTGCGACTGTTGCAGTCATTTGTTGCAGTTTATGTGACAAACTCTTATGTTTTCATCACTTTTTTGGGAGTGATTATCACATCCACAAGAAAACCTAAATCGGGTAAGGTAGAAGAATCTTTTTACCTATTCGCCAAGTGTACAAGTTAGGTGGGTCGACAACATATTGCTGTCACGTGACGCACATGCCGTCAACAGTGTCGTATAGAATATATCAGACGTGTTTTCCTGTGGAGGAATCGGTTGACCCATGACCTTGCGATCAAATTTTTTCGGTTTCCATTGGAGAGGCACGTCCTTTCGTCTACTAATCGCACGGTTTTGCTGTGCGGTCGCAAAACACAGACACTAAACTTATTACAGTGAACAAAGACGTCAATGAACGAACGGACAGATCATAACTGCGAAAATAAAGAAATTAAATTTTTTACTCGAGGGAGGACTTGAACCAAAGATCTCTCGTTCCACTGCTGCTCACGCTAACTACGGGACCACGGCGCTCCGGATCTCACATTGTCCTTGATGTCACATATGTTGCACATGTACTAGTCAGTTTGTATATTTTGCTAATTCTTTTCATAGTTCCACACAACTTCTTCCTGTTTTCTCGATTGATCTGTGTTCAGTTTTTCAAGGCCTATCCACTGTGCCAACTTATAACTAAATCTGAGGGGGGTGCGATGGGGAGGTTCCCTTGTTAGTAGGGGTGGACTTGGTCTTACGCGTGTTCGTGATTGAGCGGTGGTACTGTATATCACAACAATGTTGAAACTGCGGAGACGACATCAGAGTTGGCTGACAGGAATCTTAATAGAAGAACTAGCACCAGTTTCTGGAATGGCGCCAGTGGCGGTACAGCACATTTCACAGTCACTCCAGCGTATACGCATTTTTTTTATAGAGTACATCTACGTTTAGACGGCTGTGCTGGAAACCAGACCTGCAACTGCGCGTGACATATATCGGATACTAACGACCGGACGACACAGCAATCCTATTGAGAGGAAGTATCCACAGATAAATTAGTAAGTAGTATGGTGATCGGTACACCATGTTTCCTTAGACACAGAGACACGTGCAACGTGGTACCTAACAGTTAACGGTCAAAATGTCGCCCAACTCAGCCTCTATGCGATTCATATGGCAGATTCACCATTGTGCCCTCAGTGCCAAACTCTGGACAACAACGAACACCGCCTCATATGCGGCTCCTCGGCAGAAGTGTGGCGTTTGGCGACACAAATGATCGCTTTCTTTCTTCGAATGGGACAACACAACATTTAGCCAGAGATTATATTCTTCCCGTACGGGACGTACTACCTACGTACCAAAACGAATGCCGTAACGTGGCTTCGAGGCCGCATGGTGCTCTAATTTGTGGTGTCACCGCCAGACACCACACTTGCTAGGTGGTAGCCTTTAAATCGGCCGCGGTCCGTTAGTATACGTCGGACCCCCGTGTCGCCACTATCAGTGATTGCAGACCGAGCGCCGTCACACGGCAAGTCTAGAGAGACTTCCTAGCACTCGCCCCAGTTGTTCAACCGACTTTGCTAGCGATGGTTCACTGACAAAATACGCTCTCATGTGCCGAGACGATAGTTAGCATAGCCTTCAGCTACGTCATTTGCTACGACCTAACAAGGCGCCATTACCAGTTACTATTGATACTGAGTCATGTACAGTCAAGAGCGACGCTCATCACCTACGTCCGTTTTTTGCTTAAGTCTAATTTCCTTGACCTGTTCCAGACCTCACGCCAGCCTGCGTGAGCTGAAACGCGTGCCTTTCGGCTTCCTCTAATATCACGGTGTTGGCTCTCCTGCCAACCCACAACATATTTGTTCAGAGATGGCCCAAAGAGTGTAATGGACTTTCGGACCTTTTTACAGGAACGACATCTAAATATCGTGAACAATCCAAAATACCGACAGTATTTCTCTAACGTCGTATAGAGTGCGTTTCAAGAGGACCGCATAGCTGGAACGTCCACGGTAGGACACGTTAAGTCATCGACGCGAAGAATGAACGAACGGAAGATACATTATACTTACGGGAAGACATACCCGGATAACAGAACGGCTGGGGGGGGGGGAGGGGGGGTGGATTGGAAATACGATTCCCCATTATGATGTGTGTTTCTTTCTTTATGTAATGCGAGAATAATGTTCAGTTTACTAACTATCAAGCAATAGAGAAATATTTGTAGTGTGACGATGCAGTGATTGTTACCGAAATTTCAAATGGCTCTGAGCACTATGGGACTTAACTTCTAAGGTCATCAGTCCCCTAGAACGTAGAACTACTTAAACCTAACTAACCTAAGGACATCACACACATCCATGCCCGAGGCAGGATTCGAACCTGCGACCGTAGCGGCCGCGCGGTTCCAGATTGTAGCGCCTTTAACCGCTTGGCCACCACGGCCGGCTTACCGAAATTTAACCTCACTTGAATGTTATATGTGAACCAGGATTTGTTTTAATTTGTGAAAGATATTCATTGAAATTTGAAGCATAGTTGGATAAATATTTCTCTTTAACGTGATTTTATTGTGTTTTTCATTTCTGATGTAGGATTACCTTTCCAAAGCTTACTACTTATCAGAATGTTAATTTTACGTCAGTCTGATTTATATTTACCCTTTCAGCGCATATATGTATTTATATAAAGAAATTGTTAGTCTCATTTTGTAATACCAACAAAAATGGTTAAGGCAACTATTCTAGACATGTGGAGCTTTTGGGTTCGAGTACCAGTCCAGCATAAATTTTCAACTTTCACCATCGCAATACTGCAATGCCCTGTACCCCTTCCTCTATTTCAGGAAACATTAGAATACGTTCATATCTTTAATAATTGTGCCCATGCCAGCTATGGCTAAACAAAACTTTTATCAGAGATATGCCGCCAAGGTTGCTTTTTCTGACACTGATCTGTGGAATATAACATGCTACAGGCATAACAATTGTTTTGTTATGTATGATGGTAATGACCAATGGGATGACATTGGCTAATTTGCTAAATAATTAAATGAAGTGTTTACATCAAAATAAAAGAGCAGGCTATACAGAAAACTACATCACATTCATTGGCTGTGGACCAATTTTTTTCCAAAAACATTCAAACATTCCAGTGTTTGAGACAGTTAGTCTAAGGATCAGAATGTAAGCATTCTCTTTGGCCATTTCCTGCTCTCACTTACACTTGCGGAAAGTGCTGCTTCCTGCCAGGGCTTTTCACAAGTTTGTTTCTGATAGGTTGTAATGATGGAATCTTACGTAATTTAATTCCCACTGGACGATAATAATACAATGAATGATGTTTTGGGCTCACATTGTGGCGTAGTTTAGCTAATTTTTATTACTGTTGTTGACTGAGAGTTGCATATGCATACTGACAAAAATAGTAAGCAATAGATCCCGGATTCGAATCCCGGTCTTGTACGCATTTTTCGCTTGCCGCCGCTGATTCCTCTTAATGTCAAGCTGTGATCCCCCTTCAAGCTACATATACTGTTTCACAGCTGCTGGAGCTGCATGGTGTCTGTTCCTTCGAAGGAGCAGACACAGTGCATTCAGATAAATAATTCGCCTGAAAAGATTTTCATCATTACCTTGTTCACAGGTCTACAGTTTTCATGAAAGAACGAGCGTAGTTTCCTGTAGAAGTCAGTGTTCCCTGTTCTGAACTCTTAGTCGCATATATCACTAGATGTTCAAACACTCGTAAGCTGATACGAGGCGAAAATCTATCTGTGTAACAGTGCAATTCGATTTATTTATTTCTACATAAATATGATTTTTTTCTCTGCCGGTTTTTTAGCTGTTCAGTTCAAAGCACTTGGTATGGAATTTTTTAGTTAGTAAATTATACCAGAAGTGTGAGACTGGTTGATGTAGAAAATAGGCATCTGTGGCTTACTTAATCTCCTTGGACACACAGAGTTTTGTGGCCACTTACTATCTCAGGTGTCTCAAGAATTCAGAGCGCGCCATACCTGATGAACAGGATATATAACAACTGGGGTTTCAAATCCTCGCTTTTCGAGGTTGCAAAGCATCTTTTTGTCAGGAGGATTGTTCTGGTAAAAGGTAAT
This sequence comes from Schistocerca cancellata, assembly GCF_023864275.1. Lineage (NCBI taxonomy): Eukaryota > Metazoa > Arthropoda > Insecta > Orthoptera > Acrididae > Schistocerca > Schistocerca cancellata. Next base: position 811,714,080 of record NC_064630.1, read on the forward strand.
ACTTTTCTCTCGCTATCAGGGCCTACCTTCAGGATTTACTCATCTACTTCATTGAAACGCAGTTGGTGGTATTTTCTGATAATGAAGAACAAGAATCAGTCGAAATCTTAAATTTTGGGATGGCCTTCATGTAGATGTTCCTGAAGTGATTGTTTAGTGTAGCCCCTTATGCCTGATTGACAAGCTCTATATTTCCAAAATTGTTTCTGTTTTAAGAGATATATTTCAATACTGTGATAATTAAACAACTGGTAGGGAACTAAACATTTTATACGTTTAGAGTTTCGGAAGACCGCTGCTGGGATAGTGTGAATAAGCGCTGTAAGCTGACCTTGAGATACGAAGAAGATTTGCCCTAGCCCTAGAAGAGGGTACTTATTCAGTTCTACAGCTACGAGAGTCGAGGGAGTTTTCTCCCCGCTCCCAGTGTCGCCATCTGACCTTTGCCCTCAGCTCTGGAGAAAAATGTCTCCCACTAAGAATGGTGGTAGCCGTATGCAGGTCAACGTCGAAGACTTCCACCAGCAAAACAGGCGAACGTTAATAAAAAGAAAAGAAGTTAGTGGATTTGTCCGCAAGCATTTCCACTACAACTCTAAAAACATTAAAAAAAAACGAAAGAGAACAGCTAACTAAAAAAATTTTTTTCTGCTGAATGATTTTATATTGTGAACTGCACCGTCAAACTTTAACAGGAAATCTCAGTCGACGCTTGCATGTACAAAATAGACGTTATTTATCTTGATTTTCAACTTTAATTTCAGGAAAGACTGAAGGCTCTGAGCACTATGGGACTCAACATCTTAGGTCACAAGTCCCCTAGAACTTAGAACTACTTAAACCTAACTAACCTAAGAACATCACACACATCCATGCCCGAGGCAGGATTCGAACCTGCGACCGTAGCAGTCCCGCGGTTCCGGACTGCAGCGCCAGAACCGCTAGACCACCGCGGCCGGCAGGAAAGACTGAAAAATTAATATACGCCTACGAAAGGACACATCACTACCTCCATTCTACCCGAAGGAAAGTAATTCCGTATACTTTTTCCCCTACATCTTCGCTTTAGAATAAAGGCCACACTCAACGAAACGCAGCTGAAAAGTTCGGGATTTAACGACGGACACTGGTGTGTAAGTCGAATCATCATCGACTGCTCACCATCATTTTTCCGCTGTTTGGCGATATTCTGATGATCAAAATTATTATCAGAACCCGAATTGTAAGTTACAGTACCTTGTTAGAGTCCAGCAGCACCGCACGAGAGTACAACGTTAATCTTGGTTTCTTGAGTACCTCAGAGCGAATCGAACTGTCATATCTCTCAATAGAAGCTTATTCGTACCCGAAATGGACCAACATTACGTTTCTTCCCCGTGAGTCGTGACGAGCGCTTTTCACTACCGCTTCTCTGTAAAGCGTTCTTCACACAATAGGTCAAAGTCTTCTCGGAACGTGCAACCACCTTATGCTTGAAATCGCGAAACTTCCATAGCACGTTTCGTGGATGCAAACTTTTGTACACAGTTCTGAGTGATAGTCACTTCTCCACAACGGTGGGGTGTTGCAACATTAAGTGAATTCTTCCTCGTAAAGAAAAGTAGCGGGAGGCCATAACGTGTGACTTCAGCCGCAGCTGCGGTTCGTTACTGCCAATTAACTTCTGCGTGAGGTCACAATGTGCAGTTAATCAGGGCTACACATTCACTATTATGACTCGTATATAAACGCTGCGAGAGAGAAATTACTTTCTTCCGTACATTAACAAGGAGTAGCTTGACGTTGTTGGTGCTTAATTTTTTCCCACTCTCCGAGTTGGAAGAATTCCATTACGAAACTGCTCATTGGCGATTGTGGAGTCCATGACGTTAATGAAAGTGTGCCCACCAAGGAACAAGAGTTTAATCACAGTGCTAACCCGTATAAGATATGGACGTTTCCGTTAATTATCAGATTTCATGACACACACTTGAAATTTTGAATAGCGTACAGCGTGTCTCGGCGCCGAATTCAGCGACCTACGAATTAGCGTGTTATGCGCTTTGAATTTACGTTCTATTAAGCTCAATAAATTCTCATACGCTTCCAGTAACAAATCACCAAACTATTTAGTACTTTTTCCACGTCATACAAAGAGCAGTGACAAAGTACAACGAAATACGTACGGAGTTTTTTGCAGTTTATGAATACATCTCTTGTAGTGTGATTTCGGTCTAGCTTCTAGATTAACTTTGCTTCGTATTTCTACTGTAATAGATTTTGAATCATTTAAGTTTTTTCGCAGACCAAGCGTATGCTTGGAACTTTTTGTTCGTTTTTTTCCCGAAACATATTTATTCTTAATTTCCCTCATAGTTTACTTCTAGCGAACGAGACTCTTTGTTTTCAGAAATACTTGTTATTTATTGAGAAACTGCAATGTGTCGGCAACACTTCTCATTTGGAATCGTGAGGCTATTAACGAATTCCTCCCACAGGTGGTGTCAACATCCTCACTCCAAACATTCTATAACAGACACGCCATTACGGAGATAGCACTGTTGCCTTGATTTTCAAACCAGTTGCAAGTGTACACAGTTTTATTTGGGGAATTGTTCTGTTAGCTATGTAGAGCATATGGCTGGAGGTGATCTGCTTCAGTTACAGTAACAATCATCAGACTACACTAGGAGCCGGTGTCCGGAGACGTTGTACATTACCAAGAAGTAGCTGTCAGTTATTGAAAGGCACCTGGTATCGCAATGGTTATTGACCTGGGTGATGTTGAATCACTGGATATCTGGTACAAAATCACGTTCAAAACGTGTATTTAACTATCTTATTGTCGACTGGATGCTATATTATGTTCTTCATTTTTTAGTACGTTTGATGCGTGCTTGTCTTGCGTCATCGAGTACTCTATGTTCACAGCCCCTGAAATCCCAGTCTTGATGTTGCATTTTTCCACTACTGTGACATGACAATTCGATGACGTCATCTGTGATTTTAGTATTTAATTCAGCTTCATTTTGAGTCTAACGGTGTAAGATTGCAATCTAACAACTATGAGTGACAGGATTGTGTTATGATCAGTCGAAAGCTTTGGTTGCATCCTTCAGTTCGTGTGTTCCATGTGCTGCTATTCCTCGATATCTTTCATTATTTGCAGTGCCTTGGGTAGTCAACTAACATCGGATCTCGTATATCTCATTATTTATTCGTGCTTTTGATTGATTTTAGTGTGATTCGGGTAATTTTGAGATGTAGGCTGAGTATCCGTATTTTATCGTTAAATCGAGGTCGAACTTGGGAAAATATTTTCATGCATCTGCATGGAACATTGAATTCAGTGAAAAATGTTTTTTGCTGTTGTGTTCTTTAGTCCGAAGACTGGTTTGATATAGTCACTTTCATCTCCTAATAAATACTTCATTATACATTCCTTTGAACCCGCTAACGGTATTCACCTCTTGGCGTCCATCTACAACTTTTACCCCATGCCCTATTGCCCCACTTGCTTGAAATATTAAATTTATGGTTGCTCGATGTCTCAGAATGTGTCCTGTCATCCGATCCCCTCTTTTAGACAAGTTGTGCCACAATTTTCTTTTCCCCCCTCTTGTATTTAATACCGCTTCCTTAGTCACACAGTCCATCCATCTAATGTACATCATTCTTCCATGGCGTCACATTTGAAATATTTCTGTTCTCTTCCTGCCTGAACTGTTTAACGCCCACATTTCACTTCCGTGCATGGCTGCATTCCGGACAAATGCCTTCGGAAAATAATTCCTAACACTCAACTTTAAATTTGGTGTTAACAAATTTATCTTCTTCAGAAACGCTTTTCTATCCTTGCCATTTTATATTTAGCATCCTCTCTGTTTCTTACATCACTAGTTAATTTGCTGCCCAAAAAGCAAAACTCATCTACTACATTTAGAGTCTCATTTCCTAAATTAATTTCATAAGCGTTGCCTGATTTGATAGGACTACGTTCCATCACTCTTGTTTCACTTTGGTTGATGTGCATCATAATTATATTCTCATTTCAGGACACTGTCATTCCGTTCGACTGCTGCTCCGATTTCTCTGCATGAGGAGGTATAAATTTATAGAATGATATGAGCGATTATGAAAGAGGGAAAGATAAATTGGATTTCTTTCAACTTTTCCACTCAGGCACCGTCACACTAGTCTACATTAACGTTCCTCATCGTCGAAATGATGAACGTGCATCCCACTTTCATGGTAAAGAGTAATAATTCAGTAATGGGTAATTCCTGAGCTGCTCACTGAGATGAAAACACTTTATAGTGCTCGTAGCTTTCCGAGCAACCATAAGTCCATCTAGCACCGTTTTATAATTTCGTACGAAGTGTGTCTATAAAATAACGGTACTACTGGTGTCAGATATTTTATTTAAAAAACATACATACTTAGTTATTGTCACCGCCCCAACAAATATTCTCCCCACCTCTATCCCTACAAAGCTCCATGGGAATTTTCCATTTATGGAAACTGCTGGAAGCCTTCCTTTGTGAGCTCCTTGATGACGCATGCTGCTTTGACTTTCGCTGCTTCAACGGACTGAAATATTGTTTCTTTTAATTCAGACCTTACCTTAGGGAATACGGAAATCACGTGACGCTAAGTCAGGCGAATAAGAAGGGTGGTCAGACAGCGGGATGCTGCACTTCGCTAGAATCTTCTGAGCAGACAGTGCGGTATGAGCCAGTGCGTTGTGTTGATGCACAACCTATGACCTATTCTTCCACAGTTCGGATCTTTTTTCTAATTATTTCCTCACGGAGTTGTGCAAGAATCTCAAGGTAGTGGTGTTGATTAATTGTTTGATCTTCTAAAACACAGTCAAGTTATACAATTTCATCAATATCGAAAAAGACAGTCTTCATCTCTCTGAATTTTGATTTGCTCATTCGAGGTTTTCCGCTCTTGGTGAAGTTGGGCCCTTCCAGTGGGTGGATTGGTGCTTAGCTTCTGGATCATAAGAGAAAAACCAAGAAGCCTCAGATGTCATTCCTCTTTCCAAGAAATTATGATCCTTTTCACTGGTAATCAAAGTGTCAGTCCAGACATTTTGATGAGATTGATTTCGTTCAATCGTGAGAATTTTCGGCACCAGATTTGCCTTCCGCTTTCTTTGTCAATATAGACCGAATACTCAACCGACGATCAGATCGACGCAGATTGCCTACTTTTTCGATATTTTCATCTGTTTGTGATGATGGCGGTCGTCCCCGGTGTGAGCCATTTTCAGTGTTTACTCGGCCGTATTATAAACGCTTGAACCACTCAAAAAGTTCAATACATGACAAATAATCTTCGCCACACACTCCTTTTTGTAACGGACAGGCTTCAGCAGCAGTTTTCCCAAGTTTCACATGGAACTTTGCAAGCTTACAGGTTCTATCAATTGGAAGATTCTGGCAGTGATTGCCAATAGTAAGATGGTGGTTGTTTTCGTCAACAATTGCAAGCTGTTGCTTGGTGTATAAAAGGAAAAGACCTGACTGACAGGGTGCTGCTAGAAATTATGCCTCGAATAAATATAATATTCTTGCATATTAGTCAAAACATCAAAAACATTTTAATGAGTATATTCAATCTCATTTTGATTGCACCATGACTTTTGACAAGTACATGACTTTAATAAAATGGCAAAGGTAATGTAAATCAGAACATTGGGAGGAGTTTTGGTCTAAATAACAAACGATTTATTCTTTCTTAATATCAACTGACAATTCATGGCTAGCCGTGTGGTGAAGCAGCGCGGTCTAGGGCGTCTTGTCACGGTCCACATGGCTCCCTCCGTCTGAGGTTCGAATCCTCCCTCGGGCATGGATGTGTGTGTTGCCCTTAACGTAAGATAGTTTAAGTTAGATTAAGTAGTGCGTCAACTTAGGGACCGATGGCATCAGCAGTTTGGTCCCATAAGACCTTACATCAAATTTCCTAATTTTCAAAATGATGGCTAAAGAATAGTGTTGTGTCTAGACAAGACAGCCTAGACACAATGAGAGGAAGCCGAAAGGCACGCGCTTAAACTCACGCAGGCTGGCGTGAGGTCTGAAACAGGATACGTAATGAATGCTATAAAGAAAAGTACGTAGCTTCTGGAATACTTAACTTTAATCCACATTTGTAGAACATTGCTCTTGATGATACATTAATAGAATCTCAATCTCAATTGAATACGGCGCCTTGCTAGGTCGTAGCAAATGTAGCTGAAGGCTATGCTAACTATCGTCTCGGCAAATGAGAGCGTAGTTGTCAGTGATCCGTTCCTTGCAAAGTCGGCTGTACAACTGGGACGAGTGCTAGGACGTGTCTCTAGACCTGCCGTGTGGCGGCGCTCGGTCTGCAATTACTGACAGTGGCGACACGCGGATCCGAAGTATACTAGCGGACCGCGGCCGATTTAAAAGCTACCACCTAGCAAGTGTGGTGTCTGGCGGTGACACCACAAATAGCTACAAAAACATTTTATCTGACAATCACTTTCAATAATATGGGGTCTATCGTTAGCGAAGTGATCAGCTGGCGATCAACGCACCCGCATTAACAAGAACTAACAGCTTCATCTGACTTCATAAAAGTGAATCTGTGGTATGATTCAAAAACTACGCTACTATGAAGCATCTATACCCAACTATTGCACAAATAACAATATGGTTCCAAAGAACAGAGTGCTGAGAAGCTTATACTGGGGCCCTACGCCGTAGACGCGAATACTTTACCCTTCTATAGGTGAGGGTGGCACAGCACGACCCACTCGAGGAGAGCGGTCTCGCGTTAATCTGATTCGGAATGCAGATACTTCCCTAAGAGCCTCTGAAACCCCAGTGGATTCCTGTGTGCAGGTGGACCGGTTTCCTGGTCTGCCAAACCAATTTGACTCTGTGACACAACGAAGCATGACAGACTACGTCAAACGTTTAGACGACCGACTCAATAAAAATAAGTACAGTCATGCACAACTTGTTGTGTGCGTGATGCAGAAGCAGTGCCTGTGACGGTTCAGATGGTGACTGGCAGAGGCTCTAGCAAAGCAGACAAGTCTCACTGTCTAGGTAAAGACCTGCCGTTCTTTACTAGCGAAGCGCCAGTACAACAGAGAGTTTCTGTGTTGTCTAATGCTTTCCTCGATGGCTCGGTAGCGTAGCACATTTGCAAGCTTAGAACACACCCACTTTAGCATAAACCAATCACGAGCTGGAGCTTGGATTTCGAAGCTGGGAGATCGCCCCTCTGCTCTGCATACACAGATTTGACCAACCATCGACGTTAAAAAATGTTGTTTTTGTTGTGGTCTTGAGTCCTGAGACTGGTTTGATGCAGCTCTCCATGCTACTCTATCCTGTGCAAGCTTCTTCATCTCCCAGTACCTACTGCAACCTACATCCTTCTGAATCTGCTTAGTGTATTCATCTCTTGGTCTCCCCCTACGATTTTTACCCTCCACGCTGCCCTCCAATACTAAATTGGTGATCCCTTGATGCCTCAGAACATGTCCTACCAACCGATCCAACCTTCTGGTCAAGTTGCGCCACAAACTTCTCTTCTCCCCAATCCTATTCAATACTTCCTCATTAGTCATGCGATCCACCCATCTAATCTTCAGCATTCTTCTGTAGCACCACATTTCGAAAGCTTCTATTCTCTTCTTGTCCAAACTATTTATCGTCCATGTTTCACTTCCATACATGGCTACACTCCATACAAATACTTTCAGAAATGACTTCCTGACACTTAAATCTATACTCGATGTTAACAAATTTCTCTTCTTCAGAAACGCTTTCCTTGCCATTGCCAGTCTACATTTTATATCCTCTCTACTTTGACCATCATCAGTTATTTTGCTCCCCAAATAGCAAAACTCCTTTACTACCTTAAGTGTCCCATTTCCTAATCTAATTCCCTCAGCATCACCCGACTTAATCCGACTACATTCCATTATCCTCGTTTTGCTTTTGTTGATGTTCATCTTATATCCTCCTTTCAAGACACTGTCCACTCCGTTCAACTGCTTTTCCAAGTCCTTTGCTGTCTATGACAGAATTACAATGTCATCGGCGAACCTCAAAGTTTTTATTTCTTCTCCATGGATTTTAATACCTACTCCAAATTTTTCTTTTGTTTCCTTTACTGCTTGCTCAATATACAGATTGAATAACAACGGGGAGAAAAAGAAAAAAAGATTTAGCTTCGCGCCCTCTTTCCCACGCGTATACACCGTGTCTCTGCTAAAAGCATGACTTGGATGGAACCACAGCCCTACATAAAGAGATCGCTATCTCCTCTGATGCATCCATTTCGAACTTTATAATGAACGGCCATAAACCCGCTAAAAGACTCGTGCCTTCACAAATATATTTTGTAGCAGAGTCTGGACACCTGGGCGCCTCTTTCCTATCCCAACGAATTCGCAGAAAACTCTCAGCCGTCTCATCCACTTTCTACCTAACAAGGGCCCACACTCTGCTTTATTGCCGGCCATCAGTTCACACAATGCGCAGGACATAGCTGCAGTGACTCCTCAACCCTCGTCAGCCTAACTGGACGCAGCCTCCGACTCACCGGCGCCACCTCCTACTACGAATATGAGACTGGCGGACTTCGCTGTTGGCGGACGTTTTCAACCAGGTTCCGCAGAAAAAAAGCTCTCCTTGTCTTTCATCTGCCACTTTCATCTGCCATACGCTTTCACTGCTGTCAGTTAACTCTGCACCCTCTCCCTTCGAACACAGGTAAAGCCTACTGCTATGCCTTCTCTAGAGCACACAAGCAGGAGTGTTAACTACTGCCAACCATTTCATCATATTAATGTAGGTAGACCACATCAAATATACAGGGTGTTTAAAAAATGACCGGTATATTTGAAACGGCAATAAAAACTAAACGAGCAGCGATAGAAATACACCGTTTGTTGCAATATGCTTGGGTCAACAGTACATTTTCAGGCGGACAAACTTTCGAAATTACGGTAGTTACAATTTTCAACAACCTTTGGCACATGTGTACTTTCTAGGTGACAGAATCTGCAGTATCATAGATCGATACCATTCTCACTGTCGTCTCACTGCTGGTAACGGAAGCTCACGTTTCTGACCGATGCCAATATCTGTCAAGCGGGGGCCTGGTGGATCCAATGAAGCGGGTCCACCGTACCACACCTTCAGCAGCTCTGACCACGAGCGCCTTAAGGAGCTGCGATATAGGATGGCTAGTGGCAGGTACTCCGCTTAGTCTCAGGCACAGTCTTCGACAGTCTTCACTCTTAGCCGGCTTTCGAAAATTCGCTCGTACATTAACAGTGCGAGCCTCACAATGCATGACATACTTGTAATAGCTGGTCTTTATTGCTGTCTCTTCTTTTGTAAAGTTTCTTCGAAATGCTTGGAGAAAGCTGTAAGTGAAACAAAATTTATGTTCATTATACACTCCTGGAAATTGAAATAAGAACACCGTGAATTCATTGTCCCAGGAAGGGGAAACTTTATTGACACATTCCTGGGGTCAGATACATCACATGATCACACTGACAGAACCACAGGCACATAGACACAGGCAACAGAGCATGCATAATGTCGGCACAAGTACAGTGTATATCCACCTTTCGCAGCAATGCAGGCTGCTATTCTCCCATGGAGACGATCGTAGAGATGCTGGATGTAGTCCTGTGCAACGGCTTGCCATGCCATTTCCACCTGGCGCCTCAGTTGGACCAGCGTTCGTGCTGGACGTGCAGACCGCGTGAGACGACGCTTCATCCAGTCCCAAACATGCTCAATGGGGGACAGATCCGGAGATCTTGCTGGCCAGGGTAGTTGACTTACACCTTCTAGAGCACATTGGGTGGCACGGGATACATGCGGACGTGCATTGTCCCGTTGGAACAGCAAGTTCCCTTGCCGGTCTAGGAATGGTAGAACGATGGGTTCGATGACGGTTTGGATGTACCGTGCACTATTCAGTGTCCCCTCGACGATCACCAGTGGTGTACGGCCAGTGTAGGAGATCGCTCCCCACACCATGATGCCGGGTGTTGGCCCTGTGTGCCTCGGTCGTATGCAGTCCTGATTGTGGCGCTCACCTGCACGGCGCCAAACACGCATACGACCATCATTGGCACCAAGGCAGAAGCGACTCTCATCGCTGAAGACGACACGTCTCCATTCGTCCCTCCAGTCACGCCTGTCGCGACACCACTGGAGGCGGGCTGCACGATGTTGGGGCGTGAGCGGAAGACGGCCTAACGGTGTGCGGGACCGTAGCCCAGCTTCATGGAGACGGTTGCGAATGGTCCTCGCCGATACCCCAGGAGCAACAGTGTCCCTAATTTGCTGGGAAGTGGCGGTGCGGTCCCCTACGGCACTGCGTAGGATCCTACGGTCTTGGCGTGCATCCGTGCGTCGCTGCGGTCCGGTCCCAGGTCGACGGGCACGTGCACCTTCCGCCAACCATTGGCGACAACATCGATGTACTGTGGAGACCTCACGCCCCACGTGTTGAGCAATTCGGCGGTACGTCCACCCGGCCTCCCGCATGCCCACTATACGCCCTCGCTCAAAGTCCGTCAACTGCACATACGGTTCACGTCCACGCTGTCGCGGCATGCTACCAGTGTTAAAGACTGCGATGGAGCTCCGTAAGCCACGGCAAACTGGCTGACACTGACGGCGGCGGTGCACAAATGCTGCGCAGCTAGCGCCATTCGACGGCCAACACCACGGTTCCTGGTGTGTCCGCTGTGCCGTGCGTGTGATCATTGCTTGTACAGCCCTCTCGCAGTGTCCGGAGCAAGTATGGTGGGTCTGACACACCGGTGTCAATGTGTTCTTTTTTCCATTTCCAGGAGTGTATTTACATGTTCGCTAATCAGATTTGCTCCTGCCCAGCTGCCCTATGATGACAGGTACTGCACCAGTCCGGACGCCATCTCTCCGACAGAGGGCTGAGCGGACACACCTCTACCTGGAGCCGGGATAGTCGTTGGGATCCTGTGAAGCGTCAACATCGCCAGTAAAACATCATTAGGGCTCTGTTATTTATTAGTAATGTTTACAATCCGTCGTTCTTCTGCAGCAGCCTCGACCTTTGCCCAGTGCGGAGTGGTTCTCGCGCCAGCAGTGGAGTGTACTCGGCACCACTCTGCATTGTAAAACAACCGCTGACTACCCACCTCCGATGTAAGTGATGTCGGTGGTCAAGTGGTCGGATATTCCCATGCTACTCCTGGTACTTTTCAACACCCGAAGGCGCCAGAGTGTTAAAATGGAACGTGGACCCCAAGAGGCCCTCTACCTGGCTTCTACATTGATGTCCAGTATTGACTACACTCTGCGATGTGGTGTTGTCGGAAGACAGCCAGTTTCTCCATCTGTAGATGGTAGGTGGCGAGCAGCGTGAGGGTCATCCGGTGGGCATAATCTTGAGTACACTTCCGGCTGGTTTAAAGACTGTACTGTGTATGGAGTGTGTCTGAAATGTCCATTTCATTGAAAACAATATAGCCAACTTATGCGATTCTTTGTATTATGTGATATTTGAAATAAATAAGCACTCAGATACCGATATTAACAAACATGGGAGGCCGATTTACAGCATTGTTGAAAGACGAGTCAGCAGTGTCGGTCGAGAGCCCGGAGACAGAAGACGTGTCACGCTGCGCTCAAGTCGGTGATGACAGATCTTACCGCAATCGTTTATATGGCCAAGAGAGATTTAGATGGCTTAACTACGCTTGAAGATGGAATTCAAGGTAAGATTCTCAAGCATAGCGTAAAGCTCAATTGCAGGGTTAGGCTTGTCATTGATAGTCCGCGTTTGCAATAAAGCCATGTTTTGCTTCTCCGTTAAAAAAGCCTCCTTATGCTACAAATAATAATTATTATTCTCCGCAACAAATCCACAAAAATGCTATGGTTATTAAATGTTACTATAACTTTGAAATTGAAATAATTTGTTAATCTGGCACTCAGCCATTATTGATACATTGTCAGGCATTTCAGCATTATTAATACTTGTCAAACTATAATTGGTCATGCTGATTTCAGAAGTTTTTAAATAGACTGATGTATGAAATCCCTTCTTACACGTTATTTCGTAGTTAACAGGACCAAAGCAAACTCTTTTTTATGTAATTCATTCTTAGTAACAATAAGCTTTAGGCGCTGCTGCTGCATGCTGCTGCGAATTGCTGTAAACCACTTCGAAAAAGGCAGCCATTTAAAGAGGTGAGTGCAAAACTTAGTAATCCAGTAAATTCCGTTGCACAAGTCAGATGGTGTCACTTTTAAATTGTTGTTGAAATATGCAGTCAGATAGCTTAGGTATTTATTGTTCCTGTACTTTTTCTTATTCAAATACGCTGTCAGATAGCATATCCAAATGTTAGTTTTAAGTTTTTCATGTAACGATCTGTTTAGGTCTTAAATGACAGTGAAACTGACACTCTTACAACACGCTCACTGTGTTATGCAGGTTAAATTACGATTGCTGATAGACCAGGTTGTTAATCGAGTCCATTTTCAATGACGAACATAGGCTATATTTGTTGTAGCTAAGTTATTCTTTTTTTGTAGGTAGGTTACATGTTTGTTGTAGGTGCGTTACAACTGGAGCATCTAGAACGTAGATTCCCTAAAACGTCGTACTCATGGAATAGAGCTATTATTGTAAATCACATCGATCCCAATCATCAACTCGTGACAAGAACTGGAGAGCCAGAGTATTTAAAGGGAGCTAGGATGACGCTACGACGCAAAGTTCAGTTCGTAATGACTGAATATGTCCTCTTTATTTTGTTACATTCACTTAACAGGCTGTTAAATGCTGTGTCGGTCCTTCACTATGAACTGTTATGAAATAGATACATTTTGTATCAACATACCCTATGAGCAAACGAATATCCTTGTCTCGTTTCCTTGCTGAATGCTTATTCGTTACTCGGCAGACAGTGTCGTCGACCTGTCCCACTTGGCACATAATGGTTTGCTTCATGCTTCTGCCCCTACCTCCAGAATTTCTTGAATTTGGCAGCGGCAATGTGAGTGAGTTGTAATAATTTTTTTCCAGTTTCTGTCACTTCTCAGTCTCTCCATAACACTCTATACTTTTGTGTACGAAGTAGTATATAATAGTGTCAGTCCTGATATTTTCTAGCGGCACTTCTTACTTTTCGCAGGCACACGGAGGTGAAATGGCCCGAATGATGTAACTGGACCCTTCTTCCAACCGCCCTCATGTCTGGTCACCAGACGAACCTCTTTGATCAGCACGTGCTCTGTTAGATCCATTGGGATAGGCGCGTTCGGTCGATTTGCCGGCGTTACTGGCTACGTAGTTTATTTGTCGGTTGTAACTAGCCGCAAGAGTTTAGGAGGCCATAATCCGGACACGGTTTAAATTGGAGCGCGGCCGGCCGTAGACGTAATGAGCGGGCAGGTAGTTATAGGTGGCGCGGCGGCGCCCGCTCCGTGTCCGCAATCGACAGGCCCCGCCCCTCCGCGGCGCCGCGCTTTAATAACTCACGCCCCCTGCCTTGCGTACACGCCCACGCGGGCCGCTCCCCTGCCGCATACGACCCGACCCCGAGGGGCTACCTGCCGCTACTTGCTGCCGCGCGGGCAACGCAGTCGTCCGCTCCCCAACTGGCCGTAACCGTTAGAGCGAGGGCCGTGTCAGAAAAGTTCTGGTCAGTTTAACAGACGAATTTACACAGAAGAGCCAAACGTCACGAAAAGGCACTGTGACACGAGCCAGCTATGTGGTGCATTTGTCTCGGTAGAGTCCTGGTAGAAATGGGCTCCTGACGCCTTACACTCAAAACGACAGCGCTATGACCACCTGTGATGAATTGAGCGGATGGCTCGGAGAGTGTAGGGAGGATGAGAAACACCTCCGGAAATTAAATTCCGCCCCCCCCCCCCCCGAACCCCTCCTTTTCAGAGGAACCCATACCTATTTCTATACAGCGTGTTGGGAAATTCCCGCTACAGTACTCCAGGACTTACAGAGGGGAATAAGTACATAATATTTTGATTTGGAGCCCATATCCATAGACGTACCTTTTTCGGGCTACCATCATTTGAAAACACGTGCGTAACGTGACCACTTTTACAAATAACTGATTAGGAGTGGCCCAGTACTTGTTTTACAATTCCATTCATTAATGTCCAAAGGAACTGCTTGTGTACTCGTTGACGGGCTCTCTTCACCGTGATGCAGTACGGCCTCTTCCAGTTCGGGTGTTGGCCTCTCCTTGGAGCAACGCATCCACGACTCCTGATTGGTTGAATGGGTATCCTTTCTCGAAACCGTAGCGTAATAGTGACGAAAAGGGTACGCGATGGAGTCGGACGTTGTGGAGAACGATCTCGATAAAGGCGACGAGTAGCTCTTCCATTACCGTGAGTTTCGCCCTACATTTTCTGTAATCGTGTACTTAACCCTTTTTACCATGCAAACATGTTTTCAAACAGCTTTCCTATTCAAAATGTTCTGTACTCACTACCCTCTGTAAGTCCTAGAAGTTTGTAACGGGAGTTTCCAAACACACTTTATGACATTAAAAGCCATAATAATGTCTGAATTTTAATTATCGCCTGGACTGTGTAATGGTACTGGAATTACGTAACCATTACGGTACCTCACCTCAACATCTCGATACCAGCTATATTCTACTGTGTTTCTGTAAAGTAGTTAACATATTTCTGTGACAACATTCAGATTTGATTTTATTAATGTAGAGGTACTTCGATACATCGATATGTATATATTGCAATGATATTATTCTTATGTGTATTCTTTCTTTTGTCACTATGATCTTTGACCTACTTGTAACTCTGATTTTTGGGTCCGTAAGCGATTATTAGAGAGTCAAGCTTTGGTCGTCATATTAAAAAGACGCAAATTGTAGTCAGTTTATGAAATGTGAACTTTAACAGTGAGGAAGACATTTTCAAGTATGTTTTACATTGTGAAGTGATGTTTTGGAGCGAGTTACGTGATATTGCAACAAAAGTAATAAAAAAGAAGTGTAACTTAAATTCGGAGTGCTGATTACATTTTTACAACACCATTGTCCTAACCTGCAAAAGTTTAATCTTCAAGAATGGTTTATGAAACACATCTATAAAATTTTTGAATATCGCAGAATAACACTTAGGCCTCTTTGCATCCGAGCTTGGAATCATCACTACCTAGATTTTCGACGATTCAGCCATGAGTTCACAACTAGACCAGCGTGGGAAACACGAAAAGATGAGTGCCTAGTTTCTCCATTATTTCAAGAAATGACTTTATTAACTGTGCTCTAATGACACCTGCCACATAATATAACTTTGTTGTTGCCCGAAAAAGCAATATTTAGCAGCGTGAGCAACACTACAATCATAATTAATTTTTGACCTTTGTTGTGGTAGGGTTGTTAGAACTGGTGTAACGTAATATCTAATAACCCTTAGATTCGACAAATCAGAATTGTTCTGACAGCCACTGTTTACGAAGTTGGATATTAAAAACGGGCAAGGTGTGATAACTTAGCCTGTGAGGGAGGCCTGCCATCGATGGGCTGGCTCGGTCTCTCCTTGGATATTGGCAGTAGGTGCATTCTAGTACTGATTAGCTGTACCTAGTGTTGACAGAGATTCGTTATCTTTGTGGAGAGTTGTTCCCTGAAGGCGCAGAGAAACAGTGAAAAATGTAAACGTCGCACTAGGTTCTCATAACTGACTAGTACTAACGTCTGGAACGTCGTAGTGCATTGCCTTGAATGACTAAAGAATCTCCGACCGAACAGGCCTTTAAAGGCCCAAAGATGTCGACCGACCGCCGTGTCATAATGAGCCGATAGGTGTCACTGGATGCGGATACGGAGGGGTGTGTGGTCAGCACACCGCTCTCTTAGCCGCTACCAGTTTCCGTGGCCGGAGCCGCTATTTTTCAATCAAGTAGCTTCTCAGTTGGCCTCACAAGGGTTGGGTGCATCCCGCTTGGCGACAGAGCTCGGCAAACCCGGATGGTGACCCATCTAAGTCCCAGAGAAGCTCGACAGCGCTTAATTTCGGTGATCCGACAGGAATCGGTGTTACCACTGCTGCCAGGCCGTTGGTAATTTTGCCTAATCTTGGGCGTAAATAGGCCACAAACCACAAAATATAAATACTGGTTTTCATTACATGTTTTCTAATGATTTGTGTTTTGATAATCAGTCAAATGAGTTTTTGTTTTTCTTACCTTCGAAGGTGCCTTTTCTACTTTCAGTCTCCTTGGTTTCGAACACATGTTATTTGGTGTCAGATACTAACAAAAAACTCTTAAATATAAAACATACGAAACATATTTACATTTATTTAGATGTGTAGTACTTAACAGCTATTACACTATATCCTGCTCACGGGACGTGCCTGGCTCAGTAGAGTAATCCAGTCCCCTTGAATGGGCCGATGGCATATGATTTTATTTTCAAATATTTCATGAAATGTGAACATTTCTGCTTTCTGTGCAACAGATAATGTTCAATTAAAACAGAAAATAAAAAAAATATTTTATGGGAGGCTTTCATTGTACATTTTCTTTAGGTAGTCCATTTATAGCAACCTCCACCTACCGTTATGCTCATAAAGTATCTGTCCAAACACAAATGATGCCGCCTGCTTCTCACTGTGACAATACTAAGCTTTCATTGTTGTAATAGATTTCAGCTTCTTGTTTGCAGCTCTGCTAACGGTTAGTCAGTCAACAGCTTGCTATGTAAGAGTGACTATGCCATATCAGTGCGGCCTTCGTCAATTCGCCGTATAAAAAGAAGTGTCAGTGTGGAAATACAATGTTGAAACAACAGACTTTATTTGCTGTAATTTTTAATAAAAGGCAACGTACTACACGAGGTATAGATGAGTGTGAGTCTATTTAAAGAAATGCTACTGGATGTGACGGTGAAGTGTTTACGGAATCTTCATTTACTCTTCCCCAGTCTTCGAAGGAAAAGTGGACTATTTCTTACCCATGTCTAACTAATAATCTTCAACAAATCAGCGAAAATGGGAGTGTATCTACAGCTGGTTGTACTTTGACCGCCATCAGAGTAGAGCTTTCTGCAAATTGTGTGAAATGCATGGAAGAAAATGATATGAATGGTCTACAAAAAACAGGGGGAGTGTTCATTTCTGTACCTCTCACTACATTTACATAACCTGCAAGCAGCACAGGAAAACTAGAAAAGCACGCCAAGTTAGACAAACATACAAAAGCCATACCACTGGAATTCCAGGAGCTAAATGCTACATTTCATGCTCAGGTCACTAAACAAAATTAAACTAAAAAAGTTTTACATAGCCAAATAATGTCGTCTTTAACTCGAATAGCGTATTTCCTTAGTAAGGAAGAAATTCCGCACAAAACAAAGTATGAACCTCTAATTCGTAAGGTAGTATTAAAATGCGACATTAATCTTGAAAAGTAGGTTAAATTTAAGAATGAAAGTTCCACATACATTAGCAAATATACTGCTTCAAAATTATTAAATTGCATTGGTGGAGTTCTACATAATGAAGATGAAACCGTTTTTCATGATAAGTACTTTTCCTTAATGGCTCACGAATATACAAGTGTTTCTAACGAAAGTTATCAGTCTTTACTAATTCGTTATGTTGTGCGATTTTCATTTTTTTAAGTGAATGAAACATTTCTGTGTTTGATTGAATTGAAGACTAGTACAATCTATATTTATGGCAACTGATAGCGAACTAAAGAAACGAAAACTTTTTTACGGCGAATTAATAACATGCTCTTTCGACGGTGCTACTAATTTTGGTGGTTCCGTCATTGGTGTCCTGGTGTCCGTGCCCGGTTGTCAGAGGAAAGGGGGCAAGAGTTTCCATACATTCACAGCAGAGCAAATGTATCGTCAGCTGCTGCTACCAGCGGTAGAAATAAACACTCTTTGATAAAACGCACATTACGCACAGTTAACGATATTTATAAGCTCCTTCATACTTCTCCAAAACGAGAGGATGAACTGCATGAATTTCAGTGGACTTAAGAACAACACTTTTTGTACCCGAAGCTATTGACATACGCTGGCTGAGTACCTATCGAACAGTTCATTCCATAGTATTATATTTTTCTTTCCTTAATACGGACTGACGAAAGTGATGTTCGGTCAACGTCCTCTTCCCGAGAACGATGCGAACGTATTTTGCTTTGTTTGGTCGGTTTGCAATATTTTCTTCTCACATCGTTTACCAAGAAAGCTTTTCGAGTTGAACTGATAGGAAAAGCAAAGTCAAACGACAGAAATAGAACCACTATAGTCTAAGTAAACTGTGCCACAAACATTAACGTATGCGAAAGAAAATATCGCTTGTTCGAGTCCACTTAGTAATGAAATGTGAATCCTACTATGGGAAAATAACGGCACAAGGACTGCTCTTACATAGAAAGGCTTGACCCCAAGGTTGGTCAACAGCATTCACAGTTTAATTTCACACACTATGTATATTGATTATAACCATTCAGAGAAAGACCAATTCAGTTAAGCAGTTAATCAATTAAAGATGGCTACTTTAAGCCATCAGATAATCCAGAATTTGTTTTACCGATGTCAGAGCGATGTAATGTTACTAATTAACAACATCAAAATCAAGATTCACAGAAGATCGGTTAATTCTTAGAATACAATTGCACTTTAAAATTTCTTTCTTAAAAAATAGTTAGGTTCATTTACAACGGGGAACCAGCCCCTGAATGATAACTAGATGTTGATCCCTTTAAAGGGCTCGTAAAAGCCCCGTCTTTCCAATGTTAAAGTGGGGCTTATAAATTACATGTATTCTCAGAAAGTGTTTGAGCTGCGAAATTGAAATTTTTACACGTTATTTATTGTAGCATTGGATACCACTTAACACAGGGATTTTAAAAAATTTGAATTCAGTTGTTAGCGACTAATTTTTTTCTCTTTTAGTGAAAATTGACTGCTTTTTTGTGCCTTTTTTGTTTACATTTTCAACAGTATACAAGTTTTTGGAAAAACGCTGTGTTAAATTACGCAGAAGAGACTTTCCTGAAAATTTGAAGTAAATTGTTTTGGTAGATCTTGAGAAAACGCATAATTTGTATGAAAAAATAAAACTTTTGGGAATCGAGCGACGAAGTTTGGATTACCTTTCTAGTGCATTCCAGGTCCATAGGATGGATTATCTTCATCTTCTGCAAACTCCTCCTACAGCTTGCTCTTTCTCCACGTCCTGTTTACTTTAGGTTGTATTTCTAGACTATTTACAGCCTGTCAGCAACACGAAGACCTTCCTTTTCTAAAGCAAGCATCGTTTATACCATGTTCAAACATATCTCCATTCCCCTTTTTTCGAAATACTTTGCACATTACAAAGCTGCCATCATTCAATGTAACAACATCATCATACACATCAAAGTGAAGTGTTTCTAAACACTGTCTGCGGGATTCTTGATCGTATTACACTATTTAAACTTTGTTTGGCATTTTGAGTTCCTCCATGAAGACACTTTTTCAATAGTTCAGGTGCTGCTAAGTCTCTTAAAATAGCTTTTATCACCTCAATTACCGCATCAGGCAGACTATGTTTATGAGTGTGCTATTCGCCAGTTAGCAATTCCTCGTTGTACTTACACAAACTGTTCTTTCCTTTGGAACATAAGTAATGATGGGAGACTTTCATCGGTTGAAAATGTGTCAGAAAAGTGAGCCCAAACAGCCCTCTTCATTTCATCGACACTGTGTCTGTTTTGCCTAATAATAGGCATAGTAGTTCCGTATTTTGTTAATTACACTGCCAGTTAACCTTCCCTTCCCATCCAACGCTTTACAGTCACTGTGTTTTTAGCACTAAGCTTTCAGTCGTCGCAGTCTTGATGCTATTCGTTGCTACACGAACAAACAGTTCAGAAATTAGAGTGTCCAATACACTCTAATTTCTGAACTGTAACATCATCACCGTACAGCTGCAGTACTTGAATATGAAGCCCTTAGAACAGGTAATTCACATATCGCACTTTTTCACAAGCAACAGAACGTTGAAATATACTAGAAACACCAGCCACTCCCATTCCTCCACTACAGCCAATATAGTTAGCTGTGCAGTTATTTTCGTACATGCCTTAGTTTTCTGCGGACACCTATAATATTTAGATATTACTGCTACATCTAAAAGTTTCTCTGTATGCATGATGGTGGCAGATACTGCACCATAAAGAAATGTGTGTCCCCTTTTATGCCAGGTACCATTGAATGCTACAGTCAAGTCTCTGTTACTGATGTTTTCTATTGCTGCCTCTTCAACAACTTTGTTCACAGATTCTATACAGACATCTTCCACTGTAGACCTTATAAATTTATTATAGTTCGTAAACTTGGTTGGGGGATTTGGAAGATTCATCATGTCCCAGGAAACTGCATCTGCAGTAGCACCCTTACCTATTGTACTATAGGCATAAACGAATGTAAAGTTATGTTCATAGATATTGCTACCATTTCTTGATTTTGAGTTACTGCAACAGAGTTCCAGAACGTGTCTATGTATGAATATTTACCACACTTCAGTTCTATTTCACTGGCAAGTCGTACATGATTTTTATAGGCAGTTCCATACCGACTTCACTTCACTGAATACATCTTACACAGTTTTGCAGAAATTCCGTTGAGAACTGACGTATCAAATATTTTATTCACACCCAATTCGTCCATAAAACATGGATACGCTTCACTAATTTGATCAAGCTTCTTCTGTGAAGTACTTTCTTTTTCACTGTCATTGCAGTGGGCAGGTGTACCAGCAAGGTTAGGTTCACACGCTTGGTTATCATCTTCATTGTTTACAGTAGTAACATCTACCATTGGCTTTCCAACATTTCTACTTTTCTCAAAAGCCTTCAGAGAATTTCTAGTCACTTTACGTTTACCCATGATTATCCTTCACTAAAGCAGAGACTTCAGTGAAGAGAATTTACTACAAATATTTTCAGGATTACAAAAGGTTAAATAAACATGAAACACAGGAGACAATCGAGAGAGTGACATATATCGAACTATCACAAGTTAGCCACAATACTTATTTTATAACACTTATTTTCTTTCACATCGCCAGAATGTACATGATGAGAGTGTAGATTCAGGAGCACAACATGTGACAGCAGTTTAACAATGCCACAGTGGCTCGCGCCCATATAGGCCATATTTCAAAAGTATTTGGAAGTAGTTGTAGTTTTCTGAACTGAATATTACATATCAATTGAAAGGGAAAGTCTATAGATTTTTAAAATGCGAAAACTTAAAAATGAATATTTCATAATTTTGAACTTTTCAGGAGCCCCTTAAAAAGTTTAAGTGGGTCCGATTTATAAGAATAATTGACGTTTGACCAACAGTTTTATCCTGGAAAAGTATGAGCCAGAACATATTATCAAGGAGAGACTAGATACATAATATTATCAATCAACACCACGGATCAGATACAAGAACGTACAGTAAGCAAATTAATGGAACATGAAAAATAAGTTTTAGTTAATACATCGAACGTCAAAGACCCTGAAGTAAAACGTAAATATGCCCATTAGCTGCGTGGACTAGTTGCAAGAGGCAGTACATACAGACAAATCGCTCACATGCAAGCTCAATCACTTCTCATTGCACATAGCCGGAGCCAAAGTCGGTGAAGGTAGTCTTTCAAAATACAGTCTCGAGCCAGGCTTCAACCTCTTTGGTTCTACACATGTAGCAGGAAGCAACTACAATGCTTGGATCCAGAGTTCTGGACAGTTATACCTACACTTGCAGAAGATCGACTTAGTTCTCCCCAAAACATGGCTTCAGTGGAGAAAGGAAAAGCCGGCAAAATCAGTTCTGCCAGTCTGTCAGCGAGCAACCAAGATAGTCACCACGGCATAACACTGCCAGGCCCCACAGCCGGCAGAGCTACCACCAGCGTACAACACGCCCAGTAGCGCCAACTGCTCTGTAATGGGCCTAGCGAGGCTCAGTGCAGCCGCTCACCGCCCCCACCCCGACTCCCCTTCGCTTCTCTCGCCTTCAGCCCCGGAGCGCCACCTAGCAGCACCGCGCTACACCAAACCAAAGATACGCAAGCATCGATTCACTGGCTTTACACTTTAAAGTATAATCAGAATGACTATTACACCGTAAAAGACGCATTTACGATCAAAACAATTCTACCATAGGTTAATGTTTCGAGAACTAATGTGGCGGACGTCGCCTTTAAGTTTGCGGCGTAATGACAACTTGCCTAATTATACCTCCATAGTTATGACTATAAAATTCCATCAGAATTTCTAAAATCATTGGGGGAAGTGGCAACAAAACGACTATTCACGTTGGTGTGTCGAATATATGAGTTTGGCGATATTCCATCTGACTTTCGGAAAAGCATCATCCACACAATTACGAAGACGGCAAGAGCTGACAAGTTCGAGAATTATCGCACAATCAGCTTAACAGCTCATGCATCGAAGCTGCTTACAAGAATAATATACAGAAGAATGGAAAATAAAATAGAGAATGTCCTAGGTGACGATCAGTTTGGCTTTAGGAAAAGTAAAGGGACGAGAGAGGCAATTCTGACGTTACGGCTAATAATGGAAGCAAGGCTAAAGAAAAATCGAGGCACTTTCATAGGATTTGTCGACCTGGAAAAAGCGTTCGACAATATAAAATGGTGCAAGCTGTTCGAGAGTCTGAAAAAAGTAGGGGTAAGCTATAGGGAGAGACGGGTCATGTACAATATGTACAACAACCAAGAGTCTCGCTTCCCGAGCACGCGGTCCCGGGTTCGATTCCCGGCGGGGTCAGGGATTTTCACCTGCCTCGAGATGACTGGGTGTTTGTGTTGTCCTCATCATTTCATCATCATCCAGGAAAGTGGCGAAATTGGACTGAGCAAAGATTGGGTAATTGTACGGGCGCTGATAACCACGCAGTTGAGCGCCCCACAAACCAAACATCATCATCATCAAACAACCAAGAGGGAATAATAAGAGTGGACGATCAAGAACGAAGTGCTCGTATTAAGAAGGGTGTAAGACAAGGCTATAGCCTTTCGCCCCTACTCTTCAATCTGTACATCGAGGAAGCAATGATGGAAATAAAAGAAAGATTCAGGAGTGGAATTAAAATACGAGGTGAAAGCATATCAATGATACGATTCGCTGATGACATTGCTATCCTGAGTGAAAGTGAAGAAGAATTAAATGATCTGCTGAACGGAATGAACATTCTAATGAGTACACAGTATGGTTTGAGAGTAAATTGGAGAAAGACGAAGGTAATGAGAAGTAGTAGAAATGAGAACTGCGAGAAACTTAACATCAGGATTGATGGTCACGAAGTCAATGAAGTTAAGGAATTCTGCTACCTATGTAGTAAAATAACCAATGACGGACGGAGCAAGGAGGACATCAAAAGCAGACTCGCTATGGCAAAAAAGGCATTTCTGGCCAAGAGAAGTCTACTAATATCAAATACCGGCCTTAATTTGAGGAAGAAATTTCTGAGGATGTACGTCTGGAGTACAGAATTGTATGGTAGTGAAACATGGACTGTGGGAAAACCTGAACAGAAGAGAATCGAAGCATTTGAGATGTGGTGCTATAGACGAATGTTGAAAATTAGGTGGACTGATAAGGTACGGAATGAGGAGGTTCTACGCAGAATCGGAGAGGAAAGGAATATGTGGAAAACACTGATAAGGAGAAGGGACAGGATGATAGGACATCTGCTAAGACATGAGGGAATAACTTCCATGGTACTAGAGGGAGCTGTAGAGGGTAAAATCTGTAGAGGAAGACAGAGATTGGAATACGTCAAACAAATAATTGAGGACGGCAAGTGCTACTCTGAGATGAAGAGGTTAGCACAGGAAAGGAATTCGTGGCGGGCCGCATCAAACCAGTCAGTAGACTGATGACCAAATAAAAAAAAAAAGTCATGACTCTCAATAGTCCGTCGATCGGTCCGTGGGTTCTGCTGAGATATAGTGACGTCCTGTGTGCAGCGCCAGAAGTATCGATCACCGCAGAGATACTGCACAGCGAAGCCGTATCACGAGGGGCCAGTGATACACTATGAACAGGCTCCCGTAGTTGCGAGGCGCCTCCGCCGCTCCCTTCCTCTTAAATAGCGTCACCAGAGGCCAGGAGGGCAGTTCTGGGCGAAGTCATATCCTGACCACTTCCAGAAAGTTCCTGTCAGAGTAACGTCGTTATGCTGCCTACTCGCCGTGAGGCAGCCCGTGTCAACCGTCAGCCAGTGAAAAGACTTCCGTCTCCTGTGACATGGGTCTACGCGCCAACGCTATCAGAAATGTGTCAAAAAGTGTCCAAGAACTAGTGTTTTCTAGCGAATATAGTGAAGCCACAGGACAGCCATTCTGAACTTGGATCAGTACGCCACTCATTAGGTCGCCGGCCGCTGTGGCCGAGCGGTTCTAGGAGCTTCAGTCTGGAACCGCTCGACCTGCCTCGGGCATGGATGTGTGTGATGTCCTTAGGTTAGTTAGGTTTAAGTAGTTCTAAGTTGTAGGTAACTGATGACCTCAGATGTTAATTTCCATAGAGCTCAGAGCCATTTGAACCATTTTTTAATAGTGGCTAATTTAGTGTGTTCTGAACCGCAAGTCCACGCGTGCAGTTTCATACCTACAGCTGAGACTGGCCAGCGAAGATAAGTTTCGTTGTAATTAACAACGCAGTCTTGTCTCTTTAATCCCACAAACCACAATTAACAAAAGTATTTCGAACTCAGAGTGTTCTAATTAACGGTATTATTGCCAGCTACCTCAGTGTCCAAGACGTCGGACACAACACGGTGGACAACACTACCTGTGTGACGGTTATTAATGTGGAAATGCTTTGATTTCAGAAGAGAGCTGCACGAAAACAGCAGAATATCCAGAAAATAGACACTTATCAGTAAATATAGCTTCACTCAAAAGTTTTGATTCACCTTACAGGTGTTCGATCGATATTGGCACCATTCCTGAAGCAGCGACCGTCAGTTCGTGAGTGCAATTCGCTGAAGGACCTGACAAGAATTTCACGAAAAGTCGCAACAGCAACCTGCTTTCAAAATCTGGTCATTGAGTTACTTCTCAGGAGGAGCGAATTAATTCGATGCGACAGTAAGGACAGGACGTGTTGTGACATTCCTGCCACCGAATCAACTACGCCATGGGGCATATTACGAACAGAACCTCGTAGAGGTGATCTAGCCACTGATAAGTGTTACGTTTTGTACGCCTTGTACAGGGCGGAGAAAACAAAGCTGTACCAACAAATATTTATAGGACTGACACGGAATTGACCCTGTTAATGAACAGGAGAACTGCCTATCACAAAAAATACTGGATTTAAATGCACTAGTCGCTTGCTAGATGTCACCTAATGTGCGTCTCCCACATGCTCTGTCCCGAGTTCTTCGCTGTGCCACTACGTTTCAGCGAACAAGAGGAGCAGACGTGCTTAATACTCAGCTGCATCCAACACTTTATGGTGCTCACGACAGAACAGTATCTCTTCATTGGAGAGTGTTACGCGAAGCACAATTGATTGAAACTGTCTGCAGAACTGTTTGCACAAGAGTTTAAGACTGGAACTGTTTTATCAAATACTCCACAGAAACGTCAGGGTCAAATGGCGTGAGACGGACTCTGTAGGGAAAAATAACTAACTGTACGATAAGAGTTAGAACATCAGAAAACATTATTCGAGTGAAGGAAAGCCAGAAACAGGGTTCGATGAAGTCTCATCATCGTTTATCCGTGTAAGTAGGAATTAAGAGCTCTTGGGCGTCTTAACATTATCGGAATGGAACCGCAGGTGCGTCTGTACAAATTTACTGTTGTGCTTGAGTAATAGCATACAGACCAACTATCGTGTGTTGAGCCCTCTGGGTTGTTCAGCGTGAAGCAGAATCGGGCTTTTGGATCCTGGCTTTTCGTCACTTGGTTCAACCTGTCGGAGAATGTAACATCACAGAACATGCTCCAGTATCCATCAAAAAAGGCTCCTCAGTAATTTGAAGAGCCTTTGCATTGTACTAAGACTAGTGTTTAGTAGGCAGTGTCTAGTGCCCACGTGGCAATAAGATTGTTTCCTCAGACTGTTAATGCTAGTTCATATGTCAAATAAACGTTTACCTCACATATGTATAAACTCAGAGTTTGCAATGGCTGACCAACAGACGAAGTTTTCTGACTACAGTGTGTGCGCCATTGTTATTAACGCACACCTAAGCATCAGCTTAGTACATATCTAATAAACAGATATGTTACAAATAGATAGTGATGGAGGAAGACTGTTATACGATACGGTGCTTGTTCAAATGTCACTGGGCACAGCACTCTGTTGCATAATACAAGAAACGAAATTGCATAAAACTTGAGGCAATGCCACATGTGTAAATAGGCAGAACGCAAGTGTGGTTCAGTCTGATCCTTACAGTATGACTTACAGAACAAACGCGATAAGTCAGTCTAATGCTTGGACTTGGGGAGAGGAAAGGGGGCAGCCGGAGAGAATTTTTATTTTGACGTAACAAATCGTTATAATTACGTGTTAAACAGTAGTGGTAAAAGTAATAGGTCATTAATAATGATGATCAAAGTGACACATCAATGATAAAAGTTATACATCAGTAATTGACCAATAGACAAAGGCGAAAAGTAATAAATAACTGTAACTTAGGAATTTTTAGATGAAATAAGGGAGAACAATGGATCCTTATCCCAAGGAGGACTTTGACCAGTGGATATGAGCGATATATTTCACAAGCAACCTTGAAGGACAATTGGCACAAAATGGTGACCCATATTTTTGATCTTAGATCCTGACCCTCAGTTAGTCCACGGCGCACATAGCTCCTCCACGTAACAGTGGAACACAATAAAGAGCTACAGTGCACGAAATACATATATGTAACTTTTTCTGATATTTGACCACTGTTCTGCAATTTAGACCCATACTATTTTAAAAAAAAAATAGTTTAAATGGCTCTTAGCACTATGGGACTTAACTTCTGAGGTCATCAGTCTTCTAGAACTTAGAACTACTTATACCTAACTAACCTAAGGACATCACACACATCCATGCCCGAGGCAGGAATAGAACCTGCGACCGTAGCGGTCGGGCGGTCGGGCGGTTCCAGACTGTAGCGCCTAGAACCGCTCGGCCACCCCGGCGGGCCATGCTATATAAAAGAAATTTTCATTATTCTGGAAAAGGAGCCTCGTATGTTGTAGAAGAAACACTTGTCAGACTGACAAGAAATTCCTTGTTTGTGTTAAAAGAGGAACGTGGCTTGTTTTAGAAGATGTGGTTTTTTTGCTGTAGTTGAGGGAGAGTTGTTTGCCTTAGAAGTTTAGTGTTTCATTGTCGAAGTAGAGATTTTTTATTTCACCTAGTAGAAGTACAGTGTTGCATGCATAGAAATATGACATACGACCGATGCAGATGCAGTGAACCAAGTGCAGGCCGACTTGTTTGGCCTCAACTCGTCCTGTCCACCGTTTTCCTCCTTTTATTATTGTTTTGTTATGCAACATCCAATGCCTGACAGACTTGTACACCGATGCTTATTTGTATGTTGTTGGATGTACTGCGTGGAAAAGTGTGTGGCTGCCCAAATGTGAACAGCAGTAAAGACATAACTATTGTGTGCCCAAGTGTATGCAGGTACTGCGCGTAGGAATGGACAGTTGTGAGATGAGAGGATTTTTGCGGGTCTCGTATCGCTATTAGTAACGTATAGAGAGACATACGCAAACGTAGTAGACATTGTAGTTTTTATGTGTTTGCTTATCGACTGTTCGATGCTTTTTCTGCTATGTGGGTTGCGTGTTTGCCATGCGAAGCGAAGCGGAAGAATGGTTGTGATCGATGACAGGACTGTAGGCAGGTGCCAGAGCGTCTTGGACGCAACGTAGACTGTTTACAAGTGTATCTTTACTAACATGTAGTTACGAAACTGTGGAGTGTCTTCAAACGAAGTTGTAAATAGAGGGACGGCGTATCTCAAGGAAATGGGTGTTTCCTAGTACGGGCTGCCCTAAGAGGGCTTTTCACTGGAATTTTTTCTTGTGGTTGTAAATATATGCTCATATCATCCATAAAATATCCTTCCTTCATAGAGGTTGTTTTCGATGCTCTGTATCTTGTGACTATCTCGTACGACGTGAGCTGCGGAATGTTCAAATGTGTGTGAATTCCCAAGGGACCAAACTGCTGCGGTCATCGGTCCCTAGACTTACACACTGCTTAAACTAACTTACGCTAAGGACAACACACACACCCACGCCCAAGGGAGGACTCTAGCCTCCGGCGTGGGGGGCCACACCATTCGTGACATGGCGCCTCTAACCGAGCGGCCACACCTCGCGGCTGTGAGCTGCGACGGTGAATTTACACTACTGGCCATTAAAATTGCTACACCAAGAAGACATGCAGATGATAAACGGATATTCATTGGACAAATATGTATATTACACTAGAACTCACATGTGATTGCATTTTCACGCATAGATCCTGAGAAATCAGTACCCAGAACAACCACCTCTGGCCGTAATAACGGCCTTGATTCGCCTAGCATTGAGTCAAACAGAGCTCGGATGGCGTGTACAGGTACAGCTGCCAATGCAGCTTCAACACGATACCACCGTTCAAGAGTAGTTACTGGCGTATTGTGACGAGCCAGTTGCTCGGCCACCATTGACCAGACGTTTTCAGTTTGTGAGAGATCTGGAGAATGTGCTGGCCAGGGCAGCAGTCGGTCATTTTCTGTATCCAGAAAGGCCCGTACAGAACGTGCAACATGTGGTCGTGCATTATACTGCTGAAATGTAGGGTTTCGCTGGGATCGAATGAAGGGTAGAGCCACGGGTCGTAGCACATCTGAAATGTAACGCCCACTGTGCCGTCCATGCGAACAAGAGGTGACCGAGACGTGTAACCAATGGCACCCCATATAATCACGCCGGGTGATACGCCAGTATGGCGATGGCGAAAACACTCTACCAATGTGCGTTCACCGCGATGTCGCCAAACACGGATGCGACCATCATGATGCTGTAAACAGAACCTGGATTCATCCGAAAAAATGACGTTTTGCCATTCGTGCACCCAGGTTCGTCGTTGAGTACACTATCGCAGGTGATCCTGTCTGTGATGCAGCGTCAATGGTAACCGGTGCCATGGTCTCTGAGCTGATAGCCCGTTCTGCTGCAAACGTCATCGAACTGTTCGTGCAGATGGTTGTTGTCTTGCAAACGTCCCCATCTGTTGACTCAGGGATCGAGACGTGGCTGCACGTTCCGTTAGAGCCATGCGGATAAGATGCCTGTCATCTCGCCTGCTAGTGGTACGAGACCGTTGGGATCCAGCACGGCGTTCCGTATTACCCTCCTGAACCCACCGATTCCATGTTCTGCTAACCGTCATTGGATCTCGACCAACGCGAGTAGCAATGTCGCGATACGATAAACCGCAATCGCGATAGGCTACAATCCGACCTCTATCAAAGTCGGAAACGTGATGGTACGATTTTCTCCACCTTACAGGAGACATCACGACAACGTTTCACCAGGCAAAGCCCGTGAAGCGCTGTTTGTGTATGAGAAATCGGTTGGAAACTTTCCTCATGTCAGCACGTTGTAAGTCTCGCCACCGGCGCCAACCTTATGTGAATGCTCTGGAAAGATAATTATTTGCATATCACAACATCTTCTACATCTACATCTACATTGATACTCCGCAAGCCACCCTGTGGTGTGTGGCGGAGGGCCCTTTACGTGCCACTGTCATTACCTCCCTTTCCTGTTCCAGTCGCGTATGGTTCGCGGAAAGAACGACTGTCTGAAAGCCTCCGTGCGCGCTCTAATCTATCTAATTTTACATTCGTGATCTCCTCGGGAGGTATAAGTAGGGGGAAGCAATATATTCGATACCTCCTCCAGAAACACACCCTCTCGAAACCTGGACAGCAAGCTACACCGCGATGGAAAGCGCCTCTCTTGCAGAGTCTGCCACTTGAGTTTGTTAAACATCTCCGTAACGCTATCACGGTTACCAAATAACCCTGTGACGAAACGCGCCGCTCTTCTTTGGATCTTCTCTATCTCCTCCGTCAACCCGATCTGGTACGGATCTCACACTGATACGCAATACTCAAGTATAGGTCGAACAAGTGTTTTGTAAGCCACCTCCTTTGTTGATGGACTACATTTTCTAAGGACTCTCCCAATGAATCTCAACCTGGTACCCGCCTTACCAAGAATTAATTTTATATGATCATTCCACTTGAATTCGTTCCGCACGCATACTCCCAGATATTTTACAGAAGTAACTGCTACCAGTGTTTGTTCTGCTATCATATAATCATACAATAAAGGATCCTTCTTTCTATGTATACGCAGTACATTACATTTGTCTATGTTAAGGGTCAGTTGCCACTCCCTGCACCAAGTGCCTATCCGCTGCAGATCTTCCTGCATTTCGCTACAATTTTCTAATGCTGCAACTTCTTCCTGTGGATTAAATTTCGCGTCTGTAGCACGTCACCTTCGTGGTGTAGCAATTTTAATGGCCAGTAGTGTAGTTCCTACGTTTTTTCTTTCTTACTCTGTGTGATTCTTGTATGAAGTTTTAATATTTCTTCCTGTTTGACTCATAAAGTTAGTCTTACAGTATATTCCACTTTATTGTAAATGCTCTTTTGTACTTTCATTAATTGAATATACGCAGAAAGTAATAACGTCCGACGTAGTTACTTAGCTGGATACTGGACACTGTGAGAAATAAATTTGATCTGCGGAAGGAAATATATTTTGGTTTAATGGACTCTGAACTCCTAATTGTCCCCCCACACACGTGTTTGTCAAGACACGTAGTACCTGGAACGGCGAGGGAAATGTAGAAGCAGAACGTGATGTTCATACTGGGTGGACTCTTCGTGAGCGGGCGCGGTCGGTCAGGTGCTGGACGTGGAGGAGGCCGAGTTGCGAGCAGCGGCACGCAGTGTGTGCCGCGTGCTCCCTGCTTGTGCATTCAGGAGGCGGCCGATAGCTGCGAGCGACGCCCCGGCAAACAAGGGGCGAGGCGGCCGCCCCTGCCGGCTGCGTGCTCGGCTGCCCGGCGAACGTGCCGCCGCCGCCAGCTGTTGCATCGCACGGAGGGCTGCCGGCGATCTGTGTCCCACAGCGGCTATCGTACGTTACCGGGGATCTCGGGAAGCGCCGACTTAAAATTTTTCCGTTACTTTGCCTCGTCAAATTCAGGTAAAATTCCAAGCCTCCGATTATTTCCTCCATCTTCGTCGTCATGGGTTTAGTCTCACTGTCGCCAAACATTTTTTCTATTGACATCTTGGGTTGTCGGGTGTTCTGCCGGATATCAGCGTCGTGCTTGCACGATATTTCGGTCACGTAGCACGTGACCTTCGTCAGGTGTGACCTGAGACTGCTCGTCGAGTGGACCTGGTCCAGTATTTATGCCTTTGGCGTTCCCCCTCCACCAACGGCTGCAGGCGCTTCCTCTGTGGTCCGCGCCCATTCCCTGCGACCTGCTGGAGTGTTGCTGCTCCGTTTTCCGTCCGCTGCGGTTATAGGTGTTCCCTCTGCGGTGCGCGCCCACCAAACCCGCTCCTGGGGGTTTCATCTACGGTCTGGGGTACCAAGCGTTCCCCCTGCGGTCCGCGCCCGTTCACCACGACTTGTTGGAGCGTTGCCGCTCCGTTTTTCGTCCGCTGCGGCTCTGGATGTTCCCTCTGCGGTCCGCGCCCACCAGAGTCACTTTTTCTATTCATTGTTATTACATCACCGTCACCCCATATGGGCTGTCAGCCAAAGTGTATGTAGTATACGTAAACTCGAAAAAACGCTGCATTAAAAATGAGATATTTGCGAGTGATTTTAAAATTTGTAAATATGAATTTAATGCAAAAAAAATGGTTCAAATGGCTCTGAGCACTATGCGAGTTAACTTCTGAGGTCATCAGTCACCTAGAACTTAGAACTAATTGAACCTAACTAACCTAAGCACCTCACACACATCCATGCCCGAGGCAGGATTCAAACCTGCGACCGTAGCGGTCGCTTGGCTCCAGGCTGTAGCGCCCAGAACCGCACGGACACACCGGAATTTAATGGAGGTTTCGTGTAAAACATAACTGATGTAGGTTTGATTTTAAAAGATGAATACTAACAGGGATAGCGAAAACATTCAGAAAATATTTAAAACAAGATGTAGAAAAATGTGATCGTAAGAAAGTTGAAGGACTTGCCAGACAAAATATTGTCTGTTGCTGGAGAGGAAAAGATTGGGCGTTTAGTAGGTTGGAAAGATGTGGGTATAATTATAGATTACTGATGAGTGGTATCGTTCGAGGAGGAGTGGATGTTGGGGAGACAGAAAGAAAGGGGTAATTTTACGCCCAGAGAACGTCGCATGACTACCTGTGTTTCATCGTAGAGATGGCACATGCTCAGGTGTCATCCTGTACGTCAACTGATTACCTTTGTGGCCGCTGTACAGCGTCAGTTGTAGCGCCACCACTCACATCAGTCGGGTAAACTCTGGGAAGTCTTTCTCTGTGCTCTCACTTTATAAAATTCACGCTTCCATGCTTTACTAAGCGCAGAGCAGGTGGCTCCATTGTTATCACATAGACTAATTTCCATCGTTTCCCTAACTACAGAGTCCCAATAGTTTAATATGTAGCCCGGTATTCTCATATTTTCGAACATAACAACGTGTATATTTAACAGCCTGTACTGGGCTACCACTAATCATCTCCTATCCTACCAGCTCAACAGCCGTAATCCCGCAATTTTGTCTTTCGTCGATCTTGAGAAAGACTACGACCGTGTATGGACTTCCCGTTTCCTGTTCAAACTCCAGTAAACTATGTCCGCCTTGTTACTTCCTTGCTGTCTGATGGCCCATCCTCTGTCACTATTAACAATAGCAAATCTCGTACATTCTATCCCACTGCCGATGCGCCCAAAGGCACTTATGCAGTCTCCTCTCCTTAACTCCCCTTTATCTCCTCTACTCTGCCGATATGCTCAACACCACCAGTTCACCTTCTTCAGTATGCTTTTTTCGCCTTCTACCTTCCATTCTAGAATTCTCAACAATCCCACCAGATCCATCTCATTCATTTTACTCATGGTGCAACCAATTTCTCCTCAAAATCAACCCTTTTACAACCCAGGCAATACTTGCAGGATGGACCACCATCACCTTCTGCGTCCATGACTTTTATCCACCATTTATGACCGTACTACCCCATTAAATACCTAAAATATCGTCGACTAACTCTGGACCAGAAACTACCTGGAAACTTCACCTACTAACCATCAAACAAAAAACTCATCATACACTAAAACTACTACCTGGCCAGAGCTGAGGATCACATCCCTCCACTATCCTCCACACCTAAAAAAAATTGATCCTTGCCATTCTGTCCTATGTATACGTTGTTTAGATATCCGCCCCACCAAATTTTATAAGCTCTTCCAGATCCCTAAATGTCCTTACTCGCTTCCTTTGCCTTTTCCCCCGTCGATCCTCTACCATCTCATCGAATTCCCTCCCCTCTCCACATCGACATCGAACACCTTTGCATATCCAACTCTATCCGCAAACCAGATTGCAATAAGCCCATTGTACCCCCTCTGATCACTAGTGTGCTGCACGAGCTCACAAACAAATCCTACCGTCCCCACAAATAATTGTCTTATCTCAGCGCAATTTCAACCGACTACTTCTCCCACACGATGGGATCCGCCCCTACTTTTATCCCTCCCACCTACCACAGCTCTTTCTCAACTAGCCCACCCCACCTCAAGGTTCCCCCTCTCCTCTTTCCGTCTCTCCCCATCTCTTCTCCTTCACACCAGTGTCCCGCCCATACACCAAACTTCTACTCGCCTTCTGTCTTCCCCTTATACCACGAACACCTACGTTCATCTCCACGGTTCCTACCTAAAGGACCCTTACATGTCTCTACCCACTCACCTTAACCCTGTAGAACATATTCTCCCCTTCTCATATCCTTTCTCTCTCAGTGCGGTCCTTCGGTTTCTGCGAAGAGTTTTTAAATGTGCAGTAAGACCCTGACCTACGCTACCGCTTATTACGCAAATTCGGAGCTACGCGTTCCGTCTGTTTGAGCGCCGTGCTTCTCTATTCCTCCACTCCACTCACACAGCGTCCGGCTTACGACAGGTTCGGACGGGGTTCGTTCGGAATCGTTTTACCCACGGATCTGGCTTGACTGATAGATTCTGTATCACCCAAACGAAGAAGAACTGATTCACGTGCATCAAAGAAGAAAAAAATAATTACTTCTGGAATGTAAAATTAATATTATCGATGGCTTCCACATAAAATTAAAATTTTTGAATTGGAAAAGTAGTTTGAACTACCAGTTTTAACAGCCAGAAAAGCTACAAATCGAAATCAAAAATTGTCGAATCTGTGAAAAACAGTCAGTCCTTGTAGTAAGCGTCGTGGTGCTATCGCTCGGTTGGAGAAAATGTTAAAAGTAAGGTTTGATGATCAAGCAAGAGCAAAAAATTGTCCTTTTGATCAGAGCACATGTGCTCTCAAGCTAAGCTACTTTTTGAGAGACTGAAAGAAGAAACTGGGGAGGCGGCCTAAAATGAAATTTTTAAGGCTAGCTGGTTTAGCATTGCATAGCATTGCAGAATGTGGAGAGAAATTCAAGGAAAAATAGAAGAATGTGTATGTACAGCCAAACAACATTCAACGCCTCTGGGAGATGATGCTTAAAATATTTCGTATCGCGCCTGAAGAGAAAATCTTTCCGCCAAAGCTCGTTGACAGTGATGGTTGGTGCGAATGGAGCTGGTGATTGTAAATTAAAAACCCTCTCAATTTATTGCTTAGAAAATCCGTAGCCTTAAAAATGTATCTAAAGCTGGATTTCCCGTGATT
This sequence comes from Schistocerca cancellata, assembly GCF_023864275.1. Lineage (NCBI taxonomy): Eukaryota > Metazoa > Arthropoda > Insecta > Orthoptera > Acrididae > Schistocerca > Schistocerca cancellata. Next base: position 811,749,084 of record NC_064630.1, read on the forward strand.
TCAATACGAATGCTAAAGCTTGTGTGACAGCTTCCCATTTTGAGGACTGGTTTCATCACTGCTTCATACCTGAAATCGAATCTCATTGCTGATTAAAATAAACCCCATTTAAAGCGATACTGTTACTCGGCAACGCACCACGTCATTCTCCTCTTACTCTAATTAATTTCGACCCACTCGTGAAAGTTGCACAACCTGCTTGCTTCCACCAGTGAACCAGGGAGTCATGATAACGTTTAAAGCTTACCGTACGAGACGATCGTTTAGCATATACGTAAAGTACTTGAAGTTATGAGAGAAAACAACGACCTTTCCGTTAAAGATTTTCGGAAGCAATTAAATTCTTTAGAAGCTGTGAGAATTAGTGGGCAATTTTGGAATGAAATTTCACAAAAAAGTTTTAAGTGGCGTCCGGAAAAATTTTGTCCATTTTTACTAACGCTTAAAACCTGGGGGCAGCCAGTGTGGCCGAGCGGTTCTAGACGCTTCAGTCCGGAACCGCGCGACCGCTACGGTCGCAGGTTCGAATCCTGTCTCGGGCACGGATGTGTCTGATGCCCTTAGGTTAGTTCGGTTTAAGTAGTTCTACGTTCTAGGGGACTGATGTCCTCAGATGTTAAGTCCCATAGTGCTCAGAGGCATTTGAACCATTTTTTAAAACCTGGTGGAATCAGTACCAGATCCTCATCAAATACATGACGTGACTGTAGCGGTGGTCGATCTTGCAAGGCAGTTACTTTAGATTTCGATCGTGTTGACGTTCAAGAACTGCTGGATTCACACGATCAGTATGTGTTAAGTTGACGGTGTTATAGAAATGCGTGAGCGCGAGACAAACATTGAATACCTTGTTTCTTAAGGTGCATTCCTATTGTAAGATGAAATGACTGTTGCAAACTTGACAGGAGCCTTCAGTTAAACTGAAAATATGTTACACGTTTTAGAGAAAACAGACCAGAACGAAATTCACATTTCTGCTAGAAAAAGGGAAATAAAATTAACTAACGGGCTTCGAGGGAATTTTGGGTGAAAAGAAAACAAATTTAGCCCGTCAGACGACATTATAATATTTTATATAGCCCTCTATGTCACAATAATTTCGGTTTACACTCACGCAATGCGTAATACAGTACTGCAAAATAATATATTGTATTCTTAAAAGATTTATTGAACATTTTTCTTCTAAATTCCATTGTTTTGTTTAGTTTCTGCACCAACTGATCATAATTCGTATGTACTGGACCCCGACATACAAGAATTCGATTTACATGGTTATTTCTCGGTTCCACTTACCACGTAAGTCCGGGGTATTACTGTATATATTGAAAGGGTACATTACCGCCCGACATTGAAAATAGGTACAATATTCTTCGTTATTCTTGTCAGTACAACATATTTTTTCTAATAATAACTCAATTTCAATTAATACAGCGAAGCCGGATACCAGTGTGGGAAAGAATGACAATTTATTTATTTAATTGATCACATATGCACTCCCACCAAATAAATCCCTACATCCAGTTTGGTGAGAACTGTGAAATGAAAGAATGTATGGTCGTCTGCTAACCGCAGATAGTGAATGTGAATATATGCTCATCTTTGAGACGATCTTTTGGTCACCTTTGGTGAAACCAAACAGATGAAATTTACCGGAACTTTGAGCGCCTGAAATGTGGCTGACCAATGGGTAGCATGGTCTTCCCCCAGCTCGACGGAGGTGCGATATGACCTGAAGAACGGTCATGTATCAGCACTCCGCTGCTGGATCTTGTGTTGGTAAGACCTGTGTTAGGTGTGTTCCGTAAAGACAAAAGAGTGGAGACATGGTATGCATGTGAAATACTTAAGAGTAGTTTGGAATAATAATTTCTCTATTTCAGGAAATTTTGTGGCGAGAATTAAATTAAGGGGATCGTAGTTATCTTCGGAAGTGACCAACGGTCACAATGAAACCACGTGTAACAATAAGTTGAAATACTTCCGAGTGCATAAGTTAAGCTGAATTACTAGCGTGTGTACTATAAGTTGGAAATATTTAAGAGATGGCGTGTGCAGGACTTGAAATTAGAGACGAGTACTTCCACGTGGTGAGTACTGTGTGAGTCTCAATCTGTGTATGAGAGAAAGGATGGTGTCAGTTGAAGACTCGCGTGTGTGATGAATATGTTCTTAATATTACTTTGCGTGTTATGTTTCCGTGTGACGCTTGATTCAAACTATAATACTCTCAGAGTGAAGCAAGGTGAGTCAGCCGTCTATCCAGCAACGCCACTTGGCTTGCATTGCACAGGAAGACGTGCATATATCCTCCAGAGTTCGTAGTAGGAAAGAAAAGTTACGAAGTAGGGCGGTGTCGTGTGAAACTGGGATGAATTTTAATTGAAGTGGGAATGCTGAAAGTGATGTGATTATAATGCTATGACTATTCCTTGTTTTGTATTGTATGTTGCCAGTGTGATGTATTTCATGAAATTTAAGTATGTGTGGTTGGCATGGGAGAGTAACAAGATAGTTTCAGAGGCAGTGGGTTATGCATGTTCCTTTTGTACCACTCGGTCTGGAGGAAAGTTTCGTGATGATGGGTGTGAGAGTCGAAGTGTGAGATATGGAAAAAAAAGATCCACCATCCTATCCAGAAAGTGCACTGTAGCGTGAAATAATTACGAGACCATAAGATAGAGAATCACCAATGTAAAGCCAAGCCCACTGGGCGGAATTTCTCGTGTGTTATTGTTGTAGGTTATAGAATTTGTGTGTTTAGGTTATAGAATTTATCGGAATAAATAAGATAGTGAAAAGAAAAAGATTGGTGGCCTTTTCCTTCGAATAGTATGTTGTCATGATACCCAGAATTTATAATGTGTGAGCCATTCATATTCAGTGCGATGGCCACGTGTTGATCAAAGCCGTTGAATAAGAAAGAAAATGTGGTATTGCCAGTGCGTAGTGAACAATCAGAGTTGTGTAAATTTTTAATAGTCAGATGTGCGTTATCCGTTTCCGTTAGTTAATATTCGAACAGGAGAATAATTTGTAGCTTAATTGTGAGTACTAGAGCTCATGTTACTCGATAAATAGAAAATGAATCCACTCGCTTGGCAGACCACTCATCTTGCAGGCCTGACTGCTTGATGCCACAGTATGAGCAAGGCATGTGGGTGCCTCTCAATATCTTTGCTTCTTATCTTTTAGTTCTATGCTTTTAATTTAAAAGAAAAAAGAACAGTGGTATTGCTTTGTGTAAACGCCAACAAAATTCGTTTCATTTATAGTACAGTAATGTTTGTTTCCACGGAACTGCAGCCAGAGTAATATTATAAACCCCTTGTCCTCTCAAGCGGAGATTATCTTTAACAGGTCGGAACAGTTCTGTAATTTTTCTGAGCGGACGGAACAGTGGTCTTATTTTCTGCCTGTTTACGATTTTATCTTTCTAGTTGTTGCACCACCGAATAGAACCTCGTCAGTTCCTTATAGACGTACTAACCGACGATGATGATAATGGTAACTATCGGAAGTTTGGAATTTTATCTGCATTTAACGTTGCAAGTTAACCGAGAAATTTTTACCTAAGGACTCGGCCGTGAAAGGTATCGTAGCCATTTAAATTTTCTGTTTGACTTTGTATTAGAAGAATAGTGAGTTTCCTCAGATACTGTAAAGTGCACAAAGAAAGTTTTGTGACATCCTCCTTACCAAGTGTGCAACCAGGGAGAGGCAAGGCCGGCTGTCTCCTACGAGAAGATAAAAGAGTTACGTTCTTCGCATCCTACCGCGCCGCACACACTTACCTACTCAGTATCTGAAGAATGCTTGAACACGCAATGGAGTAATAGCGAGTGTACGCAGAGCATTTTGTAGTGAAAACGCAAAACTTCTTCGACATTTACCACTAAAATCTTTTCTCCTGAAAACACTCGATGATTGGGCACGAAAAGCTTTCAGCGTTGCTGTACCTTCAACTTGCAAATTTTTTGTGTGTTAGCAACCCGTAACAAAAACTGTTAAAATATGTGTGCTGAAAGTATTTGCATGTATCTCAATGTTACGCGTCTGAAAGCAAAATAATCATTACGGATCTTGCGCAAACTGCATTCTCTCAGTTAAGTACGCACATTGTAGGTAGTAGGTACATAAAATGTTTGCTGATCAATGAACACAGTAATAATAACAATAATAATAATAATAATAATAATAATAATGAGCATATGGCATAGGTGGCCGGGAGACCCCTCGCGGGGCGCTTCGGCCGCCGCTCCACAAGTTATTTAACGCCACTACGGCGACTTGAGAGTGAACGAGGGTTAAATGATGATGAAACACACACAACACTCAGTCATCTCGAGGCAGAGAAAATCCTTGATCCTGCAGGGAATCGAACCCGTGCGCGGGATACGAGAACGCTAGCGCAAGACTACGAGCCGCGTACAATGAACACAGCTATTCAATAGTTTTGAATTTCACTTTATGAGAAATTCCATAGCACTAAATCTCAAACGCTTCTACTCTTTTCTCTCCGATTTTCCCACAGTCCATGTTTCTCTACCATATGATGCTGCGCTCCAAAAGTACATTCTCAGAAATTTTTTCCTCAGATTGCGGCCTATGCTTGATACTAGTAAACTTCTCTTGTCAGGAATGCCCTTTTTGCCAGTGCTAGTCTCCTTTTTATGTCCTCATTGCTCCGTCCGTCACGGATTATTTTCCTGCCTAGGTTGCAAAATCCATTAACTAAATTTACTTCATTATCACATATCCTGGCATTTAGTTTCCAACTTTTCTCATTACTTTCATCTTGCTTGGATTTACTGTAAGTTCATATTCTGTGTTCGTTAGACTGTATATTACATTTAGCAGATCCTGTAATTTTTCTTCGCCTCCACTGAGAGTAGGTATGTCATTAGGGACCCTCATCATTGACATCCTTTTACTTTGAATTTTAATTCCACTCTTGAACCTATCTTTTATTTCCGTCATTGTTTCTTTCTATGTATAGATTGAACAGAAGAGGCGAAAGACTATATCCTTGCCTTACATCCTTTTTAACCCGAGTACTTCGTTCTTGATTTCCAGTCCTACCATTCCCTCTAGTTTCCGGTACATACTGTATACTACCCGTCTCTCCCTATAGCTTGCCCCTATTTTTCTCAGAATTTCGAACATCTTGCACCATATGAAACTGCCGAATGCTTTTTCCCGGTCTACAAATCCTATGAACCTGTCTTGATTTTTCTTTAGTCTTAATTCCATTATCAACCGCAGCGTCAGAGATGCCTCCCTGTTGCTTATACCTTTCCTAGAGCCGAACTGATCGTCATCTACCACATCCTCAGTTTTCGTTTCCATTCTTCTGCATATTATTCTTTTCATCAATTTGGATGCTTGAGCTGATACGCTGATAGTACGATAGTTACCGCACTTGTTGGCCCTTGCAATCTCGGGAATTATGTGGATGATGTATTTTAGAAAGTCAGATAATATTTCGCCGGACATGTACGCTCTAAACACCAGCGTGAGTAGTCGTTTTGCTACCACTTACCGTAATGATTCCAGAAATTCAGATTAAATAATATTTATTCCTACTGACTTTTCGATCTTAAGTCCCAAAGCATCTTTAAATTATGATTGTAATACAGGATCCCCTATATCTTCCCTGTAGACTGTGACGTCAAGAGACAAGTCTTCCTCATCATAGAGACTTTCTATGTACTCTTTCCATCTACCCTCTGTCTCATCTGCATTTAACAGTGGAGTTCCTTCGTTTTTGGTATTTTGATTTTCTACATGCTGAGACAGTCCTTCCAACAATCATTTCATTTGCGATTTCTTCAAATTTTTCATGCAGGTATTTAGCCTTACCTTCAGTGCACCTCCTATTTGTTTCACTTCTAAGCTATTTAGTTCCTCGTATTTATGTAATCCTGAATGTCCCTAAACATTTTTGTACTTCCTTCTTTCAACAATCAACTGAACTGTTCTTGTGTTACCCATTGTTTCTTCGAAGGTACCTTCTTTGTACATATGATTTTCTTTCCAACTTTTATGACTACACTTTATAGAGATACACGTTCCTCTTCAACTGAACTGACTACTGCACTATTCCTTATCGCATTATCGATAGCCTCAGACAACTACAATCTTATGTCTTGATTTTTTATCACTTCTGGGTCCCGTGTCTTTGCGCATTGATTCTATCTGACCAGTCTCTTAACCTTTAGTCCGCTCTCCATCACCACTCTGATCTGAGTCTGTATCTGCCCCTGAATACGCCTTACAATACAGTATCTGCCTGATCATCATGTAATCTAACTGAAATCTTCCCGTATTTCCTAGCCTTTTCGAAGTATACCTCCTCCTCTTGTAATTCTTGAACAGAGTGTTCGCTATTACTTGCTGAAATTTATCTCAAAACTCAATTAGTCTTACTCCTCTCCTATTCCTTGTCCGAAATGCATATTCTAGCGTGATCTTTTCTTGTACTCCTTCCCCTAAGAGCCGACCGGTGCAGCCCAGCTGTTCTAGGCGCTTCAGTCTGGAACCACGCGACCTCTACGGTCGCAGGTTCGAATCCTGCCTCGGGCATGGATGTGTGTGATGTCATTAGGTTAGTTACGTTTAAGTTCTAAGTTCTAGGGGACTGATGACCTGAGATGTTAGGTCCCATAGTGCTCAGAGCCATTTTGAACCTTCCCCTAAAACGTTATTTCAGTCCCCCTTGAATGTTAGATTTTCATCTTCCTTTATGTACTGAATTACCCGTTCAATATTCTTTCTCTAGTACTTCATCTTCGACTTGCGACGTCGGCATATATACCCTAAGTATCGTAGTAGATCTTGGTTTGTTGTGGCTTCTGATGAGAACCACAGTAACACTGAACTGTTCACAGTGACTCCTACTCTCCTGTACCTTCCTACTTATAAAAAATCCTAGTCCTGTCATAAAACTTTCTGCTGCTGTTGATATTACCCTATATTACCGGAAATCTTTGTCCTCTTTCCATTTCACTTCACTGACCCCCACTGCATCTCGAATGAGCCTTAACGTCTCCCTTTGCAGCTTTTTCTAGCTTCCCTACCACGTTCAAACTTCTAACGTTCCACGCCCCTACTCGTAGAACGGTATCCTTTCATTGCTTATTCAATCTTTTGCTCCTGGTCGCCTCTCCTCGGTAGACTCCTCACAAAGATCCAAATGGGGAACTAGTCCGGAACATTTAGCCGATGGAGAGATGATCATGACACGTTTTTAACTTACAGGCCACATGTCTTGGTACTAAGTAAAGAAATGGAAATACCTGTGAGGTGAACGTGATGAATAAACGATTTTAAGGCTTTATCAAAGAAACAATGGAAACATACCATTCTCATTAATGAGAAAAGTAACAATACACTCCTGGTAATACGAAGAAAATTATAGACTGCAATTATTAAGCTGTGGTGATAAACTAAAAACATTCTTTCACTTGAAATAAAAGCAATAGGCCGGCTTAAACCTTAAATTACTTTTAGGCAGATAGAGGTGAACAATGTAAAATACAAGCATACATACAACGCTTATTAAGAAAAGTACTTGATTACAAAATGTAAGCATCCTCATTATGAAATGTAAATCGGCAAAATCAGGAATGTGAAATACATAAGTTTGCAGAGTTGATAGTTACTGGCAGGTGAAAGCAATGTACTACAATGGGACTCGAACCGAACCGGTACGTGGTAGCATTTTCCCAAAAACTGTCACATAAACTTTTTATTAACTCAATGTACACATCTTACAACCAAAATCTGTAACGCTGCTAGTAATAACAGCCTATGACTGCATTGCTAAGTTGGTACAGTGAAGAATTCTTCTAATTATGGCAACCTGGGAGTGTTTAGCTGGCTGACGAAACAGAAGATTTACTTGAAGGAAAGGCACCAGTCGTAAAGATGTTTTCTGCTAAAAACCAGTCTGTGGGTGAATGTAGCACAGAAGAGAATGATCTGCTAGACTAGCCCCGCAAGGGTATGGAGTGAGGACGGACAGCGTACCATAAAATTTCGTTGTGCAAAAAGCGGGAGGAATCATTTTGAACAGAGAAAGAAACCTGAAAGGCAGAACATGAGCTTCAAATGTGTCGGAGCAGCTGTTAAGCCCAAACGAGGCCAGCTGGAATGTTTGTTAAAATTTTAGTAAGGGGTTTTTTGTGGTTGGGTCCTACTAATTACTTTGGTAGTGCGGGATTGTTCTTGGGTGTATATCATGAATACCTTCTCATTGATCATGACTTGACATCTGTTACATAGTGGGATAAATTTTCTGCCTTCTTCATTGGTTAATCGTAACGAACTGGTAATTTGCTAAGCTTGTTTCATCAATTATCATTGGTTGAAACTCACAATGCTGCAATTGGCTGGCGAGCTTCCGTAATGGCTGAACCAGCTAAGTTCCATAGCGGAGAGTAAGAGAACACCTTTTGAGAGGGACGTCTTAGAGAACACTCCCCCTCAGGTTAGCGTAGAAGACACTTATTCCAGGTCATTGTAGAGAGCTACAGAACGAGATGTTCCCAAACTTAGAGCAGAACACAGATGCTGTGCTGAATTTAGAATTGTCACCCACTACTGCGACTGTCCTGTGCTTTTTCAGATCTTCGTATTGGTAAGCATGGGTATCATTGCTTCTACTCAGATAAGGCACGAACAGATCTGATTAAGTTCCGTCATGGTTTCGTTTTGGTCATCTAGTTTTCACAGTCAGCTAGTCACATACACAGCGAACACAGGCGAGAGTACTAGAGGTTTTTTGGTGTTTTCCAGGAACCTTTCTTTAACTCATTAACCTTTCTGCAACCACTCCCCATATTCACATCACGGTTTTGTATCACTCTTTCAAGTTTTAAACCATCTGTGCCAAAGCTTTAGTATGTAACTCTCCACTTCCTTGTACACTTATTAATTGCCTGTGTTTTGGATTCAGTGGATAGAATATAGTTGATGTCTTTTGGCAATAAAGTAGTTTGTTATAGTGACCATAAGTTTCATAGTTTGATGGATTCCGTTATCAATATGTCCGTGTCAGATGAGGTATCCATACTTTCATTCTTAACTGGGCCATCCCTAGTAATTTTCATTCAAATCATCTGTTGTGCAACCTTGTTTCTTATAAACTCTCATGTTCTTTTGGTGTGTGTTCCATCTCCGTATGTCGCTGGAGACAGAATCTGTAGCATATCAACCTCAACCAAAATCTTTCAGAACGAAGTACCTTTGCTTTTTGTAAGCAAGTGCTCTACCAACTGAGCTTCGGAATCATGGCTCATGGCGAGTCCTCGCAGCTATACGTACGCCATTAGGTCGTCTTCTAGCTTCCAAACTTTACTGATGTTCTCCTACATGACTTGTGAGACTAGCACTAGTTCGGAAAGGAGGGAATGACGTAGTGGCAGACGTACGCTGTGGAGAGAGGTCTTGAGTTGTCTTTGGGTAGCTCAGCTGGTAGAGAACTTGCTTGTGAAAGACAGATCGAGGGTTCGAGTCCCGATGCAAGACGCAGTTTTAATCCACCAGCAAGGTTCATATCAGTGCACATTTTGCTGTAGAGTGAAAAATTCCGTCTCCTATGGAAAAGTTGGTCAAGTGTTCTTTTCACCGTTTGAAACCATTAGAACACCAACTGTTGTGCGTGCTTCCCAACGTCAGTTAAACAATTACCAGACGAAACGGAAGCTGCCACGTAGATATACACAGTTACAATTCAAATAACGCTGTAGAATCATTATTAACATGGTAACATATACAAAATATGAAATAAGTACAAGAAACTCACAACACGAAGCCAATTTCATAGCAGCTGTATCAGGACTAGATAAGAGTACAAGGCGCCAACCAGAAGGCAACTGTTTAGACGAAGATAAAGGCAAGCAATGTACCACTGACGTTCAAAAAGTAATGCAATACATTTTGTTTCTGAAACAAGGGTGGTTTTATTCGGTATTATAAGACCCCATATTATTCGGCTACAAAACCAAACTTCTTATTATAACGTCGTGTCGTTGCGACGGCATTGCGCCACCTTACGGAGAGGGCCTCTATATCCAGACGGTATCACTCTGTTGGTCCACGTCGGAGCCAACCTCCTGCGTCAATAACCTCCCACTGCTTCCCGCGGAGCAAATGAAAGTCGAAAGTTGCGAAATCCGGGCTGCAGGTTGGATGAGGAAGAACAGTCAAACGGGTGCGGGGCAAAGTCAGGACATGTGGGGACGAAGTAGCAATCGGTATTGTAATTGTAAACTGTCGAAGCTGCATTGGTAAAGTACCGGAACTTCAAGCGCTGATAGAAAGCACCGAAGCTGAAATCGTTATAGATACAGAAAGCTGGCTGAAGCCAGAGATAAATTCTGCCGAAATTTTTAAAAAGGTACAGACGGTGTTTAGAAAGGATAGATTGCATGCAACCGGTGGTGGAGTGTTCGTCGCTGTTAGTAGTAGTTTATCCTGTAGTGAACTAGAAGTGGATAGTTCCTGTGAATTATTATGGGTGGAGGTTCCACTCAACAACCTAGCTAGGTTAATAATTGACTCCTTTTACCGACCTCCCGACTCAGCAGCATTAGTGGCAGAACAACTGAGAGAAAATTTGGAATACATTTCACATAAATTTTCTCAGCATGTTATAGTCTTAGGTGGAGATTTCAATTTACCAGATATAGACTGGGACACTCAGATGTTTAGGACGGGTGGTAGGGACAGAGCATCGGGTGTCATTATACTGAGTGCACTATCCGAAAATTACCTCGAGCAATTAAACAGAGAACCTGTAACACCACAGCTCTTATGCTGTACGGATTTATTTTGCTTTTGTTTTATTTAATGTTATAACGTTGAGTATCTGTAAATGTGTTTGATTGAACAGAGAACAGAAAATTGTATACTCTTTTCTTCGTCAAACCTTTGATGTCATAATTTGATTCTATGCAAAGTAGTGTATCTGTAATTTAAATTCTTTGTCCCATTTGGAGGGAACAAAATTTACTGTATATAATTGTAATTTTGTGTGAATAATTTTTTTGTAGAAGTGTCAATATGTGCAAATGTTTTGTTTTATTTAATGCATTTGGTTGCTGTTATGTAAATTGCTGATCCTCACTTAGGGTTCTTAGTTAGTTTTTATGTAAAAGGTGTAGTGGTTCCCCTCAGGAACGGAACTATGTAGCGCGTGCAAATTGTGGTTGGCCTAGGTAGAAAAGGTGGAACTGATAGTCAGTCGGAGACGAGCTACCAGTCGGGGACGAGCCACGAGACGGGGACGAGCTACGAGTCCGTGCACTGCCATGTAACAGATGCATATTGTGATGGTTCCGAGAGAGGCTTTTCCTGCCGCTTTCCAATGCCTCGGAAGAATGGATAAATAGCTGGAAATATTCTGGGATTGGTATCAATCATCGCCACCAAGAAATGACAGAGTCCAGCAATTCTACCTGCAATTCCATCTAACAACATGCTGTTGCCACCACATTGCGCAATCATTGCAACGTAATACTATAATGATGTACAGTGAAGGATCAGCTTAATGGACGTGCTAATGTGCTGAAATATAAGGTAATTTGTATCTGAATTTATGTACCTACCAAGATTTTTCTCCTCATCATAACACCTCTCAGGTTCCTCTCCGTTTGAGCTAAAGTGATATCCGAGTGTCCTTACTAAAAGAAATTGAAGCCTAGAGTTTTGCTAATTAATGCCTCTTGAACTTAGTAAAAAGAAAGTTAAAGTTAATGTGGCAATAGAGTGAGTTAAAGTAAATGTTATTTGCTCAAAATAATTTTCCTATTAAAACTGCTATTTAAAGTGCTGTTGCTAACTTCAATATTAAAAGTTCTTAAGACTGAGGCTTATAAGGCAAATGATCACATTATTGTCTGTAGTAAATTCTAAAAGGTGAGTCAGTTTCTTGCAATTTGGTCAGTATTGTGTTTCGCTGTAGTAAAAGTGAGTAAGCTGCAGTTGTGAAACATTATATATTCATGTTTGCTAAGTGTTTGTGTATCTTGTGTATTAGAAGTGCATGTTAATAGTAATGTTATAAAGACCATTCACTTTATGTAAGCCTGAAAGTAATAGGCTGTTTCGGTATCTCTTATAATTTTGCAAATAGTTTGTGCTGCTCCAGTTGTTAGCTTCAATCTTAAAACATATGTGTGTCAGAGTTCATTGCACTCGCGTGTGGCTAAGTCTAGGTTGTGTTTGTCCGTTATAGTTACTTATACGTACTTTCTTAAACGAGAACGGTAATCTTTCTCTTGCCTAATTAGGCTGGCGACCGTTTCCCTTATTCTATAAACAGTATAGCTAGGCAAAATTTTGTTTGTTACTATTCAAATATTTACGTAATTCTGACTTTCATTTCCGATAAGCCACCTCCGTTAGGAACAACACGGTCAACATAACAAAATTCCTCTCAGAGGGTAACACTGCTCTGTTGCTTTGTGCCATAGTTGCTTTTACAAAATAGTTTTATGTCACAACCTGTTTCTAGCATTGAGGTTATGGTACAGTAGTAGCAGACAGGAGTGTTATAAACCGACTCGTGGAGATAACATCTTGGACCTACTGATAACAAACAGACCCCTAACTTTTCGACTCTGTAAGCGCAGAACAGGGAATCAGTGATCATAAGGCCGTTGCAGCATCCCTGAATATGGAAGTAAATAGGAATATAAAAAAAGGGAGGAAGGTTTATCTGTTTAGCAAGAGTAATAGAAGGCAGATTTCAGACTACCTAACAGATCAAAACGAAAATTTCTGTTCCGACACTGACAATGTTGAGTGTTTATGGAAAAAGTTCAAGGCAATCGTAAAATGCGTTTTAGACAGGTACGTGCCGAGTAAAACTGTGAGGGACGGGAAAAACCCACCGTGGTACAACAACAAAAATTAGGAAACTACTGCGAAAGCAAAGAGAGCTTCACTGCAAGTTTAAATGCAGCCAAAAACCTCTCAGACAAACAGAAGATAAACAATGTCAAAGTTAGCGTAAGGAGGGCTATGCGTGAAGCGTTCAGTGAATTCGAAAGTAAAATTCTATGTACCGACTTGACAGAAAATCCTAGGAAGTTCTGGTCTTACGTTAAATCAGTAAGTGGATCGAAACAGCATATCCAGACACTCCGGGATGATGAAGGCGTTGAAACAGAGGATGACACGCGTAAAGCTGAAATACTAAACACCTTTTTCCAAAGCTGTTTCACAGAGGAAGACCGCACTGCAGTTTCTTCTCTAAATCCTCGCACAAACAAAAAAATGGCTGACATCGAAATAAGTGTCCAAGGAATAGAAAAGCAACTGGAATCACTCAACAGAGGAAAGTCCACTGGACCTGACGGGATACCAATTCGATTCTACACAGAGTACGCGAAAGAACTTGCCCCCCTTCTAACAGCCGTGTACCGCAAGTCTCTAGAAGAACGGAAGGTTCCAAATGATTGAAAAAGAGCACAGGTAGTCCCAGTCTTCAAGAAGGGTCGTCGAGCAGATGCGCAAAACTATAGACCTATATCTCTGACGTCGATCTGTTGTAGAATTTTAGAACATGTTTTTTGCTCGAGTATCATGTCGTTTTTGGAAACCCAGAATCTACTATGTAGGAATCAACATGGATTCCGGAAACAGCGATCGTGTGAGACCCAATTCGCTTTATTTGTTCATGAGACCCAGAATATATTAGATACAGGCTCCCAGGTAGATGCTATTTTCCTTGACTTCCGGAAGGCGTTCGATACAGTTCCGCACTGTCGCCTGATAAACAAAGTAAGAGCCTACGGAATATCAGACCAGCTGTGTGGCTGGATTGAAGAGTTTTTAGCAAACAGAACACAGCGTGTTGTTATCAATGGAGAGACGTCTACAGACGTTAAAGTAACCTCTGGGGTGCCACAGGGGAGTGGTATGGGACCATTGATTTTCGCAATATGTATAAATGACCTAGGAGATAGTGTCGGAAGTTCCATGCGGCTTTTCGCGGATGATGCTGTGATATACAGAGAAGTTGCAGCATTAGAGAATTGTAGCGAAATGCAGGAAGATCTGCAGCGGATAGGCACTTGGTGCAGGGAGTGGCAACTGACCTTTAACATAGACACATGTAATGTATTGCGAATACATAGGAAGAAGGATCCTTTATTGTATAATTATGTGACAGCAGAACAAACACTGGTAGCAGTTACTTCTGTAAAATATCTGGGAGTATGCGTGCGGAACGGTTTGAAGTGGAATGATCATATAAAATTAATTGTTGGTAAGGCGGGTACCAGGTTGAGATTCATTGGGAGAGTCCTTAGAAAATGTAGTCCATCAACAAAGGAGGTGGCTTACAAAACACTCGTTCGACCTATACTTGAGTATTGCGCATCAGTGTGGGATCCGTACCAGTTCGGGTTGACGGAGGAGATAGAGAAGATCCAAAGAAGAGCGGCGCGTTTCGTCACAGGGTTATTTGGTAACCGTGATAGCGTTACGGAGATGTTTAACAAACTCAAGTGGCAGACTCTGCAAGAGAGGCGCTCTGCATCGCGGTGTAGCTTGCTCGCCAGGTTTAGAGAGGGTGCGTTTCTGGATGAGGTATCGAATATATTGCTTCCCCCTACTTATACCTGCCGAGGAGATCACGAATGTAGAATTAGAGAGATTCGAGCGCGCACGGAGGCTTTCAGACAGTCGTTCATCCCGCGAACCGTACGCGACTGGAACAGGAAAGGGAGGTAATGACAGTGGCACGTAAAGTGCCCTCCGCCACGCACCGTTGGGTGGCTTGCGGAGTATAAATGTAGATGTAGATGTAGAGGTAGATGTAGAAGATTTGTGAACTCCTCTCGGATGCACAGACTTGTGTGAGGCCCTGCTTTGTTATGCAGAAGGAAGAGTTCGTTTTCATTTTTGTGTCAACGAGCAGGCGCTGATGTCGTTTCCTCAGTTTCTTGAGGGTAGCACAACTCACTTCACAATTGATCGTTCCACGCTGAGGGAGGACATCGAACAGAATAACCTCTTCAGAATGCCAGAAGACGTTCGCTATGACTTTACCGGCTGAATGTGCGGCTTTCAACTTTTTCTTTGAGGGTGACGTGGTGTGACGCCAGTCCATTAGTTGCTGTCCTTTTCCTGTTCGGAGTGTCCCATGTGTCATCACCTGCGATGATGTTAGACAAAAAAATGGTCGCGATTAGCCTCGTAAAGCGCAAACAAATCCGAACAGAGGGTCCTTAGTTGTTCTTTATGGTCTTTTGTTAGGCGGCGAGAAACGCAGAGGACAAAAATCTTCAGGTAGTTGAGTGTGTCAGCACTATCAACACAGACATCCAGAGTCACCCACACAGCTACGACCTGTCCCAACACTTCATTGTCCTCGTTTTCATCATTTTCATGAAGCACATTCTGATACATCGATCATCACGGCTGAGAGTTTCCTCATGTTCCAACATTGCAAGAGCCACAGCTGTGTGCGCGATCGTGTTGCAATGACGACAGACTGCTCGCCCAGGGACTCGCCGTGCTTCTTCTCTTAACTGTCAGGTCTCCATTAGAGATGGGCAAAACTGTTCTTTTCAGAGATTGGATCAGAACTGTTCACTCCCTGAAATGAATTAGCTCTTTTTCATGACTCACCACTCATTTACAATAGAAAATAAATGGAAGGCACATTGCCCTTTAAACTTGGTTTATTCCAGTACTATACCTGTATTTTGATCTTATTTGATCCTATTTTGAAGTAACACAGATAATGAGTAAGAATTTTGTATTGTTTATTGAAATTTCCATGATATGACAAAGTTTTGGATTATTGATTTATTTTGCACTATCGTAGTTTTTTGGGTGATCGTAAAATGTTGTAACTTGAGATTTACATTAACAATATATTTGGCTATAATGTATTAAAATTTCATTAACCTCATACAAATACATCGCAAGCCATATATTTTTAAAGTGAATGTTTCCTTCCGAAGACGCTTAAAATCGCAAAATCCGTACCAGAATAAGAAAAAAAAATATAAATTTGACTGTAAAACGAAAGTGCTGCATATAGCCTTACGCAGAATAAAACAAGGAAAATATTGGTGTATCACATTTTGCGATACGTTTATCGGTTCGCTCGTAATTAAAGCGTAAATTCGAGTGTCCATAATAAAAATCCTATAGTAAGAGGAGTCATCAGGAACCTAATCTAATCAGTTTAAACAAATAAAAATAAAATATAAACAGTTGATGTATACATAACATAATAATGTAATATACATAGCGGTATTACTACGAAGAACAATATCCAGTAGGGACGAACTCCGATGCAGAGGCGCTGAGCCGAGCAGGTCGAGCTGCGAGCTGTATTACTGCGTGAGCTGAGACCGCAGAGACCACGGTGACACCTGAGTCGCTTTGCTCAACGCTCTGGCTAGAGTCGAGACAGTGGGGTGAGCGTTGAGCGGGCGAGTTCCGAGGGTGGGGGGAGTGGTGAACTCACCCGCTCCAAGACAAATCGTCCGTTCCCTTGCGAGCAGGTTGTTGCAAGTAGTTCCTATGTTATCCGCTAGGTGGCTCTCTGTCCTGTTGCTCGCATCAACTGCGCAGAGGGCAGGACGTGCGACTGAAACGATCGCCGACAGAGTGCGATGCGAAGTTAAGCTGCGCCAGACACTGGCTGCACGCGGCAGACGACGCACAGAGACGGCACGGCATATGTGAAACACAAAATCCAATGGGGCACTGCACAATGCAGGCAGCCAAGGTAGAAGCAGGGCAGAGGCCGGCGCCGGCTGTGTTGTGTGGTGTGCACTGTGCTCTGACCAGCAGAGGTGCCCCGCTGATACGATCCATCTCTCTCTCTCTCTCTCTCTCTCTCTCTCTGCCGTGGGAAACGTTTGGAGCTACCGTTCTTTTTTTCTGAATCACTGATTGTTCACTCCTTTGAAAGATTCAACTCTATGAATTAGTTCAAGAGCGGATCCCCCATCTCTAGTCTCCATAGATATTCTGCAAGCACTTACGAATATCTGCGATGCTCCGATCCGTAATTTTTCAGACGAAATTGGCCACGAAAAAAAGTGTTGCATTTCCCTTTGAGCGTCCCTAGTTAAATCCATTTTTGAAACAAATTAGTGTATGAAATTTCCTGGCAGATTGAAATTGTGAGCCAGACAGAGACTCGAACTCGGGGCCTTTGCCTTTCGCGGGCAAGTGCAAGTGCAAGGGCTAGAGCACTTGCCCGTGAAAGGCGAAGGTCCCGAGTTAGAGTCTCGGTCCGGCACACAGTTTTAATCTGCCAGGAAGTTTCATGTGAGCGCGCAGTCTGCTGCAGAGTGAAAATTCATTCTGAAAATTGAGATAACATTTTCAGGCCGATGGTCTGTCACTGTGATTAAGGCACCCCCTCCAGGCATGCGTATGCAGTAAACCCGATGTCGACACGGGCGCATAGATGGCCACAACCAAGATGATAGGGCATGGCGTAGTCTTCCACACAGAACACATTCAAATGGGCGTATTTCTCCAGAGTCTCCTAAATCGAAATTTGCAACATATTTATTGGAAAAAGATATTTGAAATACTGAAAAAATAGTTTTGATTAAATTCACTTTGTGCATTTATTATTAGTTCAGAATATTCTTTCTTATCGCTAAAAACTTCTCCAACAAGTCAAACATCCTGGTTTTGGGCGCGTTGTGCAGCACCTCCATACCATGTCCGATATCCTTAATTGCAACTCCTTCTATAGAAATGTTCAGACCAAAAGCAGTCTTAGTCTGGGAGTATGTGAGCTCTTTATAATGAGTATGATGTGATCGGTCTACATTTCTTCTTTCTTTTTTATGTGTTTTTGGGTGCCAGAAATTTTTTATTATTGCCACTTCTTCACATATTGGAAACTGTATAATGATATAAAGGAGCAATGCGTGCACCTACACAAACCACTCACAAAGCTACTAACAACTTTTACTGGTCAAAATGCAACTGAGGCACTAGGATCCATAAAGGCCTAAGACACAGAAACTGCCGGCCGGTGTGGCCGTGCGGTTCTCAGCGCTTCAGTTTGGAACCACGTGACCGCTACGGTCGCAGGTTCGAATCCTGCCTCGGGCATGGATGTGTGTGATGTCCTTAGGTTAGCTAGGTTTAAGTAGTTCTAAGTTCTAGGGGACTGATGACCACAGATGTTAAGTCCCATAGTGCTCAGAGCCATTTGAACCATTTGAACACAGAAACTAAGATTCGAGAAAAATAACAGAAACAAACATTCGAGAAAAACAGATTTTGGTGAAAATCAAATTTATAAGCAAACTACCAGTCTCGTTGGTTTTAGTTGTTTTTTAACCAAGCCTCAACATCCCATATTTCTTATAAAAAATCAAATACCCATTTTATATTAAGAAAATTTCAATTAATAATTAGGATCATTATTATTATTAATGTTAGCCTACAAATTTTCAAGTAGAGGCTAATGCCAATAGTGTCTTTTTAAGTGTTGTGTAGTTTATGATTAACATGAAAGTAGAATCAGAGCACAAAGAACGTATACTATATGCATCACCCGCACAGCTACGACCTGTCCCAACACTTCATTGTCCTCGTTTTCATCATTTTCATGAAGCACATTCTCTGGCTTCAGATTCAGATAAAACCGTGTGTTCCATTTATGGACGAAATCTAGGGGAGTTCCAAGTTTGATCTGTGGTATTGTTACCTTTGGTTTAAAGGTAGACATTTTCCTGGCACCTAAGTATTTGGGCATCATATTTTGCATGGAATCTACAAATCTAAAATCTGCCAAGGATGCTCGCCAACCACTGAAAAATGCCGGAAATTATAGGATTCCGTGTAGTTGTGGGGAGGTGTACGTGGGTGCTACAAAAATAACTGTCAAAAACGGCTTGAAGAGCACAAGGGCAATTGCAGAAGACGGGAGACTAACAGATCAGCTGTTGCGGAACATGCTTTACAGCCAGAAGACCACCACGTTCATATTTCATTTTGACAGGACTGAAGTACTGGTAGCCATACCATGAAAGGCTACACAGAGAGGTCATAGAGATTGTAAAACACGCCTGGAATTTCAGTAGCAAGGAGGAGAGCGTGAATATGAATGAAATTTGGATTCCGGTGCTGAAGAAGTTGTACGCCAATCTTTCATCATGGAGTGACAGCAACAGCGGACGACGGCTGTCGACAACAGCCTATTGGACTCGCGTACGCCAAACATGTGACATCATGCAACTGCGCTGAGGCTCGCGGTAGCGGAATTTTGCTGTAGTCAGTAGTGAGCCAGGGTGTGAATCGGATATTCAACAAAGCTTTGATCCCCTTCGAAAATGTCCTCCACAGATGGGGACGAAACGTCCGGTTTCAAGGTCAAATCCATTCGACCACGTCGTAATAGCCCGGAACATTTTATTAATGCCGCGCGGGGTAGCCGCGCGGTCTTAGGCGCCTTGTCACGGTCCGTGCGGCATCCCCCGTCGGAGGTTCGAGTCCTCCCTCGGGCATGGGTGTATGTGTTGTCCATAGCAGAAGTTAGTTTAAGTAGTGTCAAGACTTAGGGACTGATGACCTCAGCAGTTTGGTCCCATAAGACCTTAGCACATATTTCCAAATTTTCCATTTTATTAATTGTGACAATTCCGGCCGTGAAAGTTTACATTTTACAATTACGATTAATTTTTTGGCCTGTGTGCTAGTAATCTGTTTGAAACCGTCCGCTGTCTCAAGGCCTACTTACACGTAAAGACATTCAGTTTCAAACCCGACAGGAATTACTGTTATCAAGGAACACAACACCATCTTTCGTAAGATTTAAACGAAGTGTTTGTAATGGTTGAATCGTGCTTGGTGTAAATTACGACCAGGCTGTATCTGCATTCATCCACCACGTCCTCCTACCGCTTTTCCCTCTTTCTTTCTCCTGCCATCTAATTGTATAATTTCCCCAAAACAAATGATGAATTTTCGTCTCTCTTAATGTACTGAATCAATACACTTAAGTCATCATATATTATTTTCATTATCCACCTAATCTGCGCAGTTATTAGGAAGATTTACATTTACTGTTGTGGTGGCTCTCTGTCTTGAGCATGATAATGGCTTCAGTACATTGTACGTAGGGCATAGCTCTTTCGTATAATCTTGTTGACTGTCACAACTGGTTGTCTACTTCATTTTCTTTTGATAATCAGTTCTTACCTGCTCCAAAATAATATTTCTCCTGGCACCGTACATTTCTAATTCCGCTGGCCTAGGCTGGCCTAGGCTGGCCTAGGCGGTTCTAGGCGTTCAGTCCGGAGCCGCGTGACTGCTACGGTCGCAGGTTCGAATCCTGCCTCGGGCAATGAAGTGTGTGATGTCCTTAGGTTAATTAGGTTTACGTAGTTCTAAGTCTAGGGGACTGATGACCTCAGATGATAAGTTCCATAGTGCTCAGAGCCATTTGAACCGTTTATAATTCCAACTACACCGATATTAAACCCTATCAGTTCATTTTTCAAGTTTCCGGCCTACCAGTATTACGAAATTCAACACTTCACGCTCTGACCTCTGACACATCTGTTTCCTTTTTCTCTTGACAGAAGCCCTCAGAGTGGTTGCCTCCCGGGATCGGAATATGGGGTTATTTGATCTCTGGAATATTTTATTTCTTAGCGTTACACGTAATTATTTAAAGGTTGCGGCAGCACCCATATGAATAGTAATTGGATACCATTTACTACTAGTAATTGGACACCATCCGGCTATTTCCCGCTACTGTGAGTCTTAAGAGACTAGAATGAATGTTTTCTTTATCGGACTATGTAAATATATTTATTTAAGTCAGGAACGCACGAGAGTACAGTATAATACGCCAGCACAGACTTGCTGTCATGGTGATGTGGAACAAAGCACCTGTGAGAGGTTTTCCCTTCGTCGTTCTACCTCTGAACAGCGCCCTCTACTATACGACAAAAGTGCTTGATTACTTTAGGCTTGGAGGTATACGCGTTTCTCTTTGTTGGCACCGCTTTCCGTACTTGTTGTTAATTAAATGTTGTTGAAGCAGCTTATATGAGAAGCGTGTTTCACCGCATCGATTCTGCCATTGTTTAGAATAGCTCTCGTACACATGAAAGTAGCCATTGTGCGTCTTTCTGCGTAAATTTTGTGCTTTACAATATGAAAGAGAACTGCTTTTCACTGTCTTCTGAATTACTAAAACACGACCGCTCGCGCACTTTGCGGCACTCATTGTGCGGACGCTGTATATTAAATTGCCATTGTGCAGAATTTACCAGTATTAACGTGTGCAGCTGTTTGACTCTGTTTCAGAATGCCAAGGAAATCATATATAGGCAGATTAAACAACCCTTTTGTCGATAGTTAATATGTGTGAATGATAATGAGGGTTACTGCTAATATAAATCTGTTTTGAAAGGAAAGGGACACATAATGTCAGATGACACCTGTTGCTGATAAAAGTAACATACTGCATAAAACCGCCATAGCCTTTCTTTATCCACCACAGTAAGCAAAGAAAACCATTCTGGCCATTATATTTTAGTCACATCTTTTCCACATAATCACCTCCAGTGTTTACACTTTCTTTGAGAATGAGGAGGACCATTTAAAATAAAGACATTCTTCAACTTCTGTTAGTTGTATCTAAACATTTCGTGTATAACAGTTCTTCGGAAGATCATTTATACAGTATGTTGATGACAGACGGCGATACGCTCTTTGAGGTGTATATTTTCCTAAAACTTTCACCCCGATCTTCTACTGTTCTTACCAGGCGAATGCGAACTCCTTCGACAAGATTTAAATGTCTGTCGAGGGATATTTTCAGATTATTTTTGGCTAAGAGGGTACCATGGTTTGCGGTGGCATTTTGCAGTGTAACTGAATTTCACTTGATTTCTTACAAGCATTTATCTATGTATTTGTATTGCGCTGAAACTATCTGCATAGCGGTGGAAATGTCGACGAAATTTCCTGTATGTCTTTTTGGAAACATACTTATTCCCTTCACTCACGGTACTTGCTTTTAACAGCAGTAATGCCAACTTTACGTCCTCAGACCTACGTTCTGTACAGCTCGATGCGGTCCCATGCTTTTTTCTGCAGTGTTAATTGTGCACTGGCATTGGTACACAGCAGTGTGGATAGGGTTACTGATGATGAGGTGGCTGACATGCGCTTCACGTACGGCCTTGCTGAATGCGGTGACAGGGCCACGCAGCGACGCTACTTTGATCTGTTCCCACAGCGACTGTGCTCCTACTTCCACCTGAGGCTCATGTAACAGGAGTGTACGTGTTTCGTCTGAGCTTCAGAAAAGAAACATCTTGGAACAAAAATTCTGGAATCGATAAGTAGGCGCAGGAAATCCATATCACAATGTGTTATAAATGGAATAAACTGCAGCAGCTACAGCTAGATAGCGCAGTCGACTAAGGACAGAGAATACATGAAATGTATTCGCAGTTGCGAATGTTGACAAATGTCAGCTGTACCATGGAATGACGACTGTATAAATTTGTGCCGGACCGTAAGTCGAACCCTGATTTCCCGAGCCAACTCACGGCCAGATCCGAATTCCCACATGTCGTCAACCTCGTGTCTACAAACTGCACTCGTTCATTTATCATGTATATTCCCGTGCAGTGGACACTTTTAATTGAAAATCGATTGTCTGGTGTCGGGGAGTTAATAAGATATCGCCGTGCCTGTGTTATTCAGGAGTACGACGCAATGTTCCTTGCAAATAAAGAGTTACTAATATTGCAATATTCAGGCGAAAAATCTGCGTAACCACATTACTGTCAGAACAACAAAAGACTAACTCTTCTACACTGACTTGTTACCATATTTGTCGTTTCGCAAATAGGTCTTGACGGTGGTTCTCGAGTGTACCAATTTGCTTCCAAAATAAATGCCTGGTTTCGCTCTGTCCCGTGATTCCATCCCTCCCTTCTTCCCCTAATAGGGAGAGTGACCTGCCCAGATGGTCGAGCGCAGTGAAGCTCCCTATCCCGGGACGGGGTGTAGCGCCAGCGCCGGATCGAATTCGCTCGGCAGAATAACGACGAGATCACGTGTGTCGACCAGGATCGATGTACGTTTCAGGCAGCTTTTGATTGTCACACCAGTCTAGTTGAATACTAGGCTGGTAGCCACGTCCTGCCTCATTTACATGGTTCACAAACATTCAGGAAACGTCCTTACACTTTCACGTGAAGTAAGACCAGGCTCAGACAGATGGGGTGACAGTTTCATTTACAGGGAGGGGGGGGAGGAGGGGGGGTGGCTAGCGATGACGTTAGGAAAGACATTCGGCCATCCCTTACCCTGTAAAGTGCGAAATCCGAAACAACACGCCGACCCCGTGGAGACACGGAATAAGGCCAGGAAGAAGAAGAAATAGGAATGAAATAGGAGAAACACTAATAGATCTGTGCAGTAAACTTCACCTGCTAACTGCGAATAAACTGCATAGAAATCGTAACATGAGGACATATACATTGTAAAAGCTTAGAGATACTGAACAATGTCTACTTGTTTACGTCACGGTCAGACATAGATTACCCAAATCATACCAAGGAGTTGATATAGATTAGAGCGCAATCTAATAGTGAAGAAGAGTAGACTGAATTGATAGAGAATCGTCAGGAAGAATCAACATTTAAGAAATTGGGATTCTGATGTACTGAGAAGTTCTGTTGTGTGACTGATGTCCTCTGAGGTTGCAGATACTGCAGTATTGAATATCATAGTAGGTATTTCAGTTTAAGAGTAATAGACGTCTCTAAAAAAGTAGTTACAGAAATTGAACAGAAATAAACGTATCTGCAGCAATATTACTGCGAAGGAGCCTTGGGTAGCAGAAGAAATTTTTCAGTAGACCGACAAAAGAAGGAAGTAGAAAAATTCTCGAGGGGCTCTCCCAAGAATCGACGAGAAGAGGAAACTCTGGAAAACACTAAAAAGAAGGGAAAGGATTATAGAATACCCTTTAAGACATAAGGGAAAAATGTCCAAAGTGCTAGTAGGAGTTGTAGGGGTAGGGGAAGACAGAGAGTAGAATAGATTCAAGAAGTAACTGAGGACGATTGGTGATAGTACTATGAGGAGACTGGCACAGGAAAGCAAGTAGAGGCAGGCAGCTTGCAGCCGCTCACTGAGAAACGTTAAGTCCCGAGGTAGAGACACCTCGGAAGTATAAAACTTTTTCCATTTCATTCCGAGGTTGATACAGCTGTCAGTATGAGTGATGTGAAGAAACAAGCAGTCTTGAAAGCAGTGATAAAATTTTTATTATTTCTCGATGACGCGTTTCACCTTTATTTAGGCATCTTCGGATTGGCTGACATTCGTTAGCGATGGCTAATATGAGATATCGATCATAAAAATATGCCAGCAGGTAAATGTCTTTTGTCAAAGCTTTAAAACACTACACCTCCGGCATGTTATTAATGTAAAGTCTTAATGTTGGCCGTTCTACGGTCAGAGCGTGGAATGTTAAATCCATTGGCCGGAAAAGTAGGCACGAAAATTTATGAAAGCGAATGGATAGATTGAAGTTAGATGTATTGGGAATTAGTAAAGTGCAGCGGCAGGAAAAACAGGACTTCTGATCAAGCTAGTAATATTCACCATTATTTGAGTGACATTGGGTGGGACGGCGGAAGAGTAACATAGGATGTGTGACAAGAGATCGTACCAAGACTGCAAATGTTTTTCACATAAATGCGTTAATTATTAGACCCCGTATGCATGAAATGTAGATTCCTGTTAACTAAAATCTTAGTAAACGTTTCCGTTTATGTGATTGTCTCCTAAACAATGCGTACGTTACTAACTATATCAATTACGTCTGTGTTTACAATTTGTCGGAGGGAACAGAAATACGGCGTAAACTGTAAAACGAAACCGTATGGAAACCAATCTTCACCTTCGGTGAACACACCGCTACATTTTGAACGTGACACGCGAAGTACTGACGCCCTGGAGCTTAGCGTGGGTAGTTGCTGCGCACAGGGAGAGCAGACTCCGCATCCGTTTAGCCATCGCTAAGGTTACTTGGTTGTAAAACGTTGCAACGATACCAAGCAGTAATAGCTCAAAGGTTTCAGTAATTTTAAAATTGAATTGTACACTGTACAGGGTGGCAGTCAGTCAAGCAATATTTTAGGTAATTGGTTTAAAAAACTTATTTCAAAGGCCCAGTGAAATCCTTAACAAGTTTTCTCCCAGAGTAACTTACGCTGTGCCTACGTGACACAAGTTGTCTGTCTCGCAAAACCGAGGCAGCTCTGCCCAGTTAAAGCTGCTGGGATACAGGTCACGTATGTGGACGCTGGAGTTTTCTGCGGTGCGGAACACAGTCTCTAGAAGAGCGTAGCGTTCCAAAGGATTGGAAAAGGGCACAGGTCATCCCCGTTTTCAAGAAGGGACGTCGAACAGATGTGCAGAAGTATAGACCTATATCTCTAACGTCAATCAGTTGTAGAATTTTGGAACACGCATTATGTTCGAGTATAATGACTTTTCTGGAGACTAGAAATCTACTCTGTAGGAATCAGCATGGGTTTCGAAAAAGACGGTCATGTGAAACCCAGCTCGCGCTATTCGTCCACGAGACTCAGAGGGCCATAGACGCGCGTTCACAGGTAGATGCCGTGTTTCTTGACTTCCGCAAGGCGTTCGCTACGGTTCCCCACAGTCGTTTAATGAACAAAGTAAGAGCATATGGACAATCAGACCAATTGTGTGATTGGATTGAGGAGTTCCTAGATAACAGGACGCAGCATGTTATTCTCAATGGAGAGAAGTCTTCCGAAGTAAGAGTGATTTCAGGTGTGCCGCAGGGGAGTGTCATAGGACCGTTGCTATTCACAATATACATAAATAACCTGGTGGATGACATCGGAAGTTCACTGAGGCTTTTTGCAGATGATGCTGTGGTGTATCGAGAGGTTGTAACAATGGAAAATTGTACTGAAATGCAGGAGGATCTGCAGCGAATTGACGCATGGTGCAGGGAATGGCAATTGAATCTCAATGTAGACAAGTGTAATGTGCTGCGAATACACAGAAAGATAGATCCTTTATCATTTAGCTACAAAATAGCAGGTCAGCAACTGGAAGCAGTTAATACCATAAATTATCTGGGAGTACGCATTAGGAGTGATTTAAAATGGAATGATCATATAATGTTGATTGTCGGTAAAGCAGATGCCAGACTGAGATTCATTGGAAGAATCCTAAGGAAATGCAATCCGAAAACAAAGGAAGTAGGTTACAGTACGCTTGTTCGCCCACTGCTTGAATACTGCTCAGCAGTGTGGGATCCGTACCAGATAGGGTTGATAGAAGAGATAGAGAAGATCCAACGGAGAGCAGCGCGCTTCGTTACAGGATCATTTAGTAATCGCGAAAGCGTTACGGAGATGATAGATAAACTCCAGTGGAAGACTCTGCAGGAGAGACGCTCAGTAGCTCGGTACAGGCTTTTTTTGAAGTTTCGAGAACATACCTTCACCGATGAGTCAAGCAGTATATTGCTCCCTCCTACGTATATCTCGCGAAGAGACCATGAGGATAAAATCAGAGAGATTAGAGCCCACACAGAGGCATACCGACAATCCTTCTTTCCACGAACAATACGAGACTGGAATAGAAGGGAGAACCGATAGAGGTACTCAAGATACCCTCCACCACACACCGTCAGGTGGCTTGCGGAGTATGGATGTAGATGTAGATGTAGATGCCTCTCTCTCTTGTAGTCCAGACCTCGAGGCAACAGACGTCTTTTCGGAAGGCCGAACCTCTGGTTTTGCTTTTCACGACCGGCCACCAACGGAAGTTACCATGAACAGCTTCCCCATCCGTTGCCCATTTCAATTAATTATTCGACCTCTAGACTGGCCTGAACCTGGTAACTTCCGATCCTAGGCGCGCCCCTTGTACACCGTGCACCAAAATATATCCTCTTTATTGTACCTAATTTCCTGTTTCGTCATTTAACGGCAGCCCTGGATGCCCACTCTCAGATCCTGACCGCTCGACGTCCTGCACACTCTCGTCACGAGGAATATATAACAATGTCCTCCCCCCTTCCCTGCCCGTATAATTAACATTGGTGACCAGAAGTGTGATCATACACAATAACATTGGTGTCAGGAGTGCTATACATTAACAGCACGTTGCACCATAATTAATACCGAAAACCGGTACGTGTGCACCCACAACCTGCAAGCAATCTTATGATGCATGGGGGAGGGCACTTTGTGCACTACTGCCACTTTGCCCCTTTCCTGTCCCTGTCCTGGTCTGCGGAAAGAATGATTGTTGGTAAGACTCATTGTGAGCTCGAATTTCTCTGCTAGTACCTTGATGCTATTTTCGCGAAATTTGTGTAATCTGTGTACTCGAAAGATGACTCTTCTAGAAACATTCTCTTTACAAATGGTTCAAATGGCTCTGAGCTCTATGGGACTTAACTTCTGAGGTCATCAGTCGCCTAGAACTAAGAACTACTTAAACCTAACTAACCTAAGGACATCACACACATCCATGCTCGAGGCAGGATTCGAACCTGCGACCGTAGCGGTCTCGTGGTTCCAGACTGAAGCGCCTAGAACCGCTCGGCCATCCCGGCCGGCTTCTCTTTGCAAATTTCAAAAATAAACCACTCCGTCATGCACGAAACACGTGTTGTAGCGTATGCCACTAGAGTTGTGTGAGTTCTGTGACAATTTCCTACAGTGACGAAAAGCAAGTGGAACTATGTGACAACAAAATGAAAAGCGTTTCAGTAAACATGGGTCTGCGAACGAACTGTTTGCGATAGAACTGTGACGTGTGGTTACGGGCTGCCATTCTTGTGAGTACCAAGTACTGCCCTATTTAGTCCAAATGGAGTAGAAGTTGTAAACGTTTGATGAAGTCCCCCGTCCAACTGGGCTCAAAATTCAGTCATGGTCTACCTTAGCAAGAAATGCAAATTTTCTTCACTTCGTTAGATGTAACAATTTGCTACATTTACGTACCTGTTCATTGGAGGTGTTCCACGCCGTCGAACTTGAATGTACGAGGGACGTTCAATAAGTTATGCAACACTTTTCTTTCTCTGCCAGTTTCGGTTGAAAAAAAAAAATACGGAATCTGTTGTGGAACATCGAGGAATATTTCCGCTTAAATCCTTACGGTTTCATGAATTTCGCATTGGTGCAGCACTTTTCGTAGTCTTTAAAAATGGCGTCTGTAACGAACGTTCCAAGGAGAGAGGTGACATTGAGTTTCTTTTCTTGGAAAAGCATAGCATCGCAAATATAGCTGCTTCCAGAATATTTACGGAGTCCTGGTAGGGAAACAAGGCATCAAAAGCCGTTGGGCAAGGCGTCTGTCATCATCGCAGCGAGGTCGCGCGAACCTGTCGGATCTCACGCAAGCCGGCCGACCGCACCAGCTGTGACTCCTGCAGTGATGGAACGTGCGGGCACTGGCATTCGGGGTGATCGATGGATCACAGTCATCACCTCGCTGCACAACTGGACGTCTCAGTCATTATTGCTGATGCCCTCGTCCGACACTTGGGGTGCTCAAAGTAGTGTGCCCTCTGGATTCCTCACCGCGTAACACAAGCCCCTAAAGAGCAACGAAGGACCATCTGTGCGTAATTACTTGCGCGTTACGTGGCTGATCGTGACGATTTTTTGTCCAACATCGTCACAGGCGATGAAATACGGGTTCGTCAAAAATGGCTCTAGGCACTATGGGACTTAACATCTGAGGTCATTAGTCCTCTAGACTTGAACATAACTAACCTAAGGACATCACACACATCCATGCCCGAGACAGCATTCGAACCTGCGACTGTAGCAGCATCGCGGTTGCGGACTGAAGTGCCTAGAACCGCTCGGCGACAAAGACCGGCTACGGGTTCCTCACTTCGAACCGGAAACAAAACAGCAATTCATGGAGTGAAGCCACACCACCACCACTCCGAAGAAAAAGTTCAAAGCCGCATGTGCAGCCGGTAAGGTCATGGCAACTGTCTTCTGGTGCTCTGTTGATGTCCTTCCTCACGGTGCAACGACCAGCTCGAAAGTTTTCTGTGCTACCACCAAGAAACGACTTCAGTGTGTTCGTCGCCACAAAAATACAAACGAACTTCTCGTTTTGCATGACAAGTGTGCACAACTGGCAGGAGCTCACGAAACTTCAGTGGAATTTTCTTCCTCATGTAACCTACAGCACGGATCTCACACTTTCCGACTTTCGTCTCTTTTGTTCACTGAAGTATGCACTCTGCGATGCGACGTGGCGGTAAATAAAGAAGTGCGGTTGCCGAGTTCACACGAATGGGCATATACAAATGTTAGTGTAAATTTTGGCTCTCAAGTAAGTCTCAGGGGATGATTCCCACACTTGGTGCATTAGTACACTGTTCCACACCCGCGCAATAGTTATAGTTTTTGAATTAATATTCATAAGTACAGTTTATGCTAGGGAACAAAAGTTAGGCGATTATTATAGCAAAATCATTTTTCACGACACAGTTCAATCACCATTTATTGGCGTTCACACAGTGAAATTAGCACTGGTGAGACGGTTTACAGTTTTACTTTAATAATAATTTGACTCCGAGCCCCCAATAGCAGTAATGTAGGCTGCTATAAACGAAAATTACTCAATCAATTCGAACAGAACCACAAGTCCCACTGTCCTCTTTGTTCTAACAGTTTTGGCGCGAAATCACAGATCGCCACATGTTCACTTACGACGATGTATACCTCGTAAATCGTACTCACACAAATAATCGTAGCACTTCCAGTTCACCGAATATGTGCTTGGACACTCGCACTATTAGACAATACCCTTTGTCGAAATAAATCGGCACGAAAAATTCTTACTCAAACGACCACATGGGCCACCCACAAGTTGAGGTTCGCTCGCTACCCACCCTCCAAAACGACTGAACAACGACTGACGCCTGGCCAAGATGGCCGCTTGCTTACATAGGCTCGGACGTTCGCCCCCATGGTTATTTAAGTAACAATCTCACCAGTTAAGGTTACAAATTTTGATACATACATCCCTCGATAGAAATAAATACACCATCGGAACCTCGCTAAAAATACATCTAAATTACAATTTTACGTTAATTTCTTGGATTATTCTAGCGCCCGTAAATCAAGTTTTAGTTTTTGCAAAATTTCGCCACTTAGCGCAAATTTGTTTGCTTACATCTGTGCTGCAAAGTTTTCACAGAGTACTTTGTATAACACCGTTTTTAGACGTAATCTACAGCGATCTACACATTGCGCTGCCAAAATCTTCATATCTATAATAATTAATTAATTATGGGCGATAAATGTTAATAATAATTTGCAAACAGTGAAAACTACTGCAAGTTAAATGTATAGCATAACTTAACTAGTTTAAAATACGTGTGATGCCACTCAAAATATTATACAGTGCAATTATTTATGTTATGAATTTCCTATTGAATTTTATAAACAATTTTCCCTCAAACTTTGTTTATTGCTCTTTACGGGCTTAATTATTTATGAATCTTAACATACGACTACGGCACTCGATCCGCTATGACGAAACGTTTTTAATGACTACTCGCTCACCCCTGTAAGTTGTTATTTACTATTTTTATTAATCTTTCAGTATTCGTGATATTAACCGATTTTGAGGTTACTATAGCTTTTGCGTCTCGTGACTTGAAACAAAGATCGATCTTTCAGAAGGTGCATATTGCTGACCACATTCACTGCCGCATCGCTCTTCACCTGAAGTTACACAGTTTTCGCGTAATGCGCTAAAACCAAACAATGTCCCAAGCTGCAGGCCACGTGGCCACCCGGTAGAGGAGACCTTTGCAAATCTCACTCGGGCGCGCCACGTGCTTCCGCGAATCGCGCACCATGTAGCGCGCTCGCTCTCCACAAAGCAATCAAATGGTTCAAATGGCTCTGAACACCGTGGGACTTGACATCTATGGTCATCAGTCCCCTAGAACTTAGAACTACTTAAACCTAACTAACCTAGGGACATCACACAACACCCAGTCATCACGAGGCAGAGAAAATCCCTGACCCCGCCGGGAATCGAACCCGGGAACCCGGGCGCGGGAAGCGAGAACGCTTTGTTTCATGTCATTGTGTTAAGAAAGCTGTAAATAAGTTTCAATGTGAATATTAATGTTTATGTCAAATGTCAAGTAATATTGTAATAGAATTGAAATGTAACGAATGTTGAAACTGTTGTAAAATGTTTAAAATTGTAACTGTGCGTCTGGTTCATACGTAGGCAATGTGTTAGGATATGTAGAATGCAAAACCTCGGGTGAATACCCTGTCTGTAAGGGAGCGGTAGAAGGTGGATGGCAGGCGAGCGCGGGAAAATGCACACGGGCACTGCACGACACAACGGGCTCAGTTAGTTAGTTGGAGTTTGGGATCGGTTTGAGCAACACCTTCTGGAGCGAGGAGGCTCTCAGATGGCTCTGAGCATTATGGGACTTAACAGCTATGGTCATCAGCCCCCTAGAACTTAGAACCACTTAAACCTAACTATCCTAAGGACATCTCACAACACCCAGTCATCACGAGGCAGATAAAATCCATGAACCCGCCGGGAAGCGAACCCGGGAACCCGGGCGAGGGAAGCGAGAACGCTACCACACGACCACGAGCTGCAGACGCGAGGAGGCTCTACTGGAAGACATAGTTTCACTGAGCCTCGGGTATGCTGTTCCAACGCCCACACAGCATGGCAAAATTCCATAGGCATTAAATGGAAAAGTATAGCGACGATAAGAAGAATTAAAGTGCCGATACGTCAAGAGCCATAGCTGTGGTTATACACTCCTGGAAATTGAAATAAGAACACCGTGAATTCATTGTCCCAGGAAGGGGAAACTTTATTGACACTTTCCTGGGGTCAGATACATCACATGATCACACTGACAGAACCACAGGCACATAGACACAGGCAACAGAGCATGCACAATGTCGGCACTAGTACAGTGTATATCCACCTTTCGCAGCAATGCAGGCTGCTATTCTCCCATGGAGACGATCGTAGAGATGCTGGATGTAGTCCTGTGGAACGGCTTGCCATGCCATTTCCACCTGGCGCCTCAGCTGGACCAGCGTTCGTGCTGGACGAGCAGACCGCGTGAGACGACGCTTCATCCAGTCCCAAACATGCTCCATGGGGGACAGATCCGGAGATCTTGTTGGCCAGGGTAGTTGACTTACACCTTCTAGAGCACGTTGGGTGGCACGGGATACATGCGGACGTGCATTGTCCTGTTGGAACAGCAAGTTCCCTTGCCGGTCTAGGAATGGTAGAACGATGGGTTCGATGACGGTTTGGATGTACCGTGCACTATTCAGTGTCCCCTACACGATCACCAGTGGTGTACGGCCAGTGTAGGAGATCGCTCCCCACACCATGATGCCGGGTGTTGGCCCTGTGTGCCTCGGTCGTATGCAGTCCTGATTGTGGCGCTCACCTGCACGGCGCCAAACACGCATACGACCATCATTGGCACCAAGGCAGAAGCGACTCTCATCGCTGAAGACGACACGTCTCCATTCGTCCCTCCATTCACGCCTGTCGCGACACCACTGGAGGCGGGCTGCACGATGTTGGGGCGTGAGCGGAAGACGGCCTAACGGTGTGCGGGACCGTAGCCCAGCTTCATGGAGACGGTTGCGAATGGTCCTCGCCGATACCCCAGGAGCAACAGTGTCCCTAATTTGCTGGGAAGTGGCGGTGCGGTCCCCTACGGCACTGCGTAGGATCCTACGGTCTTGGCGTACATCCGTGCGTCGCTGCGGTCCGGTCCCAGGTCGACGGGCACGTGCACCTTCCGCCGACCACTGGCGACAACATCGATGTACTTTGGAGACCTCACGCCCCACGTGTTGAGCAATTCGGCGGTACGTCCACCCGGCCTCCCACATGCCCACTTTACGCCCTCGCTCAAAGTCCGTCAACTGCACATACGGTTCACGTCCACGCTGTCGCGGCATGCTACTAGTGTTAAAGACTGCGATGGAGCTCCGTATGCCACGGCAAACTGGCTGACACTGACGGCGGCGGTGCACAAATGCTGCGCAGCTAGCGCCATTCGACGGCCAACACCGCGGTTCCTGGTGTGTCCGCTGTGCCGTGCGTGTGATCATTGCTTGTACAGCCCTCTCGCAGTGTCCGGAGCAAGTATGGTGGGTCTGACACACCGGTGTCAATGTGTTCTTTTTTCCATTTCCAGGAGTGTATGTGTGCTCTGTGCCTCGCCATCTCGCCGCCCGCCAACCGCCGCATCGATACTAGCAGGTTGAAACTTTTAGTACTGTATTCGTATGGATCAGAGAGTGAATTGTGCAATAATAACCTAAATTTTACCAGAACTTTCCCATCATTTAATTATCCTCACAACTAACCTAGACAGGGTCCCGAAATGAAAATTTGAAATTTGTGTTAATAATAATTATTTGCAGACCTACCTATGTTAGAATGGTGTTTAAAGAAATGTTACGTTAATGAACCAGTAAATGAATAACGAAAGTCTAACGAAGTTGGAAGATAACTTTAATATTGATATAGTAATGAAGTTTAATTATTTCGAGACAGATATAAAGGTATTTAAATGAGCAGTAAATAAGATGAAAAGAGTAGTAACT
The DNA here is from genome assembly GCF_023864275.1 of Schistocerca cancellata. Classification (NCBI taxonomy): domain Eukaryota; kingdom Metazoa; phylum Arthropoda; class Insecta; order Orthoptera; family Acrididae; genus Schistocerca; species Schistocerca cancellata. Next base: position 811,782,782 of record NC_064630.1, read on the forward strand.
TATAAACTGGAAATCTTGAACGCATAATAAATTCAGTAATTAATTTTTTAAATACAGTGATCATAACAGTTTCAGGGTGCCCCCCCCCCTTTTTATTAATTTGAATTCTGAAGTGTTCTAAATTGGTTTGACCAGCAAAAGTTAAAGTCAATACCAAAGACAAAATTTATCAGTGCTCTATCTTTATCAAAATTGACATTTTGTGTGTGGCTCGAAAGTGCTGTTTCTAGGGTAACCTATGCCCGATTTTAATCAGATTAATAGACAGTATAAAGTTTCGTAGTATACATTATAGTGTAGTGTTATGTATTCATGGTTTTTCCATATCAGTACAGAACGTGAAACTATCAGTTCAATAGATTTCCTGGTTCTAAAATTCTACTATATTATGCAGTGTTACTACTTGTTGTTTTGCATGAATATATACCAAATTGTACGAGAGCAGTTCAATAAGTAATGCAACACATTTTTTTTCTCGGCCAATTTTGGTTGAAAAAACCGGATATTTCTTGTGGAATATTTTCAAACATTCCCGCTTCGTCTCGTATAGTTTCATTGACTTCCGACAGGTGGCAGCGCTGTACGGAGCTGTTAAAATGGCGTCTGTAACGAATGTGCGTTGCAAACAACGGGCAGTGATCGAGTTTCTTTTGGCGGAAAACCAGGGCATCTCAGATATTCATAGGCGCTTGCAGAATGTCTACGGTGATCTGGCAGTGGACAAAAGCACGGTGAGTCGTTGGGCAAAGCGTGTGTCATCATCGCCGCAAGGTCAAGCAAGACTGTCTGATCTCCCGCGTGCGGGCCGGCCGTGCACAGCTGTGACTCCTGCAATGGCGGAGCGTGCGAACACACTCGTTCGAGATGATCGACGGATCACCATCAAACAACTCAGTGCTCAACTTGACATCTCTGTTGGTAGTGCTGTCACAATTGTTCACCAGTTGGGATATTCAAAGGTTTGTTCCCGAACTTCTCCTTCTTCATGACAACGCAAGACCTCACACAAGTTTTCGCACCCGAGAGGAGCTCACAAAACATCAGTGGACTGTTCTTCCTCATGCACCCTACAGCCCCGATCTCGCACCGTCGGATTTCCATATGTTTGGCCCAATGAAGGACGCAATCCGTGGGAGGCACTACGATGATGAAGAAGTTATTGATGCATTACGACGTTGGCTCCGACATCGACCAGTGGAATGGTACCGTGCAGGCATACAGGCCCTCATTTCAAGGTGGCGTAAGGCCGTAGCATTGAATGGAGATTACGTTGAAAAATAGTGTTGTGTAGCTAAAAGATTGGGGAATAACCTGGTGTATTTCAATGCTGAATAAAACAACCCCTGTTTCAGAAAAAAAAGTGTTGCATTACTTATTGAACTACCCTCGTACAAGGAAGAAACTCAGTTAATGCCTAATTAAGCTGGCGACCGTATTATTATCTAATTGGTGGCATCTTCTGGGTTGTTTTTGATCCATCCTGACGTGTAATTGCATTTCGAACTTTCTTGACGGATCACTGTTATTACAGAGTGGATGTAAGTCTGATTTTCCACCATTCAGGTACGCGCGGTCGATATCTATACAAAAATCCTTTCTCACAAGGTGAACCCTGCTCACTTACCATAGTACAGGCTTTAACGAGTACTGTGTCACGCGGAGGTGATACCTCGACCACCTAGATCGAGAGTAGTGGGAAAGTTTGCAGTTGTAGTCCATTTTCTAGAACCTTGACGATACTGACACTGATGTCAATTGCGGGTCGTAAACACAAGAACTAAATTGCTTCGCAGACTAATCATCTGTGGATTGATGTCTTCGAGACCTTTTTCCTCTTTTATCGTGTATTTTCACATATGTCAATTTTCGCTGTACATCCAACAATTATCACATGTGGGTAGTTTACAATACGCCTCTGTGAGAAACTAATAAGACTGCGGATATCAATGTGGACAGAGACGCAGTAAACAAGACACTGTTCTGGAAAAAAGATGAAAAATAAAGAGGAGGTTATCTGTCTGCCTCATACGGAGGCTGCCGACTTCTGTACGATAGTTGGTTGGCGCGTAATGACCGGGAGGTAGTTGTGTGTTCGTCGTAAACTGGTCGCTGCTAGCCGGCGCGCCTCGCTTAGTAAAATTGCCAGTTTAATGGCGGCGCTCCAGTCGCCGCACTTAAAACAAGCTGCTGATGGCGCACCACTTTATTGTCGGCGTAAACGCTCTGCATCTCAGCTCTCCTGGCCTAAAATGGAAATCCATAGTTCTGGCGTCACGACACGCAGCCGTCGTCTGCAGAAACGCACCGTCCTCCTAGGGTGCAGATCTTCTCATATGAATGTATAACATACGGTACGTGTACACGCGCGAAAGAGAAGTACCTTTGGAGAAACTTCTATTCAGTCTTTCCTCAGACTCCATTTACTGGCCGAAGCAGTAATAAAGTGTTAAACAGTGGATCAAGCGAGTATGTCTAAATATTAATTTTACAACTCGATGACGGGTTGCAACAAACGTGAAACTGGGCCAGTCTGTACTTTCTTGGATATTAAATTAACCACCGGAAATATGCCCCTGTCGAAGACTTATTGTGTCTTCCTCAGCGCGATTGAGAATTCTCCCAAAAATTTTGGCATGAGAAAATACTCGCGCTTTTTTATGCTGAGAGAGAAGGAGACACTGGTAGTGGGAAAAAGACGGAAAATTAGTGAATACCGGAAGATAATAGACTGTGGTCGTGGTATAGAAAGAGGGAAGGAGACAATGGCAGCGCAAGGAAAAGAGACGAATGCAGTGACAGTGGAACATAGTTGACGGTGGCAGAACTGTGCTAGCGCTAGCGAAAGAGTGAGGCGTCAGCATCGGCTTTAACGTACCCTAATCTCTTCTAGTTAAGGTAGTTTTTAGGATGGTAGATGTTAAAGGCATGGTGAGCAACGGCCAGCGTCTTGAGGTTCATTCCAAGACCCGGGCCGCCGCCCACAACCAGGTGACGGGCAATATTATACCTATAACTTCTCTATTCAGTTCTCTTCCTTCCTTCTTTCTAAATATTTAATTTCGTTTTGTTTATTAATATCTCACTTGATTTTGTATTAGTTATACGTTTTTCTAATGCTGCACAAAAAAAGAAAAGAAAAGATATCAAATGGACAGAGCCCGCCTCCACGTGGCGGGACACGGGCAACGGTGTGAGTGGGGACGGGAGCCGGTGTGGTGTTACTTTCAGTCACTGCGGACCCCGGACCCAGTCACAGCGGCTAAGTGGCAATATACGACCCACCATAAGAAATTAGACGGTGGGTCATAAAATATAAGCAGCTAGTGAAAAAAAAATATAAGCAGCTAGTGGTCAGCATCAGGGAGGGGGGAGGGGGGAGAGATGGAGGAATCAAGAGAAGGTGAAAGTAGGTGTGAGTGAGAGGGAATGATAATGAGGGAGAGTCTGTGGCAATAACAACGAGAAAGTGAGATATAATCATATTGGGGTTGAAGCTCTTTTATTCCGTGTTTACAGCTGGCAAAGCAGTGAAACAGTTACAGTGACAGTGACAACTCAAAATATAGTGTTCGACAGTGATGAAGATTATTAAAAGGAAAACGTATGTGGTTGCAGATGACAAACTGTCCAAGAAACGGTCACTGTAGAAACACAACACATCAGAAAAGCCACACCATGCGGTCAAAAGATGGAAAATAAAAGACCACTGAAGATGCTGCCACTGCAGTGAAACAAGTTTGGGTTAAAAAACAAAAAATGTGTTTTGCTAAAGGCGGACCCTATCCAAAAACATACACAAAGTGAGATATACTGAAAGTGAGAAGCGACAGCAGCAATGGCAAGGAATGAATGTGGTAGTAGCAGTAGGACAGAGCAAGGGGGTGACAGTGACGGCGAGAGGATTTAGTTATAGCAAGAGAGAACGAAGGAGATAGAGGAGAGCGACAATTAGAGAGACACAAAGAGATAATGACAATGAGATAGGCTAAATGAGTGAGCGACAAGTGGCAGGTAGGAGACACTGAGTATGAACGACTCACAACGATGGACTTCTGGGTATGTGGGCGATTTACAGTGACGGAGGGTGGGAAAGTGAGAGATAAGTTGCATGTCAGACAGAGCGCGCCTATGTTTCCAGGTCAAAATTTTTGTGAAATTTTTAAAGAGACGAGGAAGACAGAATGAGGGAGCTTATAGCCCACTTTTTTCAGTCAGTCTTTTAAACAAACAGGAATTTTAGCGTTTTCTGTGTTACGAGAGGAGCATATTTCCGCTGGTTCTTTTTTGTCCCAGCTGCAGCAGGGCATGTCACTCATACGCAAAGAGTTGTGTTTGTCAGTTGCGTTCGGCTAGTTTACTTACGTGACGCTGAAATAACGCAAAACTAATTTTATACCTCATATTGGATTTTACGTGAGAAAGATTTTATATCTGATTCAGTACTGCCACATTGTGTTCCCAGAAATTATAACAGTGACGCTTTCCAGCATGACTCTCCGTGTTACGTCACTTTGTAAACTACGTTTCCGCCTTACACGTGGGTACTGCGCGTTTACAAGAGAGTTAATTTGAAGTTCTGCATCCTTGAAAAGTGCAAAGACATCAAGAAAATGGTCAAAGTTGTTCGAGAATGGAATCTTAGGACTATACAAGAAAACACACAGCCATTTGTTGTCCATAGCCATCTTGGAATCCGCTGTTCGGTTTTGGTACGAAAACATGGTCAAAAACGCTTATTTAAGTTTTTCTAAGGAACCACCCAAGAACTAATGGTGCCTCCATTAACCCCTAAGGCCCACTGTAGACTGCATCAAATACAAAAAGAGCGAATCGATTTTGTCCATTTTCCTAAGCTGGAGAAAGCATGTAACATTCATATTCTGACAGTGTGCTGTCAGAATATGTATATTCTGGCAACAAGATGATCCTTTTGTTGAACATACAAATGGTCCCTAGCCCAGGGGTTATACAAAACTTTATCCTACCTTTATGTCATCAGTGGGACCCTTGGTGTGAGGCCGAAGACAGCATAAATTATGTAGTGCGAAAGGGAATTGGAAAATAAGTTTCCCTAGTCGTCTGTGGGCAGAGTTGTGTGATATGGACGAAAGACAACAAGGCAGGTGAACGCGCACGTGCAAGACACCGATACACCACTGGGTAGAGATCGACCGCGATCAGGCAGATGACGCTGTCGCAGTGCTTGCGCAAAGCAGATGCCAGGCGCTCAGTCTTTTTACGGAGCTATGGAGAGAAGGTGCATTTTGGAGTCGTGGTCAAAGGCGGAAGTGAGAGCTGTTATCCGCTATGAATGGGTACGTGGAGTATCAGGCACAGAAATTCATAACCGCCGAGTTGAGGTCTATGGGTCAGCTGTGAAGTCGAAGTAAATGGTGCGGAGATGGTGCCAGCAATTCAGTGATGGACGTCAGCAAGTGCGGGACATACCGAGACCTGGACGGACGCGCACGGCCACTACAGATGCAAAAGTCAGGAAGGTGGATGACGTGATTAAAGCGAACCGGCGTATCACCATCGATGGAGTAGCGCCAGTACTTGGAATCGGACATGAGCGAGCTCACAAGATCATGCAAGACATTCTTCGATAAAGAAAGGTGTCAGCACGATGTGTACCCCACCAACTGACCCCGACACACGTGGAACAACGCATGGCGTTCAGCCTGGAACAGCTCGTGCGTTACCATGAATCTGACAATGACCTTCTGTTTCGGATTGTGAAGGAGGATGAAACGTGGGTCCACCATTACACGCCCGAATCGAAGGCAGCATCCATGGAGGGGAAACTTCCGTCATCATCTGTCCGAAAGAAGTTCAAAAGCGCTCCGTCTGCAGGTAAAGTGCTACTAACCGTTTTATGGGACTCCAAAGGAGTTTTGCTGCTGGACTTTCTGGAGGATGCAACCATCAATGCCGCGCAGCACTATGCCAGTCTGTCGAAATTGAAAGAGACGATTCGGAAAAAGCGGACTGGCCTTCTCAGATCTGGCGTTCCGCTGTTGGATAACAATGCGAGACAACACATGGCGATGACAACGCAAAATCATATTGAAACTCTTGGTTGGGAGCGCCTACACCATCCGCCTTACAGTCCAGATCTCGCACGAAGTGAGTTCCATCGGTTTCCTGCTTTGAAGAAGACTCACGGCGGAAGGCGCTTTGGCAGCAGTGCTGACGTCAACCAAGCCTCTTCCGCATGCAGTGCCCTGATTTTTTCCTGGAAATGTTTTTGAAGCTTATAAAGCGGTACGAGAAATGTCTCAATGTACTTGGAAATTATGTAGAAAAATAAACATATGTCTTATCTGTAATGTATCGTTCTCTTTTTTTTTCCTTTCACACACAACTCTGACCACAGTCGACAGGGGAAACTTATTTTTAAACTCCCGCACGTAACAACGACGTCCACATACTGTACGTTGTGGCGTATCAAGACAGCCACGCCACTCGGAAGTAGCCGAAATGCACGCGTTACACACGCCGGCTGGCGTGAGGTCTGAAACAGGATACGTAATGAATGCTATAAAGAAAAGTACGTAGCTGCTGTAATACTTAACTTTAATCCATCATTATGGTACACCGCTCTTGACGATACAAATGAGACTCTTTAAATACAAGCACTGTAAGGCTAATGACGCCTTGCTAGGTCGTAGCCATTGACTTAGCTGAAGGCTATACTAACTATCTGCTCTGCAACTGAGCGAGGCTTCGTCAGTGTAGTCGCTAGCAAAGTCGTCGTACAACTGGGCCGAGTCCTAGTACGTCTCTCAAGACCTGCCGCGTGGTGGCGCTCGGTCTGCAATTACTGACAGTGGCGACACGCGGGTCCGACATGTACTAATGGACCGCGGCCGATTTAAAGCTACCACCTAGCAAGTGTGGTGTCTGGCGGTGACACCACACTGTATACGAGAGAAGATTACGTAGCTGGTTTGTCATTCGGAAATCGCGTTGGAATGTTGACTGGTCGCGTTATACCTCGTGTAATGGAGCGAGGGGGGAGAGGGAGGGAGGGGAGCCCTTTGCCACCATCTAGTGTGAATATGGCAGTGACATGATGGTAACTCAAACTCAAGAGTAGGTGTGCAGCAGGCACAGTACTCTTACGATAAGGGAGTCCTGCTGCTCTCACCAGTTGTCTGAGTGACAACTTCCTACATTGTTTTGGGTTATTCCTTGAGGTGATAATAAATTGTCGCTTGTCCTCTTTCTTGGCTTTCCAACTAACCTTGTTGAGAATTGTTGTTATACAGCCTGAGACAGTCACGAAATAACATATTTTCTGTAGCTATGGTGTATCAAGCAACATTTTAGTTTTGAGAGCGACTGGTATTTCTTATGTAATCGTTTCTTACGAACTCTGCACGTTGGTTTCTGTAGATTTTAACCTGATTGAGAATGCTACGTCATAAGAGTGTCACAGAGTACCCTTGGATTCATTTACCTTACCGTCAATGTCACTATAAAACCCAATTCAGTCATTTTTATGTAACAAAAGTGTGAAAGTTACTACAATGCTTTTGTTGTCGTCTAACATTACAATTCGTTGAGGTAATAAAAGTAATTAATATAAATTTGAACTTTTGAAAAGACTACAAATTATATGATTTGAACATACTGCCAATGTAAATTATCAAGAAGCTAATTTCTTTTAAGAAGACGCTAATGTCTGAGTGCATTTACTCACGAAACTGGTGTCAAACCAATTTTCTTTAATTTTCTGTGAAAGTACATTTATGTAAGGCAGTGATAATCTAAAAGCCGCAAAAAAGGCCTATTTGAGCATAAATATAATTACAAATTCATTTTCAAGAGTTATCAGTAATGGTCATATTAGCATAAATCTACCGCCGCGCGGGATTAGCCGAAAGGTCTACGGCGCTGCAGTTCTGGACTGTGCGGCTGGTCCCGGCGGAGGTGCGAGTCCTCCTTCCGGCATGGGTGTGTGTGTTTGTCCTTAGGATAATTTAGGTTAAGTAGTGTGTAAGCTTAGGGACTGATAACCTTTGCAGTTAAGTCCCATAAGATTTGACACACATTTGAACATTCTTGTGTTGTATACCCTACCTGTATCTTGGTTTGTTCATCAGTGGCTGGTTCAAATGGCTCTCAGAACTATGGGACTTAACATCTGAGGTCATCAGTCCCCCAGAACTTAGAACTACTTAAACCTAACTAACGTGAGGACATCACACACATCCATGCCGGAGGCAAGATTGGAACCTGCGACCGTAGAGGTCGCGAGGTTCCAGACTGAAGCGCCTATAACAGCCTGGCCACGTCGGTTGGCTTGCTCATTAGTTTTGGCTTTGGTGACTTATGCATGAGAATCTGCTCGGGTGCGTCCGGAACAGAAAAGTATATGTGAAAATGGGGTCGACAGAAGCGTCCGATCCCACGCGTCGGCTTTGACCCGTGACGTAAGGGTGTTGTCGTGTGTGACGTCATGACGGCGCGGAGTTTGGTTTGAGTGTGGCTGTCTCCAGTTCTGTTTTATCTTATTTTATTTACTTTTCTGATCTGTTCGTTCTATCTCGTGAGATTTTTTTTTAAATTTAAAAACGCTTATTACTTATTTTAATTATCTGTTTCCTCCAATTTCTGTTTTAGTTTATTATATTTATCTTTCTGATCTGTTCGTTCTATCCCGTGAGATTTTTTTTAAAAAAAGAGAAAAAACACTAATCAGCTACTGAAGCATCTTTATCTTCTATGGGTTGCAGGGGTTACGACCCCTGGGGAGGTGGGTGGGTATTCATGCATGGCTGTCTTCACTTACACGTTGTAGCTACGCAAGACGTCTAAATTTTGTTTATATTTAGTTTGCCCTCCCCACCCAAAACACCCCATTTCCCGCGGTTGTCCCGTTAGTGTCATTAGGCTTCTTGTGGAAAGTGTGTGTCTTTGTTTTTGTTTCCGCCATATTTGTGACGTCATTGGTCAAAGCAGACGGGCGGGATCGGACGCTTCCGTATTTCCAAAAAATGTAATGTGTATACAGTTTGCACAATAACACGATATTATTAACTGAGAGAGGATTAATTGGCAAGAAATAAAATTAGATTTCCTTAAATCTCATTAATGAGTTGTGTGTTCTACACAGAAAAGAGTCATAAGACTTCAAAAACCGTAACACCGGGTGTTTATAATAAATGTGCAGGTAGTCACAGAGATCCAGAGTGGGCTGAAATTGTCGTATAGCAGTGAAACGTGGTAGATATTCTGATGCACTAACGTGGTACCTATTTCCCATTTTGGCCGGCAGTTGCAGATGTGGTGCTATGAATCCAAGAAAGATGTGAAATAATTGTTGTGTTGGCTGAAGAGCCAACACCGTGTTACTAGTGGATGCCGAAATGCACGCGTTTTAACTCACGCATGCTGGCGTGAGGAGGGAAGAACTATACTGACGTGAGGTCTGGAACATGACAAGGAATTAGAATTCAGAAAGCGGGCGTAATTAGTTCGATACTTGACTTTAATCCATTAATGATGAACGTCGCTATTGACGGTACAAGATTCACAATATTATCCGTTCAGAATAGTAACTGAATATGGCGCCTTGCTAGGTCGTAGCAGATGGCGTAGCTGAAGGCTATGCTAAACTGTCGTCTCGGCAAATGAGGGCGTATGTAGACAGTGAACCATCGCTAGGCAAGTCGGCTGTCCAACTGGGGCGAGGGCTAGTGAGTCTCTCTAGACTAGACCTGCCGTGTGGCGGCGCTCGGTCTGCAATCACTGATGGTGGCGACACGCGGGTCCGTCGTATACTAACGGACCGCGGCCGATTTAAAGGCTACCACCTAGCAAGTGTGGTGTCTGGCGGTGAGACCCCAATAATGTTTCCGTATGTAACGGATTAGGAACAGGGCGTGGGCAGAGAAGGTCAAACACGTGAGGAAAGCACAGTGCTAATTTTATTATTCATCGACGCTTGCACAATTTATTCAATACTTGCATCCGAGACATCGGCAAGATGCTGCATCCGTAAAAAGACGTCAACAGTTGCTCGCAGCAGTTCCTGTGGAATCTATACTGGCCTTCAGATCAGGCAGAGACTGAACGTCTCGCCGGTAAACGCGCTAGATATTCCCAACAGCCAAAATTCACATGGGTTCGTGTCAGATGATCTTGCACGCTATGCGTGTGGAACATCTCGGGAGATAACATGCTCGTGGGTGGCTGCATTAAGCATATCTGTGACTGGGCGAGTGACATGAGGTGTAGCCTATACTGACTGAAAACGGTGGTTTCTAAGCGGATGCGCTCTTCTGAAGCAGGAATCAAGTGCTGTACACGGAGGACTGGATAACGTGCAGACGTCAGCGTACGTGTGACAGGCCGTCTGGTGTACTGTCTTCAAAGAAGAACAGACGGAGAATAGAGGTGCTTCTGAGTGCACCCCACACTGTCACTGCAAGAGCAGTGGCTTTTCGTGCACAACACCGGAATTCGCCACTTTTGTGTATTCACTGCGCGCTGTAGCGTAAAATGTAGCTCATCTCTTCAAAGAATATTGCCCGGGCATATGTCATCAGCTTCGATTCGTACCAGAAACCGAAGAGCAAATTCAAAAAGTTGCTGCGGACCATGAGGTTTTAATTGCTGCACTGTCTGGATCTCGTAGGGGTCCCTGTGTAAAACAGACTGCGAAAGTTTCCATACTGTCGACCGTGCTTTTGGGCAATTCTCGTGACACTGCACGAGGACTAGCAGTACTCGGGACACACGGCCTGCTACAGCAACAGCTTCTTCATCAATACCTTCCACTGGGGTAGGAGACCTCCCTCTTCCACGTGTCCGACCAAGCTCACCAGCGTTTCGGATTTCACTACCATCTTGATTAAACCGTTCAATGTCATCTGGTCTCTCATCAGACCTTCGAGTCGGTGATACTCGCTCGGTGCAGCACCGCTGCCGTTCACGTAAAACAGTCACTCGTACAGCGCACGGTCTCTCTTCTCCATCGCCATATTGTTCACTTACGTTGTGGATGGTCAAATGACAGCACGGCTGTCATATCGTCATACAGTGCACAGCGCCAGATTTGCCCCTGGTGTCCAGCATTGGAACTAATTTGCTTTTCAGCGTAAATCGGTTTGCCCATCAACGCATTAGCGTATCTACCAAGTTTCACTGCTGTACGAAAATTGCACCCATTATTGGACCTTGGTGACTAGCTGCACTTTGATTATAACCATTCGATACAGCTACAATACTTATTTTGAGGTTAATGTGATTTCACAGTGAAGTTCTTTGCTTTTGTTAGATTAAACACTTTTCGCGCAAGAATGAGAAACTTCTGTCACCACGAGTCGAAATACGGCAGCGACTGGATCGTGGCTCGTGTTGATTGGGATCCCACGGGTGTCATGAATATCGATGGATTCAGGAAGGCCATCATAAAAGGCTTGCAGGATCTGAACGGCCGCAAACGACTAGCGACCGTCAGGAAAGACACGTTGCTGTGTTGGCTCTTTGCATTCGTACAACCACGTTGCTTGCCTTGTCTCAGAAAATGGACTTCTCTGCGACAAGAAAAGTATCTACATGGACAGCACGATGGCGGTCGGAGCACCGCAGATCGCCGGCGTGGCAACTTCTGCTTCGATATCCCTCGATGCGAAGGTAGAGATCGGCGCCCCGTGAGCGTTAAGTCCAATGATGATACTGGAGAACCGAGGTTCTTCTTCTTCTTTTTTTTCCAGACGAGTTACAGTATCACGACGTTCATATCAGTGTGTGTATGATCGGAGGAACACGAATATTGCAATTCGTGGTCCTCATGCAGCTCCAGTAGCTGATGGTATGGTGTGTAACAGGGGTACACAACTCCATCAACTCTGGTTCACACTGCGGACAGCAGCCGTTACATTTTTGACGTCCTTTGGCCAGTGTCCGTGCCCTATCAGTTGTCCGTGAGGCTTTTCTTCAACAAATTAATGTAAGAGTGTGTTCCTCCCTCTCTGCCCTACGCTTCTTCCATCCAGAAGGTGTTCGCCTGCCGCCCTGCTAAGCACTCTGTCCCACGACATGTCTCGTCTATCACTCTGATCGACCAATTCTGGCACAGAGTTGAAGCGCCATGGAATAACGTGAAAATCTGCAAGAGGGCTGGGTTCTGTACCTATTCGGAAATAATGGAACCCTTACAAGATCACTTTGTCCGACAGCTCTATCTGTCCCAGTGTATTCGACTGTTAAGACCTCTTTTCTCAGGAATGGGTAGACGTATCAACGTGAAATTAATGTCACGTACGAAGATCTACTGTCCCTCTGCCCCGTAAGAAATTTAAGTTTCTAAATAAATGTAATCAAAAGATACGCCATTAACGTCACAAATTTTGACACTCAGAAACTCATTCATTAAATGTTACAGGGTACCTACCGTGGATCTAGAATCGCGAAATTAGGAAAGATAGAAGGTGTCCCGGCATAAGTAAAGGAAAAATATCAGGAAAATTACTCATTTGCGATTATATTATAAGAAAAAAATATTTTTTGTCATTTGTTATCCGACTGTGTCTGTCTGCCCGTCTGTTTAGACCCATATTTCGCCGGGACGGGTAGACGTAGCCAGGTGAAATAGCCTATATGTCACTTATTAAGATATACTGTCGCTTGGTGGTGTAAAGACTTTGACCTTCTAAGCCAATGCAATCAAAATATGTGGCAATTTGTTACTACTCTCAAACCGAGTCATGAATACCAACAGAGCATTTCTCATTGATCCAGAATAATGAAATTTGGCTAGAAGGGAGATTTAACAGTACAAGAAAAGGAAAAAAAAATGAGAATTGTTACATAATTTCCATAACAATTTTTTTTGCTGTTATAAACTTACATGTTTCAAAAACCCTGAGGGACTCTGAACTGGGGATGCTTTATGTACATAATTTACAAGTAGTCCGTGCTAATTGGCTGAGTTTCCATGAAGTGAAATGTCCTGGCACTGTGAAAGGAATTCATTTACGATCTAGCTGTGATAGGTTAGGGCCAGCGGACTACCCGTGTTGGCACACTGTGTCTCCAACACGTACAGCATCCGTACTGTTCCAAAGCAAAGTAGTACTGGTACGTGAGGCAGGATTGCAATTCCACTGACTGGATTGAGGCACCTATATCCCATAAAACATCAATTCAAGCGTTCTGCAGAACAAATCGACATTTTCGAAGCAACAATAGTCTATGACCGGTTGTAGTTTCCTTCTACGGAGAAATGTGTGGAACGTTAGCAGGGTCGAGAGAGGACGAAGACAATGCATTTGCTTTTGCCAGTTCGCATAGTATGTTAAAACAGCTCCAAATTAAAAAAAATGATAAGTTACAATAGCAAATAAGAAATTACACAATAATTTTAAACGTAAAATTTGAAATTAAAGTATTGTAATCCTCAGGATCGATATCTTGCTAGTATGAATATCAACAATATGAAAAATCTTCGATGTTGTTGAATCCGGGGTGGATGAACTATCTATATACATAATTATGTTCGTATGGAGCTCTCAGTAAGTGAGTCGCAGGCACTTGTCGGCGCTTCTTATTCTTTTAATTTTTTATTTTCTTTTCTTTTTTGTTCTTTTTGTGAAAAAGCTGTTCGAAATGACAGTGAATGTCAAAAATGTTTCATTTGCAACATTTAGTGACACCTTCCTGCAATTTGTCTACATAGTTACCGCTCCGATTTAGACGCCTGTCATAGCGTTGTACCAACTATCCACTACTCTCGTTGTAGAGACAGCCGACTATGCTTTCCGCCAATTCTCTAGGCTGATCTACAGCTCATCTAGTTTTCTGTGCCATAATGCTGTTCTCACAGCCAGCGGTTGAGTGGGCGAAGAGATGAAACGTCAGAGGGAGCCAAATCCCGGTTGTATGGCGGGTGACCAAAAACTTTCCATCGAAAAGTTTGCAGGATCGTCTTTGTTGCAGCTGCAGTGTGCGACCCAGATTTTCATGAAGACGGACAATACCGGATCACAAAACACGTCTTCGATTGTTCTGTATTGCATTTCATAGACCAATTTCTCGAATGCCGCGATCCAATCGTTGAACGAGATTATCGGTTGACCCTCACTTCCTTCCGTGACCGCCTTCATCACGAACGACTGTACGTCCTCCTCGGAAGTTGCCCGACAATAGCGGCTACCCCGCGAGGTCTACGGCGCGTTGTTACGGTGCGTGCGGCTGCCCCCGTCGGAAGTTCGAGTCCTCCCTCGGGCATGAGTGTGTGTGTTGTCCGTAGCGTAAGTTAGTTTAAGTTAAATTAAGTAGTGTGCAGGTTTAGAGACCGATGACCTCCGCAGTTTGGTCTCATAAGACCTTGCCACAAATTTCCAAACTTCCTGCGCAAATACCGTTCTTTTCTGTCACGCGTGATAGTTACGTTACGTGGTGTACTTGAAAGTAGGCAGAACCCTTCAGCACGCTCGTCACGCTTGACGGGAGGCTATTGCTCTGGGCGTTTTTACGTGCTTACTGTGCGCTCAGATCTAAAAAGTGCGACGCGACGCGAATGACGGACATACTAGAGACGTCGCACAATACAACTGCGCAAGACGTCTTCGGATTATTACTGAGATTTTAATTTCGCGACCGGCTACAGTTCATACATACAGGATGGAAAGTGACTAGTTATTAACTGTGATCGGCGCTGTAAGCCACTGTTATACTCACTATAGTCCATGTGTTTACTGCCACCTCTACTTCCAAATTTATAAAACACAAATTATTGTTAATTATGTTGCGGAGGGGGTACTTTTATTAAACTATAATTTAAATTCTAAGCTTCTTTTCGCGAGAAACCGGAAGTGAGGCATGATATTTCGGTACTTTGTGATTATATCATACGTTAAAAATATTATTTTTTTGTGTCATTTGTTATTCGACTGTCTGTCTGTACGTTTGTTGAGACCCGTATTTCCCAGGGATGGTGTAGGGAAGCAGCCTACTCACGCCTTATAAAATTCTCATCAGTCTTTCCATTGTGTGCCAGCCTAACTCTGACGTCATAAATGTTGTGCAATACTTTAAAAATCAAGTCAATAACCTGAAACGTTTCTAGCATGTCAGGAGTAATACTAAATCAATATATGTTAAATATATCAGTTCGATAACTTTAACCATTTTCGAAATTTGGATGTTTTTCTGTAAAAATCATTGGGGCAACAGAAAAGAGCTAGAGACTTAAAAATTTATATTTAGATTCCTTTTCCATAATAATTTAGTAGAAACAGTCTTCTGGATCTCACAAATTAATATTTCAGTTGAAATTCAGTATTTTCTGGTGATTGTCTTAAAAATTAAGGAAGCAAGATAGATTAAGTAGGCTAATAAGTAAGGCTAGGGTGTTTATATTTAAGTAGAATGGAGATTCGCTATGATCATAAAGATGTGAGAAGTTTCAATTGAATAACTATATAACAAAAGCAATAGCGTATCTCCAAAGGGCAAGTTCAGTGCTCGTCTACTGCGTGTAGTGTAATTAAATTATTTCTCTCGCCCAAAATATTTTACTTAGCCACGTCAGACTTTTATTATGATTACTTACCTGTGTGCTGAATGCACATTTAAATCGAGAGCTTCATCGGCCATCAGCAAAGGAAGCGATGATTTATTCAATAACTTAAAGTGGTGCATTACTAGCCCAGCGGCTAGTCGGGAGAGCCGATTTGGTCAGACGTTCCCTTAGCCGTCCGCACCGCGACTTTATATACAGGGCTATTACAAATGATTGAAGCGATTTCATAAATTCACTGTAGCTCCATTCATTGACATATGGTCACGACACACTACAGATACGTAGAAAAACTCATAAAGTTTTGTTAGGCTGAAGCCGCACTTCAGGTTTCTGCTGTCAGAGCGCTCGAGAGCGCAGTGAGACAAAGTGGCGACAGGAACCGAGAAAGCGTATGTCGTGCTTGAAATGCACTCACATCAGTCAGTCGTAACAGTGCAACGACACTTCAGGACGAAGTTCAACAAAGATCCATCAACTGCTAACTCAAATCGGCGATGGTATGCGCAGTTTAAAGCTTCTGGATGCCTCTGTAAGGGGAAATCAACGGGTCGGCCTGCAGTGAGCGAAGAAACGGTTGAACGCGTGCGGGCAAGTTACACGCGTAGCCCGCGGAAAATTGGCTCATGCCAGAACTGGAGACCGACAGCGCCGACTTCATCTTTCAACAGGATGGTGCTCCACCGCACTTCCATCATGATGTTCGGCATTTCTTAAACAGGAGATTGGAAAACCGATGGATCGGTCGTGGTGGAGATCATGATCAGCAATTCATGTCATGGCCTCCGCGCTCTCCCGACTTAAACCCATGCGATTTCTTTCTATGGGGTTATGTGAAAGATTCAGTGTTTAAACTTCCTCTACCAAGAAACGTGCCAGAACTGCGAGCTCGCATCAACGATGCTTTCGAACTCATTGATGGGGACATGCTGCGCCGAGTGTGGGAGGAACTTGATTAGCGGTTTGATGTCTGCCGAATCACTAAAGGGGCACATATCGAACATTTGTGAATGCCTAAAAAAACTTTTTGAGTTTTTGTATGTGTGTGCAAAGCATTGTGAAAATATCTCAAATAATAAAGTTATTGTAGAGCTATGAAATCGCTTCAATCATTTGAAATAACCCTGTATAAGAATGCTCCGCGAGGAAGCAAGGCCCCAGTTCTCTCCAGACCCAGATTAACATACCATCTATGCCGGGAGTCGCGTCGCGTCGGTATCATTGCTATAAACAGCCTCGGATGCCGTATTAAGTTACTCGGGATACGCGTAACCATGAAATCGTTTTCGAGTGAAGTGTTAATTCGGGGATGACTTTAAGGATCTGTCTTCAGTTTGCGTATGTCGTATTTTCACGTGCCGTCACGTGACAGACATTCTACCATTATTTAGCATGGCGTTTGATGAACATTATCATCAAATTATGGCGAGCATTCATTTAAACATTTAATTTGGACAGTTATAGTTGCATCAGCGCATTAGACTCTGAACTGCTCTGTTAGTCAGGTTGTGTGGATTTTTTTTTTCATCTGTGACTTTCAGAATACAGAGAAAGCTTTTTTTCACGATCGTTTTTGATTATGAATCCCAGACAATCTCCTAATTCCTCAGAGCTATAAGCTGTAGCTATAAATGTATTTCTCAGATGAAGTGGGCACTAGGAATTCTAATTACAGGCTTCACGTTTTGCTAATCACTTTCTGGTTGCCAAAATTTTAGCTAGAGAGCCAGTGTTGAGAACGGCAAAAGACAGCATAATTAATAGGAACATTTTATAACAATTAATTACACCCGCCGCCCCACATATGGCTAAACGGCAGGGAAATGCATCTTTTCTACTTTACATTCTACATTTAAATAACAATAATTCCACCCGCCGCCCCAGAACGGGTAGGCATATCATGTTGCACTATACGTCAAGTATTAATATCTACAGTGCCTCGCTGGCGTATGAGCTTTAATCTTGTATGTCAACGCAGTCGATAGATACGGCAATTTTTTGTTACTAGAAAGCTCCATCATGAAAACCTACAGGGAACTTCCCACTGACCTGGACTGCTGGACTGTCTGCCACCGCAGCTGAGTGGGCAGCGCGCTGGCTTGTCATGCCAGGGGACCCGGGCCAGATTCCCGGCTGGGTTGGAGATTTTCTCCGCCCGGGGACAAGGTGTCTGTGTCGTCTTCATCATCGTTTCACCCTCATCGACGCGCAAGTCGCCGAAGTGGCGTCACCTCTCAGCCGTGCGTGGCTCGTGTTCTCGCCATCATGTATTTTACACCCTGTTTTTGACGTACTTCCTTCTCACTACGTTAATTTAAATTACTACTGTCACTGAGTTGCTGCTTTGCCTGACCGTGAGCGGCGTTAGCAGCGCGTATCGAGATATCCCCTCTCGTAGTATCTTTGCTCGACTTCTATTGCTTCCCGCTCGTTGTCTGCTGTAAGGGGGTTGGTCGCAGTTCGGGTTGGGAGTTCGGGTCTGTCAGTCAGTTGGAACGCGTCCGGACTGCAGTCCGGACGTGCCATTCGGGGAGTTGCAATGCTGTGCTAGTGCAGTCGGGTTGGAGCAGCATTGAGGTCTGCTCCGATATGGCTCGCCGGACCATTGTCACCACGCATCACTTGAGCTGGGCCACGGTCTTGGTGGATCGTCGTTCGGTCTTCCTACTGGACGACGGAGTTTGGCTCGCCAATCGTTCATGAGTCCGCTTGTGTGTGTGTGTGTGTGTGTGTGTGTGTGTGTGTGTGTGTGTGTGTGTAAGCATCGACTCTCGATTTGTTTTCGTGTGTGCTTAGCTACTGTTGGGTACCGTTCAGGTCTTCGTGCAAGTGTTTGTCAGGTTGTGTGTGTAGTTGGACGACTATTTTAGATGTTTTCGGCATTCTGAGCGGAGTCGGTCGGTTGTTGTGGATGAAGGAAGTTCTCCACGCGGTGCTGTCGGCTGGGGCCGCTGACAGCCCTGCGCAGCGTGTGTGGAGCTGTCCGATCGCTACGAACTTCGTGGTTCACCGACCCAGGACGTCAAAGTTGAGTAGTGGTTTCAAGTAACCAAGCCACGTCTATTCATGGTGTGGTGGTTCGCTTCCGTGGTTTTCTGTTGTGGAGGTTTTCCGGTGAGAAGCACTGAGTGGTTCTACTGATGAGATGTAGCCGCCATTCGGTGCAATTAACTACTTTCGTCGACCACAATTTGAGTGCACCAGTGGAATTTTCTGTCTTTTTGGCGTCCTTTCCTCACCTGTGAGTAATTTTGACAGCTAATACATACTACATTGTGGATTATCACCTTTGTAACATTGCCAGTTTGAGTTCTCGTGTACTGATTGACGGGAAACACGTCGTTGTGTCGGTCGGTCCGTGGCTGTCCCCTGGTTGCGTTCCGACGGATCAAGTATAGTTGGGCTCACCACCTGCCTCACCTGTGTGAACGAGGGCAGACCGACCTCCCAGGAGGCCTTCTGAGCGCCATTGGTGTTTTCTTATCTATTGTCAGCTATTTTGAATTTTAGGTTTATGGTTATTTGTTTTAGTTTTCTTAAAATTTTGTAAAATTTATCTTTCTACCTTAAACACTGTGGCCTTCTGCCTTTAAAGACTACGGTAATATACCTTAAAAATTTTGAAGTTTGATTGTGGCCCTCAGCCATTTGTATTGCACTTTGCCTATGTTGTTTTCTGAATTATTTTACTGCTATCTTAATTGGATTTGTATCTTGTTAAGATTTCTTGTTGGAGTCCTTCAGACGTGAAAGAGTTGCATTCGGTAAAGATTTGGCTGTGTGCCGCTTTGGTTATAAGAGTTATTAAATTACAATTAGAAGGTGAAGTGACCGCAACCTTAGTTGGCCCTTTCCACAATCCTAATTACCTATTCTGCCCGGCAGGTTTAGCGCGCCTATCAACCTCAAAAGACTTCCGCGAGGTGATCAGGTGTATCCACTGGGAGGCCCTCGCAGCACGACATTTTTGCATTGACGTGGAATCATGAAATTTGTCTAGAAGCAAATTTTCACGATATAAATAAGGCGAAAAAATCAGAAATTAATCGTATAACAATATTTTTTGCAACTATGAACTTATCTGTCAAAAACCCTCAGGGTGCAATTCTGATCTGCTTTCCAGTAGTAGGTAGTAGGTATAGTGATACACGGGAAATGTTAATGTACATAATTTACAAATATTACGTGCTACTAGGCTGAGTTACGATGAAGTGAAATGCCCTGCCGCTGTGAAAGCGATGCTCTTGCCATCAAGCTGTGGTAGGCCTAAAACCGCCGGAGTACCGTGTTGATAATCTGTGCCTCCAACACGTACAGCATCGGTACTGTTTCAGACCAAAGTAATACCGTAGCTGGGCAGGATTCTACTTCCATTGTTTGGGATGAGGTACCTATATCCCATAAAATATCCGCTGAAGCCTTCTACAGTACAAGTCGAGATTTGCGTAACACCAACAACCCCATGGCTTTCGCATCCGCCGGGTCTAGGGCGCCTTGAAACGATTCGCACGCCCCCCCCCTTTCCCTTCCCCCCTGCCCGTCGGAGGTTCGAGTCCTCCCTCGGGCATGGTGTGCGTGTGTTGTCCTTCGCATAAGTTAGTTTAAGTTGTATTAAGTAGTGTGTAGGCCTAGGGACCGATGATCTCAGCAATTTGGTCCCATAGGAACCGCCCACCCCACGCTATAGCATCAGGTCTATTTGACCCAAAACTAAAACGACAAGATAAAAAAAGAGAACACAGGAAAGGCATAAAGCAGCCAGTCGGTAGGATGCTAAGCACTGTAAGAGAGTACGACACTTTAATAGACTCAAGGTAGAGGATCGAATTTACGTGAGACATTTGGCCAGGTTTAACATAAAGCAGCCAGTCGGCAGGATGCTAAGCACTGTAAGAGAGTACGACACTTTAATAGACTCAAGGTAGAGGATCGAATTTACGTGAGACATTTGGCCAGGTTTAACATAAAGCAGCCAGTCGGCAGGATGCTAAGCACTGTAAGAGAGTACGACACTTACTTTAATAGACTCAAGGTAGAGGATCGAATTTACATGAGACATTTTGCCAGGTTTAGTAAGGTGCTTTTCGGAGACCGTATCAAATTCCTCAGTGACATTGTTATAAAGATAATGGCAGCAGCGGCCGAGTGTTGTGCTCTTACTTCTCTGCCCAAACACGTGTATAGCTTCGATGGCGTGTATTTGTGTTCTAAGATTGTTTGTGATTAGATGCATCTGGTGCATCTTTGGAAATTTTCCTTGTACCCTCGTACTGAGCGTACAGAATGCAACTTCAAGTCTTTGTCAACATCTTTGCCAAAGTCGGATGGTCCTCCTTCTTTTTTTAAAAAAAACAAAAGAAAAAAGCGAAAAGAAACACGAAAAGAAAGAAACACCAAATAGGATTGCGCATGGTGGATATAAAAGAAAGAAGAAGAAAAGCAAAGCGGTTGAGCCATGGTGATTAATTTCCATAGAATGGTTGTGCCGTGGAAATCGCGTTACAGTGGATGTCCCATACTGATCATCAGGTGCCGCTAAGATCAGCCGGCAGTTTTCTCGTTGCAGACGATCTCGAGGGTCCGCAATTGGCGCCACTGTCGTTCGGGAGGCAGCGACCGGAGCTCTGGACTGGGTTCAGGGTCACGACGAGTCCTGCGGAACGGGATGGACCCCGCGTCAGCGAGAGGAACTGTGCCTGGATGGGAGGGAAGGGGCAGCGGCGCGAAGAAGACGCTTGGCTGCGGGCCGGTGTGTCCTGAGGATGGGGCAGCCCCACGGTCACCCAGATGGAAGGACTACACAGAGAAGGCACAGCAAATGGGACTGCCGACACAAATATTCCAGTCGGTTCTGTTCCTAGTAGCTGCAAAGTTTTGATCCTAGGATGCTGTGGCAGTGACTGTTCATTTTTGCTGTGTGCCTTGTAATTAATATTCCCTGTCAAACTTTCTCGTTACCTGACAGTGGTCAGGTCTGATGAAGGTTACCTTGACTTACCTGAATGTACAGTCCAGCAATACTCGATGCTGAATGATTATGTTTATCATATTTCACTTGTTTCGTTTTATAGTGCTTAAGCGTCTTATTCCCTGTCCACGTCATTCCATTAGAGCTACTGATAGCCTTGGGAGAGCCAGCCCAGACAAAACTCTACCATCTGGTTAGCAAGATGTATGAGACAGGCGGAAATACCCTCAGACTTCAAGAAGAATATAATAATTCCAATCCCAAAGAAAGCAGGTGCTGCCACATGTAAATATTACCGAACTATCAGTTTAATAAGTCACAGCTGCTAAATACTAACGCGAATTCTTTACAGCCGAATGGAAAAACTGGAAGAAGCCGACCTCGGGGAAGATCAGTTTGGATTCCATAGAAATGTTGGCACACGTGAGGCAATACTGACCCTACGGCTTATCTTAGAAGCTAGATTAAGAAAAGGCAAACCTACGTTTCAAGCATTTGTAGACTTAGAGAAAACGTTTGACAATGTTGACAGGAATACTCTCTTTCAAATTCTAAAGATGCCAGGGATAAAATTCGGGGAGAGAAAAGCTATTTACAATTTATACAGAAATCAGATGGTAGTTATAAGAGTCAAGGGGTATGAAAGGGAAGCAGTGGTTGGGAAGAGAGTGAGACAGGGTTGTAGCCTCTCCCCGATGTTATTCAATCTGTATATTGAGCAAGTAATAAAGGAAACAAAAGAAAAATTCGGAGTAGGAATTAAAATCCACGGAGAAGAAATAAAAACTTTGAGGTGCGCCGATGACATTGTAATTCTGTCATAGACAGCAAAGGACTTGGAAGCGCAGTTGAACGGATTGGACAGTGCCTTGAATGAAGGATACAAGATGAACATCAACAAAAGCAAAACGAGGATAATGGAATGTAGTCCAATTAAATCGGTTGAAGCTGCGGGAATTAGGTTAGGAAATGAGACACTTAAAGTAGTAAATGGGTATTGCTATTTGGGGAGCAAAATAACTGATGATGGTCGAAGTAGAGAGGATATAAAATGTAGACTGGCAATGGCAAGGAAAGCGTTTCTCAAGAAGAGAAATTTGTTAACATCGAGTATAGATTTACGTGTCAGGAAGTCGTTTCTGAAAGTATTTGTATGGAGTGTAGACATGTATGGAAGTGAAACATGGACGATAAATAGTTTGGACAAAAAGAGAATAGAAGCTTTCGAAATGTGGTGCTACAGAAGAATGCTGAAGATAAGGTGGGTAGATCACATAACTAATGAGGAGGTATTGAATAGAATTGGGGAGAGGAGAAATTTGTGGCGCGGCTTGACTAGAAGAAGGGATCGGTTGGTACGACATGTTGTGAGGCATAAATGGATCACAAATTCAGTATTGGACGGCAGCGTGGAGGGTAAAAATTGTAGAGGGAGGCCAAGAGATGAATACGCTAAGCAGATTCAGAAGGATGTAGGTTGCAGTAAGTACTGGGAGACGAAGAAGGAGCTTGCACAGGATAGAGTAGCATGGAGAACTGCATCAAACCAGTCTCAGGATTGAAGACCACAACAACAACAATTATTTTATTGTAAGATGTGCCAAGTTTATTTTTTTTAATGAAATTTGATTTACAATGTGGGCCCCATATTTAAAACACTTTTCTTATTGCTAATGTCTTCAATACAAGGCACATTTCCCGTGCGTAAGGGCATTGTAGGGCCAGCACGCCTGGCTGGTGTCCCTAATGTGTTCAGGACGGTGGTAGTGCGTTGCTGATGCCTCATTAGACGCAGTAACAGAAACATCAATTGTAAGTCATGTGAATTCAGTAATTTTACAATCCAGCCGGCGTCTTCCTTTCTCCTCTAGGTCCTGGGGAGGAGAGCATAAAGGAACAATTGTCACGAATGGGGGGAAAGAAATACAGTAGAAGAAGAATGCGTAGCTCTGAAGGATGAAGTAATGAAGGCAGCAGAGGATCAAGTAGGTAGAAATACGAGGGCTAGTAGAAATCCTTGCATAACAAAAGAATTATTGAATTTAATTGATGAGAAAAGAAAATATAAAAATGCAGTAAATGAAGCAGGCAAAAAGGAATACAAATGAGATCGACAAGAAGTGCAAAATGGCTAAGCAGGGATGGCTAGAGGACAAATGTAAGAATATAGAGGCGCATATCACTAGGGGTAAGATAGATACTGCCTCCAGGAAAATTGAACCAAGTGTTAGCTATGATTAAGTTATGCTCTGTGCAAAATTCTACCAGGGGCTTCTTCTTTCATTTCTTACCCCCAATCCATATTCACCTACTATGTTTCCTTCTCTCCCTTTTCCTACTCTCGAATTACAGGCACACATGACTATTAAATTTTCGTCTCCCTTCACTACCTGAATAATTTCTTTTATCTCATCATACATTTCATCAATTTCTTCTGCAGAGCTAGTAGGCATATAAACATGTACTACTGTTGTAGGCGTGGGCTTCGTGTCTATCTTGGCCACAATAATGCGTTCACTATGCTGTTTCTAGCAGCTTACCCGCGCTCCTATTTTTTTATTCATTATTAAACCTACTCCTGCATTACCACTATTTGATTTTGTATTTATAACCCTGTATTCACCTGACCAAAAATCTTGTTCCTCCTGCCAACAAACTTCACTAATTCCCACTATATCTAACTTTAAACTATCCATTTCCCTTTTTAAATTTTCTAACCTATCTGCCCGATTAATGGATCTGACATTCCACGTTCCGATCCGTAGAACGCCCGTTTTCTTTCTCCTGATAACGACGACCTCTTGAGTAGTCCCACCCGGAGATTCGAATGGGGGACTATTTTACCTCCAGAATATTTTACCCAAGAAGACGCCATCATTTAACCATACAGTAAAGTTGCATGCCCTTGGGAAAAATTACGGCTGTAGTTTCCCCTTGCTTTCAGCCGTTTGCAGTATCAGCACAGCAAGGCCGTTTTGGTTAGTGTTACAAGGCCAGATCAGTCAATCATCCAGACTGTGGTCCCTGCAACTACTCAAAAGGCTCCTGCCCCTCTTCAGGAACCACACGACTGTCTGGCCTCTCAACAGATACCTCTCCATTGTGATTGCACCTACGGTACGGCCATCTGTATCGCTGAGGCACGCAAGGCTTCCCACCAACATCAAGGTCCATGGTTCATGGAGTATCTTAGTTAGAACGTGTTATTACTAGTTAAAACGTGTTTATACTGAGCCACTTCATCAAAACGTGTTTTGCCTGGTTGAAACTAGTTTTAACTGACTTTCGCTATTCACCAGCAGTTAATTCTAGTTATTGGCTATCAGTATCAACTAGTTTCAACTAGTAAGAACGCTTTCTAATTAGACACAACTAGTTTTCACTAAATTTATTTAGGGGCAATTATTAAAATTAAGGGCAACTACGTGTTAATTGAAATAAAAAACAACATTTTTGTATTGTGCAATGCAATATTTATTGAGAATATTGATCATACATCTAAGGCATTAATATTAACTACAACAATACAAAAATAACCATACACGGAAGAAACATTTTAAGGAACATTACAGAGCCATATAACAGTATTAGTTTCGAAAGTGGAAACAAAATAATCATACAATGAAAGTATATTAATTATTCATATATTTGAGGAAAGTTGCTACAGTCTTAATAAAAGAGAAACTTGAAAAAAAATTAACAATTAAATTTTGATTTTTGTTATTGCAAGGCAAACTGTTGTGACATTTTGAGTTACAAAGTTTTCCTTTTTTCCTATAAAAGCACCTTTTTGAAATGCATTCCTTCTTACACAAATAGCGCACAAATCCATGTCCTGATTCTGGCAAGTCTCCCAGCAACAGGAATTTCTCTTTGGACACGTCGAATTCGGATCTGAGAGAGAACTTTTAATTAAGTTGTTTGAAATGCGATTAGGTACTAATACATATTATAAAATATATTACAATGAATGTATCAAAACTTAAAATATTAATTAATTACTTGAGTAGATAGCATCACGTTCAGAGCATTACATGAAGTAATGCATATGTCTGACATTTGTCCTTAATTATTGAAACCAATTCAGAAATACATACCTGCAATACAATGTGTCGAGCATCCCCTATTTCGTTCCAATCTTGTGAAAGCCCTGTTCATCTTTATGGAGAACAACTCCAGTAATACTGGGGAGATCTGCTTTTGCTCTGTCGATAACAGGAATCGGTATAATTATATTGTCATTGATTTCTACAGTGGCGTGTATTGAATTTGAAGCCAACTTCATTCTTTTGGCCTGTTTCGTCAGGATTTCATGAGCATTTTCTCTAGCTGTTCGTATTTGATATTGTCGTTTCTTAACAGCTTCAGCTTCTGGATCTTCGTGAAAAGCTGGAGTTACTTGAGGCTCTCCACTCTTACTAGCTACAGCTTCTGGATCCTCTAGCTTGGCTGCTGCTTTTGCTGGAGACTGTATACTTGTACTGGGCAAAACTTCTGCATATTCTTGTCTGGCTGCAGATGTAATCTGTCCAATACTACTAGCCATAACCGCTATCTCCTCTGAGTCGTGTGATAGTTCCAGTTCATCAGGTGTCTCATTTACTACATCTACTACATTAATTTTATTTAAGGCTTCTTTAAGATCATCTTCATCTTGTATCTCCTTAATAACATCTAGAGTCGAACTCGAAGTCATAAGCCCTACTCGTGGTTCTGTGCCAAACATAGCTTTGTAAGGTGTTTTCTTGATACCAGAATGATATGCCCGATTTTTCATAAACTGTACAAAGCGAAGACCGTTTGACCAGTTGGTGGTAATATTGTATTGCATCCATGAAGCAAATATTTTTTCAGCGTCTTGGTTGTAGCGTTCAACAGAACCTTGGCTTTGGCTGTGCGTCGGTTTTCCGTGAACCAGTTGACACTCAGACCAAAATACAGCCAGCTCGTTAGTGACAGAATTAACCAATTCTCTGCTGTTGCCAGAGTGTAAAATACAAGGAGCACCAAATGTCAAAAATATATCTGCTTGTTCTTCTTCTTCTTCTTGCGTTACGGCCTCTGTAGGACCATGGGTAGCCCCTTTGTGGAGTGCATTTTCCTCTTCTTCTCCCAGAACCCCTTCATTCTTTCTCTTCTCCTTTCCCGCTCTTCTTCCGAGATATTCAGTTTCCGTTTCTCCTGGTGGTTCCACTGGTGACATTCTAATCTTTTCCTGTATTCTTCTCTGTCATTGATCTCCGGCATATATGTCGGTGTGTATTTGTTCCTCCAATTTTCCTTTTCTTCGACCTTGATCCTCAATTCCAACCAGTGGTTCCGAAGTTCAACAATCCACTTGGTTCCTGTCTTTCCCCTTGTCCTCCCTGTTGTTTCCCACACTCTCTTCGTCATTCGGTCCATACCGATCCTAACTACATGCCCAGCAAACCTTGCTCTTTTGAGTCTGATTTCCCCGGATATTGTTTTCATGTTCTGGTACAATTCTTCCCCAGGTTAGGTTACTGTGCTGTAATGTGAACAGATAAAAGAAAGAGTTTAGTGTGTATGTCAAGGAAGGTTAAGTTAGCTTTAGCACTGCCTTCTACTTTATTATATTGCTTGACACAAGAATGCCTAATTAGACTGGCGACTGATACGAATACGTAATATTACAACTTGTTTATGTGCTGGGAGAACGTCTATTCCTGGTACATATGTTTAGTGTTGGTTGTACTCTGCTTGACTGTTTCGGTAACGAATCCCAGTCTGATTGTTCTGTTCCCATTAGATTATCTGACGGTCAAAACTTCCTCAAAAATTCCTCGCAGAGGTTTAGCTTTAGCAACGGTTGCCGTTTAAGGTGGTCGGTGTTACCGTTACTCTGTATGATAAACACTGCGTTACAACCAATATGGCTAGTTCAGTTCTTTGAAGGAGTAGTCTTTACAAGAACCGAGTATCATACAGTAGGGATTGCGTTATGTATGTCAATGATATTTCCCTTGTCTTGCGAGAGACACACGTAATAAGCAATCCAATACAGATTTTAAATGTTGGGAGCTTCTTTTTTCTTACAAAGACTATAGATATTTGATGATCGAATTCGATGGACACTCCTGAACATACGTTATACAAATCGCGATCGGATCTTCCATATGACAGAATTCTCGATTTCGAACCAGTAGTAGACTGTTGGCAATTTCTTTCCATGAGCAAATCTAAAGGATTTATAGCGGAGTTTACTAAATTGAGAGGCCCACAGAAGAACGTGATGCCTCTCTGGTCGCTATCTTTGGTTTTAAGGATGAGAGCTCTGCTTTATGGCCAATCTCGATGGAGGCCAAGTTTTATTGCCGGGCTGCACTGCCCTGGCGAGTTGTTCTCAGGCCGGTGGGGGGAGGAGGAGATTGGTGGGGGGGGGGAGGGGACTGAAGTCACGTTCACCTCCAGCCTTGGCCTCGGGGCACGCACAGTGCCCAGACACGCCATAAGGCGTCGGCACACCGTGAATTATTAGTCCAGTAAAAGATTCCAGAATCCGGATCGCAATATTCCTCGCTGCAGCACTAAATATCTCATTTTAGTGTCTGAAATACCGCCTCTTCCTTGGAGGGCCTCGAGTTTAGTTTACGGTCATAGCATGCAGTCAGACTGTGCGAGAAAAGAAACGGCCCTCGGCAATGGGTGCTTGCTTTCAGCGGCGTCTGTAGTTCAACAGCCTTTAGTCACAAGTGCCTCAACTAGTATGTCGAGGACACAGAAGAGTAGAAAGGAACTCTGGGAGAGTTGCTCGTAATAAATAAGAGTATGCCATCAACTGAACAAAATGTGCTCCTAAATAGACAGAAGAGAAAGGAAGGCAAAGAGTAGTTACTGCAGATTGAAATGGGTGGAGATATAATCTTATACAGTTTAAAGTCGCAGATATGTGTATCTCTAATTCAATTGTTTAATTATTTAATTTTCTTCCGGACTCAAAATGAAATTGTAGGAAATATGAAGCAGTGCTCAATATACAACGACAGGGACACGAGCATTTTATTTATTTATACCTGACATCACTCTTTTAGACTGTAGCGGAACGTCTAATTCAGAATAATTTTCAGTATTGCAGTAACTGCAGTTGAGAGGCAAGATTAAGATTATCGTTCAGGTTTTCCGAGTCGTACTGTCGAGATTACCACCACTGAAATTATATTTACTAACGTTAAAAAAAAAAGAAACGTCAGTATGTAGATCTCAGATATCTCTGATTCTGTAGTATATGACATAAAATGTTGTAATCCACTTGCTATAGTGGCCGAAAAGTTGATTTGCTTTGTTACATAAGCAAGCTAATACCTAGGAAAAAACCAGGTAAAATAAACGAACGATATCAGCAAGAGACCACCTTTATCAGTTTTTCCAGGGGTTAAACCTCTGCCCCGTTATATTTGTGATATTGCTTGCTCTGTGTTCTAAAGCACCTGTTTTTCCCATCCTATTTAGCAGTTCCTCCAGTCATTCGTTCGTTCTGCCAGAAGGATTAAATCATCTGGAAGCTAACTATGTTCGTGTGTGCCCCTGCTAGTTTACTACCTTGGAAGCAATCTCGTTTCGCATCTGTCGTCCATCTGTCATTTCTTGTTGATGTACATGAAATGTACTAGCTACAAGGTGTTAAACAAAAGGATGTCCAATATTTTGAGTGACCGTAGTAACCATCATAACAAGAAAAATTTCCAGTAAATACGAGTTCTAAAGTGTGTACTGTATGGTACCTATAATTTGCCATGAGGGCCCCCTAGTTCCGGATCGGAAACTATCGGCAGCGGTCGGAAGATTTCGTTGCGTGGCGATTTGTACATGTTGCCAACTGTGCGGCGTAGAATGCGTTTGTCGTCTGCTTTGTTGCTTCCTATGTCGGCTGCTTAGCTGTGCTGTTGCTGCCAGTGTGTAGTAGTTGAGTTTTCGCAGTTTTCACTGTTTCGAAAACGAGTGATGACCCGGCTGCTGGACAATCGTGGGAGTTGCCGTCGGCTCCAGTTCGGAAAAAGAATCCGGTTATAAGGAGCGTTTGCCGTAAAATGATGATGAATGTAGCTAAGTGCTGCGATGATGAAAAAAAAAAAAACAACAATCACTGTTATCAGCAGTCTTTCCTCAGAGCTGCGACGTACACTTGGAGGATCTTGCGTAGCGCTGCGAGAGTTACAAAATTTTCCAGGACTCACCCAGACATATCCCGAGGAACTGTAGGAAAAAGAGGTTTGTTTCAATTATAATACATTTTGTTTTAATTAATTTAAAATGTATACTCTTTTACTGATAAATCAATAAAAAGACAGGTGCTTATACGAGGGTTGGACTTTAAATAGTGACAAGTATTTATTTACACCTCGTACAAAATAGACACGTGTTTCGAAGTTACACAGACCTTCAAAGTAGTCACCAGCAATGTGGAAGCAATGTCGAAGTCGTAAGATACTCTTTGCAGTGCCAATTGTATTGACAGTTCGAGCGTCGCGGTCTATTGCCCGACGAATTTGTAGCGGTTCTGAAGCGAATGCTGTGATGTGTTTCCTTCAGTTTAGAAATCGAGTTGAACTCACGAGGGCTTAAGTGAGGGGAGTGCAATAGGTGGGGTAGCACTTAGCAGCCCCATCAGTCAAACAAATCAGTAACAGCTTGTACTCTACGTGCTTGAGCATTGTCCTGCAAAATGCTTTTTAGATCCTGCAGAAAGTGTCATCACTTCTGTCTCTAGGCTGGTCGTAGATTGTGTTCCAAAAATGAACACAGTATATTACGACTTCCACATCGCTAGCAACGTGCTATACACAATGCTGGTGACTACTTCGAATATTAGTAAGACTTTGAAACACGTATCTATTTCGTACGAACTGAAAATAAATAGTTGCCACTATTAAAGTTCCAACCCTCGTAGTAATGAATAATCATACACTTTAACCCATTTCTGAAAATATTCGAATGCTATTTCAGTTCACAAAAAAAGCGTTTTATTCCCTCCAGCTTAGCAGAAAAAGCGGGGAAATGGAAGCAGTTGTTGATGACTTCAACAAACGAGTCATCAGAGACACAATAGAAGAGTTTTACCCTGTGCAAAGGTTGTGCTGATTGTGCACAAGCTTCAGCCAATTCCTGAAAAGAAGATTGGTTGGAGATGGAGTACCACCTCTCTCAGAAAAGTGTTGACCTTCATTGGTTTCGTGTGGAGAGAGATTGAAAACAAGAGGACTTTATTACTAGGACGTGGTGACTTTGCGCAATAGCGGTCTCGGTTCCTCGTCGAGTTGAAAGATGTATCAGGGAGGCTGGCACAGAAATTTCTTATTTAGACGAATCCTGGATAGACAGTAACCTAACGTGCGGCAAATGCTGTCAATATATATATATATATATATATATATATATATATATATATATATATATATATATACATAATATGTTGTGGGTGTTACTTCGTGGGGAAGCGGCTTCAGAAGAGTAATAGTTGTAAGTGTTGGTTCTAAAAACGGATTCTTTAGGCAGGCAGCGCCTAAGTTCTCGGCCAAATCAACACAGGCAGGTTACCACTGGCAGATGAATTTTGCTAATTTCAAAAATGGATCGAAGAACTTGTGCTCCCAAATCTGCCTCCACACTCTGTAATTCACCTTATCACAGCAGACAGCTCAACAAACCGCCCAACAAATACGATAGGAAAATATACAGA
Source organism: Schistocerca cancellata (assembly GCF_023864275.1). Lineage (NCBI taxonomy): Eukaryota > Metazoa > Arthropoda > Insecta > Orthoptera > Acrididae > Schistocerca > Schistocerca cancellata. The sequence goes on from NC_064630.1 coordinate 811,813,982, forward strand.
GGCTGCAAAATGGTTCAAATGGCTCTGAGGACTATGGGACTTAACTTCTGAGGTCAAAAGTCCCCTAGAACTTACAACTACTTAAACCTAACTAACCTAAGGACATCACACAACACCCAGTCATCACGAGGCAGAGAAAATCCCTGACCCCGCCGGGTTCGATTCCCGGCTTGTTTTCAGGCTGTTACTGAGGAAGACTGGAAAGGTTACTGCAAAAAGGTACAACAGCTTGAGCAGGAGTACTGGAGTCATGACAGTGTGATCGAAACAGCCACTGACAACCTCATTGGCGACGTCGGCACTTCAGACACCAGTGACGAGTCAGAGAAAACGATTAAGTGCGAAAGTGAAACTGTTAGTGCATCGGAATTATCAGAAGCTTCAGCAAAATTGGCCTGTTTCGTTTTTGTTTTGTTATATATTTGTGTTGAATGTTATTATATTGGGAACCATATGGAGCCCCCCCATTCATATGTTATTATAGCTTTGCTGAAATGTTTGGCATCTAGTAAATTTAAAAAATAAACGTTAGTTTATTTTCCATTTTTAGTGTCGTAAATTGTTCTTTTAATTACTTCTAATTCCGCATTTATTTTGATATGGCAACTGATAACGTTAGACCTTAATGTCTTTATTTAATAAGTCAGTACAAACAGTGATCTCAATTTTATAGCAAGAAGTATTTAACTGACTATTAACTCTGTCCTACACATAGCTGCTTCTGTGGAAGTTTAAGAAACACATTTGTGTTGCCCGCACTGCGAACTTGCAGTACATGGTGGCGGAGCTTGTTCAGCTCCTCATCCCGCCCCTATGCTCAGCAGCCATAGCGCTTGCTGCCCGCTCCTCGCAACCCCTGCTGGGAGAGGCCAAGTAATAGTTCATGTATAGTACCTTAAGAGCTATGTGCATTTATTTGTTCAATAGAAGAAAGTGTTTCACAGTAGTAACGATGAAGCAGTGCACATAGATTTCGAGGTACGCATTTTAAAACCCATGCGGACATTGTTTTCTTGGTGTAATAGCTGATATTTCCTCTCCCCATGGTGTAGGGGTAGCGTCTTTGGTTTATAATCAAAACTTTCGCGTCCCGGATTCAATACCCGACTCTGCTTAACTTTTGATTCATGATCTTCGTTTCCACTCTATCCAACATCTAGTTGGGTTGGGGTATCTATGGTACTTCTCCACTTTACTCAGTCTTTCCACCATTCTTCTTCCACAATTTGGTTCCATAGCAGGTTTCTCCGCCTTAAACTTGTCTTTATTGTATCTGTCCATCTTGTTCTCGGTCTTCCTCTTGACCTCTTGCCCCCAATCTTGAACTCCATCATTCTTCTTGCCGTTCTTCCCTCTCCCATCCTCTTCACAAGCCCAAACCATTTTAATCTATTCTTTTCAATTTTCTCAGTCAACTTCTCCACTCCAATTTCCTTCCTAACATCTTCATCTTTCACTCTGTCTCTCCACGTCTTCAATAGCATACTTCTCAGAAACTTCATTTCACTGGATTGTATTCTGCTCTCCTCTCTTCTAGACATAGTGCAAGTATCTGAACCGTAAATTAGTATGGGTGTGAAGTAAGTCTTGTGCAGCACCAGCTTACACCTCATTGGCACTTCCCTTCCCCACTCCAAGCTCCTCACACACTGGAAAAATGTACTACTCTGTTGTATCCTTTTCCTAATTTCTGTCTCCAAACTAGCATTCCCCATTAATACACTTCCCAAATATTTGAAGTTGGCCTGCCGCTGTGGCCGAGCGGTTCTAGGCGCTTCCGTCTGGAACCGCGCTACTACTACGATTGCAGATTCGAATCCTGTATCGGGCATGGATGTGTGTGGTGTGATGTCCTTAGGTTAGTTACATTCAAGAAGTTCTAAGTCTAGGGGACTGATGACCTTAGATGTTAAGTCCCATAGTGCTTAGAGCCATTTGAACCATTTAAAGTTGTCCACTATTTCAATATCCCGTCCCTTAATATGAATTTGTCCCTTGGCCTCTCTATCCCCTCCGGTTACCACCATGGTCTTGATTTTCTCCAAACTGAATTTCATTCCATATTTCTCGACCTTATCATTTAGAATGTCTATTTGTTTTTGTACCCCCTTACTGCTTGTTACCCGCACCATAATATCATCAGCAAATAGTAACAGCTCCATCTAACTTCCTCTATGAGCTTCTTTCGTCTCTTTGACTATTTCATCCATCACCATTATAAATACTAGTGGTGATACCACAATTCCTCGTCTTAGTGCCGTAACATTCTTAAACCATTCAATTCTTCAAACTGGTGTCTGCACACACCTAGAGCTTTTTTCATACATTGCCTGGATGACTTCAAGTGTTTGTTTTCCAACTCCCTTTCTCTTCAAGGTTGCCCATACTTTTTCCCTGGGAGCACTGTCATGCCTTCACTAGGTCGAGAAATGTCATCACCAGATCTTCCCCATACTCCCAATGTCTTTACATCAACTGTCTCATACTAAAGATTGGGTTCACCCTTGATCTACCATGACGAAAGCCATACTACTTCTCTTCTAACAGCCCTTCCACTTTTTCTCTCACTCTTCTTTCCAGTATCCTCTCTATTATTTTTGCTACTTGGGATACGAGTGTGATACCTCAGTAGTTGGCACATACTTTCCTGTCACCCATCTTGAAAACTGGGATCTTATTCCATTTCCCCATACTTCAGGTACACATTTTTTGGTCCAAATGCATCTTATTAGTCTATATAGCCACTGTAGCCCAACTGGTCCAGCTGCCTTTATCATCTCCACAGTAATTTAATCTATCCCAGGTGACTTTCCTGTTATCATTTTTCTTAGAGCTAGTTCCACTTCTAACATCGTTATATCCGTCCCCTTCATCCAGACCCCTGCCCCCCTGACATACTTCTATTCCCTTTCCATTGCCATTCTTCACATTTAGTAATTTATCGAAGTACTCTTTCCATCTTTTCCTTATCTCCTCTGGTTGCATTAGTAGCTCCCCACTGTCCCCTTTCACTAGCTTTCTGTATGTTTTTTCCTTCCCCATACTCTTTGTAAATCCTTACATCATCTCTTACCACTAGTAACATCTGTTTCCAACTCTCAGTTGAATTTCTCCCAGCTTATTCTCTTTTCTTCTGCTACCATTTTCTTACACTTATTTTCACTATCCTGGTATTTACTTTTACTTTCAGGTGTTCGGACGCTATTCCATTCATGCCAGGCTTTCTTCTTTTCTGTTACTGCCTCCTTCACCCTCGCATTCCACCATGGTGTCTCCTTTTCCTTTACCCTTCCGGACACTCTGCCACAGGTCGTCCCAGGAGATCTTAGAAACGTTCCTGTTAATTTACCTCATTTCTCACTGCCATACTAGGTGTTAGGGATTTTATGCTTAAGTAACTTCTTAAGCTTTTCGTGTACCATGCCATCCTTTAGTTTCCACACTTCTGTTTTCCTTTCCCTTTCTTCCTTTATGTCTTTCAATTCATCGAATCTCATCTCTGCCACCACCACTCGATGGTCTCCATCAAAAGCCTCTCCTGGGAGTTCAGATACATCCGTCAACTGTCTCCGATTTTTCTTTTCCACCAAAGAATCATGTGTTGCCCACAATCAGCCTGTTTCTTTCACAGAAATCAATCAGTTTCTCTCCTTCCTAATTTTTCCTCCCATTTCCATATGGGGCAATTATCTCCTTCTTCCCTAGCCTTTCTTTGCCTACCTGCGTATTTAGGTCACCCATTGCTATTGCTTCCACATATGTAATTATACTCTCTAATACCTCTAGAGGATCCTCTATGTTCTCTACTGTACTTCCTGTTTGTGGTGCATATACTTGGATGAAGTCCTTACTACATTCCTTGTCCTCAGCCCAATTCTCATCACCCTATCACTTGTGTGTACTACTGCTTCCACATATTCCTCTAGGTTTGGTTTTACTATGATACCTACTCCATTTTTGGCTTCTTGTCCACCACTCCAGTAGAGTGTGTAGGCTTTCCTCATTTTCCTCCTTCCTCTTCCCTTCCATCTAAATTCACTAAGTCCCATCAGTTCTATGTTCTCTTTTTCCATGAAGTCTATCAACTCTTCTGCCTCCCCAGTAAGGGTCATCACATTAATGATACCCACCTCCATTGTGTTGGTGCCTAGTCGCCCACTTCTCACTGTTCCCCCGGCACCCCAAGAACTGCGCATTGTCTGCAGGGAACCCCCTAACCTTTCCTGAGGCTGGTTTTGATTTCATATATAAGCTATTATTACGATGGGGTCGCCACTCCCAAAGGCTTTTTAGAGCTGCTGCCAGCATATGTTTAGGCTGCCCCTAACATGGAGAACAGACGCCGTCTGTAGCCGCCCCTCTGGAGTACAGACGCTATGGGAAATAAGATACGAAGACAGTTCTTCCGCTTTTCCACGGTTGTGACTTGTAAAATCCTCTTCCGCTTTCCAACCGTTGTCTGTCTTCACCTGTCACCATGGCGAGGGGCCCTTACAGGGCACTACCGTCTGGAGCCAGATTGACCCAGGTTTTTAACGAGGTTGTCATTCCTCCCACTCCTCCTTCCTCACCAAAGGTGAGGCCTCGGGCTTGGGACCGACACTGGCGGATTAATTTGATTTGATTAATAATCAGCATTGGCGGCCGAAGACTTCCGTCATAAGAACTCACCCTTATTATACGAACGACATTGTCAAAGTGGGAGGAAGAACGGACAGAGTCTCAGGCACTCTCGTGTCCTAGTGGTGGGAAACTGCCCCTAAAGGCGGAAGAATTAGCAATGATCAGTGGCAGGAGGATGCGGAAGGCAATGGAACCCAGTGCACTAAAGACACGTAACAGGTATCCACAGGACATGTGGCCTGTAATTGAAAAATGATCTTTCCATATCCAAAAGATTCCAGAATAGTCCCCTACTCGGACCTACGGGAGGGGAAAAGAGCGAGGTGACTACGAGAAAAAGATTCAATAATCAACGAAAGGATAACGTTCTACGAGTCGGGCGTGGAATGTCAGAATTTTGAAAGTTTTAGGAAACCTAGAAAATCTGAAAAGCGAAAAAGCTCAATGTAGATAGAGTAGGGGTTAGTGAAGTGACATCGAAAGAAGATAAGGATTGCTGGTTAGATGAGTACAGGGTAATACAAGCAGCTGCTGAAAATGGTATAACGGGAGGGGAATTCGTTATCAATAGGAAAGATGGCCAGACAGTGAATTACTGTGAACAGTTCAGTGATAGCGTTGCTCTTGTCAGAATCGACAACAAACCAACACCGACAGCTATAGTTCATGTATACATGCCGACGTCGCAAGCTGAATAAGAAGAGGCAGAGAAAGTATATGAAGATACTGAAAGGGTAATACACTACGCAAAGGGAGATGGAAATTTAATAGTCATGGGGGACTGGAACGCAGTCGTAGGGTAAGGAGCAGAAGAAAATGTTACAGGAGAAGATGTGCTTGGAACAAAGAATGAGAGAGGAGAAAGACTAATTAAGTTCTGCAATAAATTTCTGCTAGTAATAGCAAATACTCTGTTCAAGAATCACAAAAGGAGGACGTATACTTGGAAAAGGGCCGGGTCATACATGAAGATTACTGTTAGATTACATTATGGTCAGACAGAAAATCTGGAATCAGATACTGGGGTGCAGGGCGTACCCACGGGCAGATAAAAACTCAGATCACAGTCTAGTAGTTATGCAGAGTAGGAAAGACGTGGGACACAAAAGTACTAACACACGCTTGAAGTTCTGTAAGGCCATAGAGACAGCTATGAGGAATAACTCTGTAGGCTGTACAGCTGAAGAGGAATGGACAGGTCTAAAAAGAGGAATCGCAGATGTTGGAAAGGAAAACATAGGTACAAAGAAGTAAATGTGAAGAAAACACGGGTAAAAGAAGAAACACTTCGGTTGATCGATGAAAGAAGGAAGTACAAAAATGTTTAGGGAAATTGAGGAATACAAGTCTATGAGGACGGAAGTAAACAGGAAGTGTAGGAGAGCTAACACGAAATGCCTGCATGAAAAATGTGAAGAAGTCAGAAAAGAAATGATTGTCGGAAGGACTGATTAAACGTACAGCGAAGTCAAAACAACCTACAGTGATATTGAAGGTAAGGGTGATAATATTAAGCCTGAAACGTGAATTCAACTATTAAATACAGAGGAGAGAGCTGATAGGTGCAAAGAGTACATTGAAGGACGCTATGAGGAGAAAGATTTGTCTAATACGACAGAAGAAGAAATATAACTTAATTTAGAAGGGGGATCCAGTATTCGATTCAGAATTTAAGAAAGCTTGGAGGACTGAAGATAAAAATAGGCAGAAGGGATAGATAACATTCAGTCAAATTCCTAAATTGATTGGGGGAAGTGGCAACAAAACGATATTCACATTAGTGTATAGAATGCATGAATTTGGCGACAACTACCTGAGTTTTGGAAAAAAATCATCCACACAGTTCCGAACACGGCAAGGGCTGACAACTGCGAAAATTATCGCACAACCAGCTTAACAGTTTTTGCATCCAAAGTTGCTCACAAGAATAGTATACAGAAGAATGGAAAAGAAGAGTGCGTTAGATGACCATCAGCTTGGAATTAGGAAAGAGGGAATTCTGACATTGCGGTTGAAAATATAGGCGAGACTAAAGAAAAATCAAGACACGTTCATAGGATTTGTAGACTTGGAAAAACCATTCGACAATATAAAATGGTGCAAGATGTTCGACATTCTGAGAAAAACAGGGGTACGCTATAGGGAGAGACGGGTAATATACGGTATGTACAAGAGCCAAGAGGGTATAATAATAGTGGACGACCAAAAACGAAGAGGTCTGATCAAATAGGGTGTAAGATAGGGATGTAATCTTTCTCCACAACTATTCAGTCTGTACAACGAAGAAGTAAAGATGGAAATTAAAGAAAGGTTAAGGAGTGGACTCAAAATTTAAGATGAGAACATATCAATGATACGATTCGCTGGTGACATTACTATTCTCAGAGAAAGTGAAGAAGAATAACAGGATCTATTGAATGGATGAGTAGTTTAATAAGGATAAGGACTGAGAGTAAATCAAAGAAAGACAAAAGTAATGAGAAGTAGCAGAAATGAGAACAGTGAGAAACTTAACATCACCGACTGATGGTCACGAAGTAGATGAAGTTAAGGAATTCTGTTACCTAGCTAACAAAACAACCAATGACGGACGGAAGGAGGAGGACATCAAAAGCAGACTAGCACTTACAAAGAGAGCATTCCTATCCAAGAGAAATCTACTTGCACGTACAAACGTAGAACTTGATTTGAGGAAGAAATTTCTGAGAATGTACCTTCTGAGCACAGCATTGCACGGATGTAAAACATGGACTGTGGGAAGACCAGAACAGAAAAGAATCGAAGCATTTGAGATGTGGTGCTACATACGGATCTTGAAAATTAGGTGAACTGATAGGGTAAGGAATGAGGAGATTCTGCGCAGAATCGGAGAGGAAAGGAACATGTGGAAAACACTGAGAAAGAGAAGGGACATGATGAGAGGACATCTGTTTAGACATCAGGGAATAACTTTCATGGTACTAGATGGAGATGTAAAGGGCAAAATTTGTAGAGGAAGAAACAGATTGAAATACATCCAGCAAATAATTGAGGACGTAGGTTGCAAGTGCTATTCTGAGATGAAGAGGTTGGCACAGGAGAGGAATTCTTGGCTGGCCGTATCAAACCAGTCAAAAGACTGATAACTCAAAAAAAAAAAAAAGACATAACTTCTGAACGGTTTTGCGTTAGGACGTTCAAACTGAACGGTTGGCCATGGGACATGATGGAAATTGTATAGTTTGGTTCAGCGACGAAGGTGACTTTCATTTGGATAGGTTCGTCAATAAGCAAAATTGGCTAATTTGGTGGACTGAGAATACACATTTCGCGATAGAGAAGTCTGTGCATCCTCAACGGGAGACTCTGTGGTGTACAATGTCCAGTCACTGAGTAATCGGTGCGACATTCCTCGATGGTGGGAGATGATTTTATCCCCATTATCCAAAGTGACCCTGATATCACCTACATGTGGTTCATGGAAGGCGGATCCCACCGAAGCAGAAAAGTGACGTCCTGGAGGAACACTTTGGGGACCACATTCTGGTTTCAGGGTACCCGTATTCCCCGGCTCTGAACTCATGCGACTCCGTTATGTGGGGCTATATTAAAGACAAGGTGTACAGCAATAGCCCAAAAACCATTGCTGAGCCGAGTACAGCCATTCAGAGGGTCACCATTAGCGTCGATGTACCGACACTTCAGCGGGTCATACAGAATTTCGCTATTCGTCTGCGCCACGTAATCACCAATGATAGCGGGCATATCGACCATGTCATAGCCTAAATCCGAATGTCTGTAGTGACGTTCATATGTTGAATAAAGTGTATGCACGCCACAGTTTGTCACTAATTTATGTTTTTTATATACTTCAATAACTGTCACTCAGCATTCACGGACTTTCCCTCTTCCCGCACCTCTTGCTCAGACAGCGAGATGTGGTGATGGGAGAAAACGTTACAGGCAGGCTGAGTGTTTTGACACTTGTGTCCGAGCACCTTCCTCGAGCCAAAATCTTCGCCGCCTGTCTTGTAGGTTTCCAGGGCTTCGAAATTTCTATAACCTACACCAGAAAGACAAAAAAAAAGAACAGTGAAGTGGGGAACAGTTACTGGCAATGCTAACCCAGATCTGCAGTTACAGAGCAGTGTAACTAAACGACTCGTAATTAAAGGAATTGGCATATCATGCTCTGAAATACGCTAGCGGAAAGATTCAGATAAAATGGCCATGCTACACAATTCAGGCATTCCTAGTTGAACCAATGCACAACTGATATCTCGCGTCACGTCTCGCAAAACACGATCTTTGGCGTGAAGGGGGTGTGGCACTTTTGGCTCAAGTGACGTCGAGTCAATTTTTTCTGAGAGGCAGTGAGTGAAGCGGCACGGACAGTGCAGGTCTCTTGGGCAACGGTCTGGCTGTTTGTTTTGCCACCAGTGTGACTTCCAAGTTTCTCTCGCAGAGCATCTTTCAGACAATAGGGACATGCATCCGAAATAGGAGAGGGCGGGAAGGGGGGGACATTATTCCTTTGGCCGATCAGATTTCGAGGTCGGCGTTGGGTCGTCGACATCCTCACATCTCCTGGTGACTCCAAGCCTTTCCGTTGTTTGGTATCCCGCAGAAGCTTTAGATGATGAGTGATCCACTCTTAGTTTATCGCTTCGGTGCCGACACCACACGGCTCTCGTAAATCCTACTGTGAGTGTGATAATTGTGACTTGATCGGTTCCTGTACGTGTTTCTGTCTTACTACATCTATAGTGGACGCAGTTCAGCCTCTTGCTGTTGCTCTCTGCTACTGTGTCTGACCAGTTAATTTAAGGCATGTGTCGATTTTACGGAAATATAAAGTTTCAGATCGGTATGAAACTTCCTGGCAGATTAAAACTGTGTGCTGGACCGAGACTCGAACTAGGGACCTTTGCCTTTCGCGGGCAAGTGCTCTACCAACTGAGCTACCCAAGCACGACTCACGCCTCGTCCTCACAGCTTTACTTCTGCCTGTACCTCGTCTCCTACGTTGCAGACTTAACAGAAGCTCTCAGTTCGGTAGTTATCAGAGAGTTTGTTTGTGTGATTCAAATTATATGGGGTTTGGACTGCTTGTGGTTATGTAAATTTTTTATGTTCGATGTGTCATTATCTGTAACATTCAAATTTTTTTTTCCTGGTATATTGTTCAGTAACTGTACGGGGCAAATCTTTTTGTATGTATTTTGGGTGGGGTATACTTCCAAGCCAAGCTTGTGTTTAACGTAGGTGAAATTCATCAGAATAACGTTCGCGTCGTCCATCCACTTACGTTTTCCATATCACGCGACGGTTAAGTAGTTGTCATTTCCGATTCATAGTGTGACTTGAAGCTGAATCTTGGTTGGCCACTAAACTTCTTTACAGTCAGGTGTAAGAGGCGGTGGTTGCTTTAGCCAGCTATTTTATTATCTTTTAACGGCTTGTTACAAATGTTTTGTCCACGCTACCAGAGTGTAATGTCATGACTTAGGGTTTTACTAGTTTTACTTAAAAGTTAATTCTCTTTTCATCAGGCTATCATTTTATGAATAAGCCTTGGGACGTGTACCCATTGGTTGCTTGGAAAAGGAGGAGCTGGTGAGCAGCCTATCGGGCCTGAGAAAATAATTTCAGGGTCGTTCCCCCAGATCACATTGCCCGATGTGTGGTGGTATCATATCAAGCAACTTTAATTGTTTTTCTTTTCTTTTAATGCACTCCTTTCAGGAAAACCAGAATTATTTGTTGTATTTTAGTCAAATACATTCTAAATTGCCTACCTATTTTGAAGAGTTTGTACTTAATCGTTAATCCTTCTAACAAAGAAAAATAACCTTTGAAGAGATTGTTTTATTGATTATTAGTAATTGTTCTTAAACTGTTTTATCCTATTGTATGGATTTGTCTTAATATGTCAATGTCCTGATGACATAACTGTAAAGTTACTTCTCCTGAGGGGTGTTAATAAAAAGTCTTGATACAAATGATCTTTAATCCTTATTTCATGCGGCCCTTCCACTACCATGCAACTTTATTCCAGTAGTGTGTACTATTCCGGTAGCAGAGCGTCGTCATTTCTGGAAGCTGAATGATTGAATTATAATGAACATCTTCATATACAGGGTGTTACAAAAAGGTACGGCCAAACTTTCAGGAAACATTGCTCACACACAAATAAAGAAAAGATGTTATGTGGACATGCGTCCGGAAACGCTTAATTTCCATGTTAGAGCACATTTTAGTTTCGTTAGTATGTACTGTACTTCCTCGATTCACCGCCACGATTTCATACGGGATACTCTACCTGTGCTGCTAGAACATGTGCCTTTACAAGTACGACACAACATGTGGTTCATGCACGATGGAGCTCGTGCACATTTCAGTCGAAGTGTTCGTACGCTTCTCAACAACAGATTCGGTGATCGATGGATTGCTGGAGGTGGACCAATTCCATGGCCTCCACGCTCTCCTGATCTCAACCCTCTTCACTATGGGGGCATTTGAAAGCTCTTTTCTACGCAACCCAGGTACCAAATGTAGAGACTTTTCGTGCTCGTATTGTGGACGGCTGTGATACAATACGCCATTCTCCAGGGCTGCATCAGCGCATCAGGGATTCCACGCGACGGAGGGTGGATGCATGTATCCTCGCTAACGGAGGACATTTTGAACATTTCCTGTAACAAAGTGTTTGAAGTCACCTGGTACGTTCTGTTGCTGTATTTCCATTCCGGGATTAATGTGATTTGAAGAGAAGTAATAAAATGAGCTCTAACATGGAAAATAAGGGTTTACGGACACATGTCCACATAATATATTTTCTTTCTTTGTGTGTGAGGAATGTTTCCTGAAAGTTTGGCAGTACCTTTTTGTAACACCCTGTATACATATACATATACAGGGGTATCATAATTAACGGCGTAAACGCTTACAGTTGAAAGTACACTGTACTAGAAGCAAAAAGGTCTCAGTAAACACAGGGTTGAAAATGCATTCCTTAAGAGCTATGAGCATGGAAAGCAAAGAACTTCCATTAGAAGAGATTTGCTTCACAGTATCGAAGATGAAAAATTGCTCATAGCTCTTAAGGTATGCATTTTTGACTCTATGTTTACTGAGGCTTTTTTGCTTCTAGTGTCGTGTACTTTCAATTGTATGCGTTTACGCCATTAATTATGATACACCCTGTATAAGTACCTCAACACTTGTATTGTGTATGGATAGGCACAATCTGCTGTTTTTTTGGCTTTGGGTCTCATTTGTATTAGTATGTTACGAAGCCTCGAGTTATGGTGGGAATAGGCTGCCTCTGCTAGGACCAGATGAGATTTGAGAACAAAATCCGGGATTGGTAGAGGATGAGGACGTTGTGGAGCATTCGGTGCATCTTCTCACAGCTACGGGGGCCCTGATGCAGGTGATGACAGAGCATATTGGTTAGGTGAGCATGGGCGTTGGTCACTGCATCGCTTCCCTGTCACAGATGGAACGGGCCTTAAAGTTTCTTCACCATAGCACACCCTTCATGCAAGCGCAAATTACACACTGGTTGCGGAGAGTTGAAGACCTGGCTTCAGTAATCACAGATTCCCAATTCAAACCCGAGAAAGGTCAAATCCATAAAAGAGTGATAAATTTGCAAATTAGTTTGAAAGAGAGGGGGAATGATTAGTAACTTAGTAAATCGCGAAATCCGGTGATTACCAGAAAGTAAACTGCTTCTCTGTGGTCCAGAAAACCCTCAGTCCGCTTTTGCTAAATTACCTAATCCCTTCTTGAAGACGTTGCGCATGGTAGAATGCCTTGCTTGCTATTCACACTCAACAGGAGTTGGTTAAATTTTGTTGTTTACTGTTAGCTTAGATGAAAATGTTAACGTTTTCAAAATGTCGCGGGAAACCGTTTTTCGGTTGATGTATTGTTTGTGGCAAGCGTCCTTGACCAAAATGGTCAGTGAGGCCTTAGCGAGGAAGGACTGCTTAAAGGAACTGCGCGCCTACGTGATAAATGTCTGACAGAGTTAAGAGCGACCTCGTTGACCAATATTTTTTCCTGTCAAACGTGATTACGAGAACCTAGTTGAGTATATTCGTGAAGTACGCATGGCAGCCATGACCTCGGATGTAGATTTGGCTGAGTATGAGATTGTTGTCACTATATTTGCAATGGTAGGATCGTTGCAGGGTCTTGTTTGTCAAAGAGGCTGGCTACCTAAAGTGTTTTGGATAACTTAGTGCGCCGGCCGGGGTGGTCGAGTGGTTCTAGGCGCTACAGTCTGGAACCGCGCGACCGCTACGGTCGCAGGTTCGAATCCTGCCTCGGGCTTGTGTGTGTGACGTCCTTAGGTTAGTTAGGTTTAAGTAGTTCTAAGTTCTAGGGGACTGCTGACCTCAGAAGTTAAGTCCCATAGTGCTCAGATCCTTTTGAACCATCTGATTTGATAACTTAGTCACTCTTCTGCAGGAGGTTAAACAAGCTGACCAAAGGACAGGCTTTGAGAAAATATCATCTCAGTCTTACGCCAAACCCACCTCAGGCGCTGTTTCCGCTCTGCTTTGTCTGCCATTATAAGAGAGCAGGTCACCGTAATAATAACGTTAGTGGGGCGGAGTTTGATGTTGTGCTCTAACCTCCTGATCACGTTGAGACTGGCCTTCGGATGTTGCGTGGTTTCCTGTAAGTGTTGACAGATAAATTAGGTATAACTAATAGCACTGAATAACGTACTTTACGATCATCTTACAGCCAGGTAATCACCATACCATCTTTCTTCACCTAAGATTAAGGTACTGCGTGAGTTGGTAGATAAAATGCTCGCTGAGGGTGTCATAAGTCCGACCAATTCACTGTGTGCATCATCAATATTTTTGGTGCCTGAGAATAATGGAAAGGGGGGGGGGGGCGCAGACGTTTCCGATCCGTTACGGACTATCATGGTCTTAATCACAATCTTGGAATTTGTCCCTCTTCCTGATTTACATGAGTGTTTGTCATGGTTTTCCAGGGGATCACTACTTTTCCATTATCTATCTCAACGAGGCGTATTAAAAGCTTCTCCGTGTAGAAGAATCCAAGGCGGCCACTGCGTTTTACACTGCCTGGAACTTATACGAATTCAAGTGGGTGCATTTTGGCCTTTCTTCCAGGGCAGCAGTTCCTTCTACGTTACTCGATTCCGTGCTCGGAGATCTGATGTTCAGGTGTGCATAAATATTTGGACGATTTTGTCATTTGCAGTACCACCTTATCAGAGCATTTGGAGCATTTTCGACTGGTTCTGGGACATCTGAGGCAAGCGGGTCTAACTGTCAAACCGTCTGAAATTACCTTCGCTCGTTGTGAGGTACCTTTTCTGGGGCATCTAGTCTTGGCCAAGTGGGTCAGGATTGATAGGTCTAGGACCCGAGACATTTACAGTTTCCGCCCTGCTAAGATAGGGATAGCTTCTTACGTTGGAATGACTAACGTCTTTTGAAAATTCGTTCCGAAGTCTCCTGAGCGAGCCGCTCCTGTGAACATATTGTAAGGGAAGAGCGACGTATTTGTCTGGACCGTCAGCCAGCAGATTGCGTTTGATGCACTTTGCTTTGATTAATGCCCCTATTCTGCCCGTTTCTGACATCAATCAACCCTTCGTGGTCGAAACCGACACTTCTAACTCAGGGCTTGCTACTGTGTTGCTTCAGGAGAAAGACGGCGAGTGGAGACCCACAGTCTACGTCTCTAGTTGCCTGTCTCCAGCTGAAAAGAAATATTCTACTTACGAGTTGGAAGCCCTGGCTGTCCTCTTCGCGCTAGAGTAATTTAAATACTACCACGAACACCGGGATTTCGCATTGGACGCGGACAATGAGGCCCTTAATTGGCCCCTGGATCGCTCGCGTAAAACTGGGCGTATTGCATAGTGGACTGTCCGAATTTCCGCCTTCCGCTTCAACGTGTGCCGCATTATGGGGTGCGAGAACGTTGTAGCGGATGTCCTGATCACACTGTTTGAAGAGAAGATTGATGCCGAGATGGTAGATGGTCTTGTTAATTCTGCGCTTACCGAGGTTCTTATACTATTTGCTGATAATGCGCGATAACTGTTCAGCCTTCCGCCCCCCCCCCCCCCGCCCCTCCAAAAGCGTGATATTTGTGACTAGCCTGCTTACTGCGCATGTTTGTGTCTTGCTGCTTCTATATCAGACATGGTTCAGCCTCCTACTGTTGTTGTTCTCTGTTCCTGTGTCCGACCAGGCGATTTGAGGAGCGTGTAGCTCGCATGAAAACGTAGTAGCTTCAATTCGGTAACTGTGCGATTTGATTGTGTGTTTTAAATTAATAGGGTTATGTAAATTTGTTTAATGTTGAGTGTGTCATTATTCGTGAGGTACTTTTTTTTCGCCTGGTATCTTATGCAGTAAATGCGGTAAATCACCAAGCTAATGCGTCTTACGGGGAATATTTTGTTCCGTGTATTTTAGTGGGTTATACTTCCAACACTGTCTACGTTTGCGCTCTGGCAACTTGTTTTACTTTTGTGGCGACCCAGAAGGAAAACTCAATGGAGTTTGTAACATTATGTGATTGCCTCATCATTTTAAATCATTCACTAATCGAGCAGTCGGTCGGCAACAGCCACAGTTAGCAAATAATGTTGCGAGAATGTAAAAGGTGAACGACCTGTGACGTAACTTGTTTATTGTCGAAGCGCCGTCAGAGATGCAGTAAGTTATTGACTTTGAAAACCGCGGCGCGAAAAACGGACAGAAGAAGAACACTTTTACTCATTTTTTGTTGTTGTACGAGATATTCTCGATGAACAGTTACTTATTCTTCTCTTGTCTCATGTAACTTGTGTCGGACGCGCATGTCTTGCCGCCGTATTATTATTGTTAAAAATAATATTGTTCTAGTGTAAAGTAAATGTGTAATACTAAAAGTGCCTAGCAGTAGATTTGTTGTGCGACGTGTATGTGAAAACGTCAAAGGAATTGTTTTCATTAAGAGAAGTGCCAGTCAAAACGGCATCCATGTTAAATCCTTCATTGCAGTGTAAGTTCGTCTATTAATTGCCATAAATTCAGAGTTAAATGGAACTGGTGTATGGACTATTCATTTACTATAGAATCTATGTCTCACTTCTTCATGAAATTATTTAATTTTCTATATGTTTCTGCCAAGTAGAGAGTTCACAGTCACGAATTCTTTCGTCGAGTTCGGACGGAAGTTGCATGAGGCGAAATATTTTCTCTGCGCCATATTCTACTGGTAAATGCATGATGAACTACGGTCCCTTAGGAAATTCATGTTGAGCTACCCAAAATAATTATATTTTGAATAGGCATTTACTCTCCTCTGCAATGCAACTTCCGACTGATCAGACGATCCAACAAGAAACAACCGCACACAGTCGGCGTTCGCAAATATGTTTCCACCGCTGATTATAGCTATATGTTACAGCACAAAAGTAAACATATTGTTATAATTAGAGACTACGAACGGGGACATTTATAACTGTATGTTTATGTATACACATTACGTAAACATATCGTTATAAGTTGGGTTCTTAATCAACAAGAATATTGCTGATAGAGTATCTGTCTTAGAAGGAACTTCCAGCAGGACAGCTCGAAAGGTCCTGAAGGCGTCGAATAGGTATAAAATACAGATTGTTCAGGTGTACGCTCCCACCTCAAGTCACCCTGACGAAGAAATTGAATCCTTTTATGAAAGTCTGGACAACACCTGTAAAAAAGTTAGCGATTGTCACTTCCAGATGGTCATTGGCGATTTCAATGCAAAAGTTGGCACCAAGAAACAAGGCGACACAGGGGTGGGCAACTATTGGATTGGCGACCGAAACGATAGAGGTGAGAGATTAGTCCAGTTCGCTGAGTACACCAGTATGTCCATCATGAATACGTTCCTTAAGAAGCACCCTGACCGAAAATGGACTTGGAGGAGCCCAAATTTCCGTGTCAAAAATGAGATAGACTTTATTCTGTCAAATATTCCGCAGATTGTAAAAGACGTATCAGTGCTAAATCAGTTCAACACTGGCAGCGATCACCGTCTTGTGAGAGCAAGGATCGAACTCAATGTAAGAAATGAAAGGAGTAAACTTATGAAAGGGAAGAGAAGGGTAATCAACCTCAAAAACCTGGAAGAACATTCCTCGAAATTCCAAGAAGTCCTCCAAAGCAAGTTCCACGTAACTAAAGATTGTGATTTGGCGGAAATGATTGTTTCAAGTGCACAAGAAGTCGGTGGCCTATGCCAAAAAAATAAACAACCGAAGAAATTCAGTGCCAAAACTGAAACCCTTTTACAACAGAGGAGAGAAATGAAAATCCAAACCGGTCGTGACATGGTTGCGTATTCCGAACTATGTAAGGCAGTGCGAAGAGAAATGAAAACTGACATACAGAAATTCACTGAAGACAAATTAGGAGCAAGCTTGGAGAACGAGACAAGTTTAAAGTCAGCCAAACGCAAACTCACAATCGGTAAAAAGCAGATTATCGCACTCGATGGGAATGACAGTCGAATCACTGAAAAGGAGGCGCTTTTGAAGTTCATCAGAGATTTTTATAGCAATTTGTATAGCAATCCAGGGGAAAATTTGAGGGTATCTACTTTAAATGATATACCTAGTGTTCCAGATACACTCCCATCCGAAGTCAAGTCTGCTCTAGATAGCATGAAGAAGGGAACAGTGGCGAGTGGTGATGAGCTCAGCGTTGACATCCTCAAACTGGCAGGAGAGGTAACAATAAATCACTTGGCAAAAGTATTTACTTCCTGCCTGCACTATGCTTCAATCCCACTATCGTGGTACAAGGCTAAGATTATTTTGATACCCAAGAAAGGAAGTATTCACAATATTAAAAACTACGGTCCTATCAGCTTGCTCTCAATTTTGTACAAAATTTTCACAAAGATCTTGTTAAACCGAATTAGTTCCACCCTAGACTCAGCCCAACCTATAGAACAAGCAGGATTCCGAAGCAATTTTAGCACTATTGACCACATTCTGACCGTTAGTGAAGTGATAAGCAGAGCGAATGAATACCAACTGCCTCTCTGCATTGCCTTTGTTGACTTTGAAAAGGCATTTGACTCCGTTAGCCATGTAGCTGTCCTCCAAGCTTCGAGTGAGCAAGGAGTGGGAGCAGCATACATTGAAGTGCTCAGGAAAATCTACGAGAATTCTTCAGCTTATGTTAACATTCGCGAATCAACTCAAGAATTCCGCATCATGAGGGGTGTCAAGCAAGGCGATCCCTTCTCCCAAAAACTGTTCTCTGCTGTATTGGAAATGGCTATGTCAATGCTGAGCTGGGAAGGTAAGGGAATTAGAATTAATGGAAGAGGGCTTACCAATTTGAGATTTGCTGATGATATTGCCTTACTGGCCAAAGACTTCGCAGAGCTCTAAAACTCAGTTACAGATCTTGCATCGGAATGTCAGCTGGTTGGTTTGAACATGAACCTTTCCAAAACAAAAGTAACATCCAACAAATGGGTCCCAGCTGGAGATGTGAAGATGTGATAGTCAAGGACAGTCTACGAGAAGAGGTCAGTGAATATGTCTAACTTGGCCAGATTATAAATATGAAGGGAGACATAAGGCCAGAAATCTATCGACGCATAAAGCTTGGCTGGCAAGCATTTGGGAAGAATTCAGAAGTATTCAGATCAAAAATGCCAGTAAATCTGAAGAAAGCAGTATTTTATCATTGCATTCTTCCTGTGATGACGTATGGCTGCGAGACATGGACACTGAACTCATTCACAAAAGGGAAACTTAGGACGGCACAGAGAGCCATGGAGAGATCAATGCTAGGCTATACGAGAAAGGACAGGAAAAGGGCAGATGACATCTGGTCTGTGACGAAGGTTAACGACATCTTAGAGACAGTAGGTTCCTTGAAATGGCAGTGGGCTGGCCACGTTGCAAGAGGAAAAGACAACAGATGGAAGAAGCTAGTACTGGGGTGGAGTCCGAGAGAGCACCGGAGGCCTAGAGGAAGACCACCAGAGAGATTGGACAAAGACATCAAGAAGATCGCTGGTAACACCTGGCAGAGAACTGCCCAAGACCGTCCCACTTGGAGAAGACTGCTGAAAGCCTACCTGAATCCACGACTCGAAGAGCCCACTTCGTCAAATGATTGAATTGGCTGGTGATGATGATGATGATGATGATACTTCCAAGCTAAGCTTGTGCTTAACTTAGGTGAGGTTTATCAGCCAACCATTCGTGTCTTCTTCCACCTGTGTTTTCCGTACCGCGTGACAGTTATGGTGCGACCTCAAATTGAATCCCGGTTGGCAGCTGAATCTCTTTAATTTGGGTGTAAGTGGTGTGGTCGCCTTGTCCAGCTACTTTATCGTCTTCTAACGACATTTTATAAATCTTTTGTCTACGGTGCCAGCGAGTAATATGATGACTTAAGCTTTTACTAGTTTTACTTAAAAGTTACTTCACAGATCGTCAGGCTATCATTGTATTTTTGTGGCCTAGGGCGTGTACGCACTGGTTGCTTCGAAAAGGAGAAGGTGGTGAGCAGCATATAGGGCCTGCCCTAAGTGATTTCAGGGCCGTTCGTCCGGACCACATTGCCTGACGCGGGTTGTTTCATATCAAACAATTTCAATTGTTTTACTTTTGTTTTAGTAAACTCTTTTTAAGTGAACCTGATTTATTTGTTGTATTTTAGTCAAACACATTCTAAAGATGTTTATTGCATACCTGTTTTTAAGGTTGTTTTCCTATAATTCTTTTTATTTTTAATTTCTTTTTTTTTTTCTTTTCTTTTTATTCATCAGTCTTCAGACTGGTATGATGCGGCCCGCCACGAATTCATCTCCTGTGCTAACCTCTTCGTCACAGAGTAGCATTTACCCTTACGTCCTCAATTATCTGCTAGATATATTCCATTCTCTCTCTTCCCCTAAAGTTTTTGCCCTCTACAGCTCCCTCTAGTATCATGGAAGTCAGTCCCTGATGTCTTAACAGATGTCCTATCATCCTGCCCCTTCTCCTTGTCAATGTTTCCCACATGTTCCTTTCCTCTCCGATTCTGCGCAGAACCTCCTCATTCCTTACGTTATCAGTCCACATAATTTTTAACATTCTTCTGCAGCACTACATCTCAAATTCTTCGATCCTCTTCTGTTCCTTTTTTCCCACTGCCCATGTCTCACATACAATGCAGTGCTCCAAACATATTCTCAGAAATTTCTTCCTCAAATTGACGCATATGTTTGATACTAGTAGACTTTCCTGGCCATGAATGCCCATTTTTGAAAGTGCTAGTCTGCTCTTAATGTCCTCCTTGCTCCGTCCTCATTGGTTATTTTGCTGCCTAGGTAGCAGAATTCCGTAACTTCATCTTCTTCGTGACCATCAAACCTGATGTTAAGCTTCTTGTTGCTCTCATTTCTGTTATTTGTCATTACCTTCCTCTTTCTTCGATTTACTCTCAATCCGTAATCTGTACTCACTAGTTGTTTTCATTCAGAAGTTCATGTAATTCCTCTTCAGTTTAACTCAGGACAGTAATGTCATCAGCGAATCGTATCGTTGTCATCCTTGTAACTTGAATTTTAATTCCATTCCTGAACCTTTCTTCTATTTCCATCGTTGCTTCTTCGATCTACAGATTGAACAGCGGAGGCGAAACACTACATTCCTGTCTTGCACCTTTTCTTATGCGAGCATTTCTTTCTTGGTCGTCCATTCTTATTATTCCCTCTTGTTTTTTGCATATATTGTACATTACCCGCCTCTCCCTTTAGCTTACACCTATTTTTTTCAGAATTTCGAACGTCTTACTCAGTTTTACATTGTCTAACGCTTTTTCCAGGTCGACAAATCCTGTGAACGTGTCTTGATTTTTCTTTAGTGTTGCTTCGATTATCAAACGCAACGTCCGATTTACCTCTCTGGTGCCTTTACCTTTCCTTCCTTCTCTGTATTATTCTTGTCAGCAACGTGGATGCAACAGCTGTTAAGATGATTGTTCGATAATTCTGGCAGTTGTCAACTCTTGCAGTTTTCGGAACTGTGTGGAAAATACTTTTCCAAAAGTCAGAATGTATGTCGCCAGACTCAGACATTCGACGCTACAATGTCATTAGTCGTTTTGTTGCCATTTCCCTAAATGATTTTAGAAATTACGATGTAATGTTATCTACCCCTTCCGCCTTATTTGATCTTAAGTCCTCCAAAGCTCTCTTAAATTCTGATTCTGATGTTGGATCCAGTATCTCTTCTAAATCGGCTCCTGTTTCTCCTTGTATCACAGACAAACCTTCCCCCTCATAGAGGCCTTCAATGAACTCTTTCCATCTATCCGCTCTCTCCTTGGCATTTAATAATGGAATTCCGGTTTACTCTTAATGTTACCACTCCTGCTTTTAATTTCTCTGAAGGTGGTTTGGAGTTTCCTATATGATTCCGACTATCATTTCTTTTTCGATTACATCACATTTTTCATGCTGCCATTTCGTCTTAGCTTCCCCGCACTTATTATTTATGTCATTCCTCAGCGACATGTATCTCTGTATTCCTGAATTTTTTGAACATTTTTTACTTCCTTTTTTCAGCTATCAGCTGAAGTATTTCTTCTGTTACCCGTGGTTTCTTTGCAGTTACTTTCTTTGTATCTATGTTTTTCTTTCCAGCTTTGTGATGGCCCCTTTCAGAGATATCCATTCCTCTTCAACTGTGCTACCTACTGGACTATTCCTCATTGCCATATCTATAGCCTTAGAAAACTTCAAGAGTATCTCATCATTCCTTAGTACTTCTGTATCCCACTTGTTGGAGTATTGATTGTTCCTGTCTAATCTCTCAAACTTCAGCCTACTCTTCATCACTACTACGTTATGATCTGAGTCTATTTCTGCTCCTGGGTACGCCTTGCAATCCAGCATCTGATTTCCGATCTCTGTCTGACCATGATGTAATCTATCTGAAATCTTCCTGTATCACCCGGCCTATCACCCGGCCTTTACCAAGTATACCTCCTCCTCTTGTGATTCTTTAACAGAGTATTCGCTATTACTAGCTGAATTTTATTACAGAACTCAGTTAGTCTTCCTCCTCTCTCATGCCTTGTTCCATGCCCAGGTTATAAAACACTGTTATTTAGAGCATTCTTCAGTTTTATACTTCATCGTTTACACTTCTAACCAAGATAAAGAACCTTTGAAGAGGTTGTTTTATCGAAAATCAGTAATTCTTCTTAAATTGTTTTATCTAATTGGTAGGTTTTGTCTTAATACGTCAATGTCCTGGTGACGTAAATTGTTAAGTTACTTTTCCTGAGGAGTTCTAATAAAAATTTTGATACGAATGATGTTCAGTCCTTACTTAGCCCGCTCCTTCCACTCCCAGACAAGCTTATTGCAGTAATGCGCACCACTAGTGACAATGTTCCAGCTGTGTTTAGTTTTTCTCCATGTGTGATCTATGACTCCATTTTCAAATACATTGTGAACACTTGTTTTTAAGTCCCGTTGATTAGTAACCTTGGTTCGGCGTACTTGATACATTACATAATTCTCAGAGGAAAAAATTTGGTCCTGTGAGGTCAGGTGTCCCCGGCGGCCATCGAATTTGATCACTACCCCCAATCCACCTAGCAGGAAACTTTTCATCCACAAATAGGCGAACATTTATGGACCACTGAAGTGAAATATGACGTCATATTTCAGGTGTTCCAGTAGTTGCACGCTAATAATAGCAATAATTTTGTGTGGTTCACTGGCCTGGTGAAAGTCTTTCAATTAATCGCCACTTTGGTGACTTGCGTGTTCCTAAACTACCCCATGTATCCAACTGGGGAAAGGAAACCTACAGTTTAACATGGAATACGAACCACTTCTCGCTTCTGGCGGCTCCTCACATCATTGGGAGGGAATGCTAGATTAAAACGCAGACTGGAAAATCCAAGGTGCCGGAACCTTTTGGTTTTTAGTACAGTGCTGTACTACAGTGCTTTACTGCTAGACCACGAGGTCCAACTTTGCTGCACAGATATCTCTTTTAACATGTCTGGGTAAACGTCACTGTTGGCAGCAGGCTCACAGCACAAGAATCGAGTAATTGTACAACTGTTCTTGGGGCGGTCTTATTCCATCACACGTAACAAGAAGCCACATTGATTCTCATATGCAATCGCAATGACTGTTAAGTTTCCTAGATACATCATAATATGACTCTTCAGGGAAAGAAAACTTTTCCAAGTTGCCATTGCCTACGTCCAACAAGCGTATTCACTGTCATCTGTTCGTGCTGAGGTTTGTCCATCGGCTTTGGTGCCTTAAGCAACTGCATCATGTAAGCATACAAACATAACCTACTTTGTAAGACTCTGTGCAATGTTCGTTGCAGCATTCGAAAACACTCTGGCAATCCTGAGCACTGATTTTGTCGGATATTTGCAATTGTCTGCCATGACTCGCTCACATTGTGTCAGTGAGTGATGTGTACTATGCTGTCCACTGAGCCAAACTACTGCCTATTTTTGCAGTAGGAAAGACGTTCCAGAAACGGAAAGACATAGAAAAACGCTTGGCCGTTCAGTGGTGTAATGACTTGCTATATAGGTAGATTTATACCACTCAATTCAATTTCTAAATACAAAACAGTATTAAAATCGTCTTAGGATATATCTGTACCAATCTCATTATACACTGAAGAGGCAAAGAAACTGGTCCCTGCCGAATATCGCATAGAGCCCCTCGTGAGGAAGCAAAAGTGCCGCAACACGACGTGGCATGGACTCGTCGAATGTCTGGAGTATTGCTGGAGCGAACTGACACCGTGAATCCTGCAGGTCTGTCCATAAATCCGTAAGAGTACGAAGGGTGGCGATCTCTTCTGAAAAGCACGTTGGAAGGCATCCCAGATATGAGAAATAATCCAGAATGAAATTTTCACTCTGCAGCGGAGTGTGCGCTGATATGAAACTTCCTGGCAGATTAAAATTGTGTGCCGGACCGAGACTCGAAATCGGGACCTTTGCCTATCGCGGGCAAGTGCTCTACCACTGAGCTACCCAAGCACGACTCACGCCCCGTCCTCACAGCTTTAATTCCGCCAGTGCCTCGTCTCCTACCTTCCAAACAGACATGGCTTTGTCACAGTTTCATGAGAAATAATGTTCATGTCTGGTGAGTCACGTGGCCAGCGGAAGTGTTTAAACTCAGAAGAGTGTACCTGGCGCCACTCTGTAGCAATTCCGGAAGTGTGGGGTGTCGCGTTGTACTGCTGGAATTGCTCAAGTCCGTCGGAATGCACAATGGACACGAATAGATGCAGATGATGAGAGGGGATACTTACAGACGTGTCACCTATCGTATCTAAACGTATCAGGGGTCTCATATCACATGCCCCACACCATTACAGAGCCTCCACCACCTTAAAGGCTCCCCTGGTGACATTCAGGATCTACGGATTCACGAGGTTGTCTCCATACCCGCACACGTCCACCCGCTCGATGCAATTTGAAAAGACACTCTTCCGACCAGGCAACATGTTTCCAGTCATTAACAGTCCAATGTCGGTGCTGATGTGCCCAGGTGAGGCGTTAGGCTTTGTGTCGTGCAGTCATCAAGGGTACGCCAGTGGGCCTTCGGCTCCGGAAGCCCGTGTCGATGATGTTTCGTTGAATGGTTCGCATACTGACACTTGTTGATGTTCCGCCATTGAAATCTGCAGCAATTTGTGGAAGCGTGGTACTTCTGTCACGTCGAACGATTTTCTTCACTCGTCGTTGGTGCCGTTCTTGCAGGATGTTTTTCCGACCGCAGATTAAAACTGTGTGCCGGACCGAGACTCGAACTCGGGACCTTTGCCTTTCGCGGGCAAGTGCTCTACAAACTGATTTACCCAAGCACGGCTGAAGCCTCGTCCTCGCAGCTTTACTTCTGCCAGTATCTCGTCTCCTACCTTCCAAACTTTACAGAAGCTCTCCTGCGAACGTTGCAGAACTAGCACTCCTGAAAGAAAGGATATTGCGGAGACATGGCTTGGCCACAGCCTGGGCTCTGTAAAGTTTGGAAGATCGGAGACGAGATACTGGCAGAAGTAAAGCTGTGAGGACGGGGCGTGAGTCGTGCTTCGGTAGCTCAGGTGGTAGAGCACTTGCCCGCGAAAGACAAAGGTCCCGAGTTCGAGTCTCGGTCCGGCACATAGTTTTAATCTGCCAGGAAGTTTGAAGACTTGATTTTTTGACTGTTAATTTCGGCAGCTGTTGCGTTATTGTTTTCGGGTCCACATTCTTGAGAAATTGTGGAAGTTCCAAAGCAAGCAGTTAGTCGTGTTGCAGTGTTAAACGCCCTTCCAGATTTTCGCGTTGTTGCTTCAGTGCCATCAGCCGATTCATGGTGTGATTGATCAGCAATACGTACAACAGTCGCTACAAAGTTCACTTCTTTGACTACATATATGTCACTTGCGCACAATGATGTTGCCTTAGTTACTGGTATGCCGATACAGACAGATCTGGGTATGCTTTGCCCAAGACGTCCGCTATGTTAGCTTGTTTTATGACACTGCCAGGATTGGAAGTGAGTCACGAAGATTCCGCTTAATTGTAGCTGGTTTTTAGTGTTTTAAAGAATGATCTGTCCAATGGCTGTAGATAGTGAGTCGTGTCAGCAGAAAACGATATCATCATTATACCCTAATCACGAGCTAGCTGAATTTTTGATGTATGTGCTGTGTCCATCCAGTAACTGAAAAATTTGTTTCTGGTCCTTTTTTTCTACTTTTGTACATTTTATGAAATGTTCTAGCCATCGGACAAACAGTTCTGATGAGCATCCAAACGAAGTATTTTGTGGAGCCTCCCTTTTGAAGACATGGTTTAATCTGCTACGCTTAAATACTGACACTGCATGTATGAATTCGCTTGCTGCATGCATTGCGCATACACCTGTCGCTGGACCCTATCCTCCGCTTGTATTGCGCCCACTTGGTTGAGAGCCTTTTCGAGTGACTCTCTGTGAACTGTGGTTACTGCGGTTTCATTCACGTTATATATTTCGTCAGCAGTGAACTTATTTTCATTTGGTATTTAGTCATGTTTATCAAAAAAATCATTAACACTCTCTTTATTAAATCTCCTTCCTTTGTGCGGCCGATATTGGTTCGAGAACTAACATGGAGAAAGTGGGTTGGTCTTTCATAAACATTTAATACCATTTTTAGCGGCTATCTTTTCTTTCCCTTTTTTGAAGTGAAGCGGCAAATAATACGGTATTTCTCGGCAAATTAGTAGGCATGTTTCTTTAATTCAGTAATAGTTAATCCGAAGAAACTAAACTCTGCCAATTCAACTTCTACCTCTGCTGTCATTTCATTAGCTCTACCAGATTTTGCTGTTTTATGTAGACCATTCAAATAACGATTTGGTACATTATATCCTCCACATGCCTCATTAAATCCAATTTCACCATTCCGGTGTTTCAGTAAAGCTTCGACCACATCCTCCTGCTTACATTTATTGTAAGCTTTCTTCGTAATATAGATCAGCCGAAACAATTAGCAATTTCCTTCAGCGCCTAAGAAGGAACGGTATGATTAACGACTTCTCCACAGGTACATTTTAGGCAGCAAGACCCATAACT
The DNA here is from genome assembly GCF_023864275.1 of Schistocerca cancellata. NCBI lineage: Eukaryota > Metazoa > Arthropoda > Insecta > Orthoptera > Acrididae > Schistocerca > Schistocerca cancellata. The sequence goes on from NC_064630.1 coordinate 811,840,235, forward strand.
TTACACTATCCGAACTGCAGACATACCCGCAAAGTTTTCTACCGTTTCTTTATGCTTAAATGAATGATAGAATACCGCGAAAAACAGACGTATACAAAACAATTACTTTACGTGACACTCTTCTCTGAAATTGATTAAAAATGAGCGAGAGAATAAAATAAAAGCGTGCCCGGTTAGCCATGCAGTCTAACGAACTGGTTTCCAGGCGTTAAGGCGTGCCGGTCCCCGGTGTGCCGAGGTCCGGTGTGCCGGCCAGTCTGTGGTTGGTTTTTAAGGCGGTTTTCCGCCTACCTCGGCGAATGGGGGCTGCTTTCCCTTATTCCGCCTCAGTTACAGTATGTCTGCGATTGCTGCGCAAACACTGTCTCCACGTACGCGTAAACCATAATAACTCTGCCACGCAAACACGCAAACCTTGGCGTTACACTCGTGTGGTGTGAGACGTTCCTGGGGGGAGGGGGGGGGGATGGGGTTCCACTGTGGGGGCGAACAGCATAATAACCCTGGTTTTGGTGTTGGGTGGCAGTGGAGTGTGCCGGCCGGAGTGGTCGTGCGTTTCTAGACGCTACAGTCTGGAACCGCGTAACCGCTACGGTCGCAGGTTCGAATCCTACCTCGGGCATGGATGTCTGTGATGTCCTTAGGTTAGTTAGGTTTAAGTAGTTCTAAGTTCTAGGGGACTGATGACCACAGCAGTTAAGTCCCATAGTGCTCAGAGCCATTTGAACCATTTTTTGCAGTGGAGTGAGTGGACTGTTGTAACTTGCTGTTGGGTTGTGTACTGCTGAGGGCTACGACGGGGACGAAGCCTCTCACTCGTTTCTAGGTCCTCAGTTCAAGTCCTCCCTCGGGCATGGGTGTGTGTGTTGTCAAAAAATGGTTCAAATGGCTCTGAGCACTATGGGACAACTTCTGAGGTCATCAGTCCCCTAGAACTTAGAACTACTTAAACCTTAATAAGGACATCACAAACATCCATGCCCGAGGCAGGATTCGAACCTGCGACAGTAGCTGTCGCGCGGTTCCAGACTGTAGCGCCTAGAACCGCTCGGCCACCGCGGCCGACTTGTTTGTTGACCTTAGCGTACTTTAGGTTATGTTAGATTAAGTAGTGCGTAAGCTTAGGGACCGATGACCTCAGCAGTTTGGTCCCATAAGGTCTTACCACAAATTTCCAGTTTTTCAAGCATCAATCCACTCATGTATTCTTGCTTTCTTGCACGACTATTTAGCTCTATTTCACATCACTGATTGTCGCATTTAATAAACTAGGGATCAGACATTAAAAGAGTGCGACTTAGACTGTGGTACAACTGTGTGGAGGGAGTTAAAAATAATGAAGAAGATCCTGACGAGACACACATATCGGTAGTCGGTGCTAAGCAGCGCTTGAGGTAGTGTAGAGGGCGACGCCACTGCACAGAGGATGAGTGGAGTGATGAATCACGCTGTGTCCTGTGGCAATCCGATGGAAAGGTGCGCGTTAGGCGAATGCCCGGAGAACGTTACCTGGCATCACGAGTTCTGTCAACAGCTAAGCGTTACCGGGCATCATGTGCAGGGAAGGTTGGGTTGATTTGGGGACAGAGACCAAACAGCGAGGTCATCGGTCTCATTGGAAAGATGGGGAAGTCGGCCGTGACCTGTCAAAGGAACCATCCCGGCATTTGCCTGAAGCGGTTTAGGGAAAGTACGGAAAACCTAAATCAGGATGGCCGGACGCGGGATTGAACCGTCGTCCTCCCGAATGCGAGTCCAGTGTGTTAACCACTGCGCCATCTCGCTCGGTGCCTACAGTGACATCAGCGGAATATGGAGGAGGAGGTGTGACGGAGTTTGGGGTGTTTTCCGTGGTGAGAGAGTGGTCACCTTATTTCGATGAAGATAACGCCCAATGCACAGTAATGTGAAGACATTTCACGGCAAGATAGGGCAACCTGTCGTAAAGTAGAGTCTTTGAGGCAATGGTTTGTGGACGATAACATTTAAAGTTCCAATCTCATCTGAATGAAAGGCCTTTGGGTACGCTACAATGTTGACTTCTCTCCAGACCCCCGTTGTCCAACAGAACTACGGTCTCTGGCTGCGGTTCCTGATGCCTCTCATTACTCCACAGACACTCAGCCACTTCACTGGAAGTATCCCCAGTGAAGCTGAAGCCGTGATACAGGAGAAGCGTGGACACACCCACCTTAACGTGCACTAATAAATTCTCACATGTTTTTAATCGGATTGTGTACTATAAAGTTACCCCCCCCTCCCCCCACCCCCACAATATGCGAAGGCGAATGCAAATCTCAGGAACTACTGTAGAGATTTTGGTGCAGTTTTCAATAACAAACTAAGTGGCGAGGAATGTTCATGTATATAATTTATTACCACTTCGCCAGACGCTTCCGGTCATAGACATTCAAGGTCATTCGTGCAAAGCCAGGGGAGGTCACCGGCGTATAGTAATTCTTGCAGCAAGTTCTTTTCTGCAGATCGGGTGCGAACTCTGTAACTCTGTAATTGTTTATCACTGCTATTAGCTGCATTAAGAATTCTTACCACAAGGTTGTAAATAAATGGACAAAAACTATTCCTAGAAATGTTGGTGGAAGAGGCAGGTATTAACTCCTGCAACAAGAAGAGTCGCCAGTAACCAGTTTTGTGTCCGGTACTACTTATGAAATTGGTGCTCATGAAGAAATTTATAAAAGCCTGAAATGCACAAAAAACTTTCAGACGTGTGTAAAATCTTATGGGACTTAACTGCTAAGGTCATCAGTCCCTAAGCTTACACACTACTTAACCTAAATTATCCTAAGGTCAAACACACACACCCATGCCCGAGGGAGGACTCGAACCTCCTCCGGGACCAGCCGCACAGTCCATGACTGCAGCGTCTGAGACCGCTCTGCTAATGAAATATACACTGAGGCGCCAAACACACTGGTATATTCATGGGTATACACACAAAAAGATATGTAAACAGACCAGAATACGGCACTGCGGTCGACAACACCTATGTGAGACAACAACTGTCTTGCGCACTTGGTAGATCGGTTACTGCGGCTACAACGGTAGGATATCAAGATTTACGTGAGTTTGAACGTGATGTTATAGTCTGCGCACGAGCGATGGGACACAGCATCCCCGAGGTAGCGATGAAGAGGGGATATTGCCGTACGACAATTTCACGAGCGTACAGTGAATATCAGGAATACTGTAAGACATTGCTGCGGCCGGAAAAAGATCCTGAAAGAACAGGACGAACGGCTACTGAAGAAAATCGTTCAACGTGACAGACGTGTAACACTTCTGCAGATAGCTGCAGATTGGGACATCAACAAGTCTCAGTGTGCGACTCATTCAACGAAACATCATTGATATGGGCTTTCGTAGCTGAAGACCCATTCGAGTACCGTTCATGAATGCACGACCCAAAGTTTTACGGCCTCGGCTGGGCCCGTCAACGCGGACATTGGGCTTTTGATGAGTGGAAGCACGTTGCCTGGTCGGACGAGTCACGTTTCAAGTTGTATCTAGGGCATGGCCGTGTACGGTTATGGAGTCCATGGATCTGCATGTCAGCTTTAGGGAGTGTGCTGTTGGAGTGATATGGGACTCCTCATACATCTAGATACGACTCTGGCAGGTGACACGTACGTAGTCATCTTGTCCGATCACCTGCATCCATTTATGGCCATTGTGCATTCCGACGAACTTGGGAAATTCCAGCAGGACAATGCGACACCACATACATCCAGAATTGGTACAGAGTGGCTCCAGGAACACTATTCTGAGTTGAAACACTTCCCGCAGCCAGAAAACTCCATAGACATGAACGTTATTGAGCATATCTGGGATGGCTTGCAACGTGGTGTTCAGTTGAGATCTCCATCTCTTCGTACTCTTACCAATTTACGGACAGCCCAGCAGGGTTCACGGTATCAGTTCCGTCCAGCACTACTCAGACATTAGTCGAGTCCATGCCACGTCGTTTTGCGGCACTTCTGCGTGCTCGCGGAGACCCTATTCGATTTTAGGGAGGTATACCAGTTTCTTTGGTTATTGAGTGTAAATGGGTCTGAATTTACTTATTTGAACGAAGATGGTTTCCAGACTCATTTTCGAAAATGCAAAAGCAGTTGTGTTTTTCAGTCGACTTGAGAATGAAATGGCACCGCAGCACTAGGTAGCGCAATTTCAGCAAGATTTCGCATGACTAATTTTTTTTCTATTCTTTCCAGGTTTTGAAGCGTGTTAGCTCACTGTGCGTCAGCAGGTTCAGAAGTGTGTCTCTGTGCTGAGGCCCCGAGGCTTTCCGAAACGAAACATGCCGCCTTGTATTCCGACTGTCCGGAGTCTTTAAAGCTCGCTCCCCGACGGGAGTGGCCGAGCGGTTGTAGGCGCTTCAGCCTGGAACAGCACAACAACTATGGTCGCAGGTTCGAATCCTGCCTCGGGCATGGATGTGTGTGATGTCCTTAGGTTAGTTAGGTTTAAGTAGTTCTAAGTTCTAGGGGACTGATGACCGCCGCAGTTAAGTCCCATAGTGCTCAGAGCCAAAGCTCGCTCGCCCCGTCGAGACGTACATCAAGGTTTCTATAGAGAGATGCACCTCACTAACGGACAGATACATTGTCTGATCAAACGCATTGGAACACCCTTATGTAATGTAGAATTGATAGCTAGATGTCACGGAGGCGGACCCGCCACTATAAAAGGAGACGGGGAGTGGTGTATTGTCAGATAGGAAGCAGTGAGAGCAGAATAGATCGGCCAGTAGAGTTCAGTAATGTCAGATGTGAACTAATCAGTCGGTGACGCCTGGGTAACTAATCGATCAGAGACATTTCAGCCCTTATGAAGCAGCCCAAGTGGAGTGCTGGTGATACGACTGTGAAGTGGGAACGTGAAGAAACAACCGTAGCCAAGCCAAGGTCAGGCAGACCTATGAATGGTGACGGAAAGGGATTGTCGAGCATTGCGGAAGGTGGGTATAAAGAGAATATCAAACCGTCGCAAGAAGATACCCGTGAGTTCCAAAATGCTACCACAAGTCCAGTTTGTGCATGGGCTGTGCGTAGGAAGAATGGGGTACAGTGGCCGAGAGGCTGCTTATAAGCTACACATTTCTCAACACTGATTTGGTGTAAAGAGCGGTGGCACTGGACTACAGATGACTGGGAACCGATGATGAATCACGCAATACCCTATCGCAGTCCGGTGGAATGTTTTGTGTACTGTCTGCCATCGGGTCCCCCTAAATGGCAGGCAGCACCGCATAACAGCCACGCTATGAGGGAAACAAACCAACAGACAAACTGGCGAAGACATCAGGTAAACACGCCGTAGATTCCAGTCGATTAATTGGAACCTTTCCTTGCAGAGGTCGCCGCGACATATCCGGCCACGGATTCCTAAGCCGGGTTTCTATTGACTCCAGCTCACTATATAGGCCCGGCCGGTCGAAGGCAGACCAGTCTTCGTCCGCTGCTAATGGCAACCGTTATAGCAGAGTCTCCGAGAAGATATCACCGAAGCCGCTGTACTGCACCGCCGATCGAAGTTCCAGCCGACCGAGGGGAACCACATCTCCGGCTAGATCGACGGACGTCTACATCTATTGTACAGCTAGCTATTGTATTGTAGAAGAAGTTACGTTCAATAAACTGTTGGAGAATACAACAGTTTGGGGTTGACGAATGGCTGGAGAACGCTATCTCCCATCATGTGTATTCCAAACACTAAAGTACAGAGCAGGTGGTGTTACAGCATGAGGGCGTTTTCCGTCATTAGGGTATGGTCTCCTTATTGCCCTTCAGAAGATGCTAAACGAGTATCGATGTGAATACATTTTACAGAACTGCATAGAGTAGAGGAACAGTTCGGAGATGATGATAGTAATCCCTTGTCATAAAGCAGTATGTATGAAACGGACTGCCCTACAGAGCCTCCCGACTTGAACCCAGTGGAATACCTTTGAGATGAATTAGCACTTGGAGGAAGAATGGGTTTGCACACGCGCAGATTCCCATTGACATCCGTCACTGAAGGTGTCCACACAACAGAATCCAAGCCGTCATTACTAGCTGCCCGTATCGTATACCCTTGATCAGATATTGCATAGTGCGTTTAAAATTAGTTGCGAGTTTTTACCTTTGGCTCACCAGAAGGGGACATGACGCTGTTTCCCTGGTAACGCCAATGGCGATCCAGCTTTCCCTACCATGCCGCCAATAGTTCTGTTGGTAAATCACCCGTTTTACCACGCCGTGGATGAGTAGAACGACGTGGTGTAATGCATTAGACGTATATACGTTCATTAGCTATCGTTGTAAAAATAATTTCTAGCGTTGAAGTGTTCTACAGTCGTCACGTACTGTGAAGGAATGTTCAGTGTTCGCATTGCGTCAGTAATTACAATGCAGTACATCTGAACACAACATTCGCAGAATAGGTGGTCGTCCAAGAACAGGTTCAAAAATGTTTCAAATGGCTCTAAGCACTATGGGACTTAACATCTGAGGTCATCAGTCCCCTACACTTAGAACTACTTAAGCCTAACCAACCTAAGGACATCACACACATCCATGCCCAAGGCAGGGTTCGAACCTGCGACCGTAGCAGCAGCGCGGTACCGGACTGAAGCGCCCAGAACCGCTCCGTCACAGCGGTGGGCAAGAACAGGTTCATCGGTTGTAAAGATAATGTTCTGCTGCGAAATATTCCTCCGAATTCGACGATAAAAGTGGACTACGCTGAAGATTAGATGGGTAGATCACATAACAAATGAGGAAGTATTGAATAGAATTGGGTAGAAGAGGAGCTCGTGGCACAACTTGACTAGAGGAAGGGATCGGTTGGTAGGACATGTTCTGAGACATCGAGGGATCACCAATGTAGTATTGGAGGGCAGTGTGGAGGGTAAAAATCGTAGAGGGAAACCAAGAGATGAATACACTAAGCAGATTCAGAAGGATGTAGGCTGCAGTAGGTACTGGGAGATGAAGAAGCTGGCATAGGATAGAGTAGCATGGAGAGCTGCATCAAACCAGTCTCAGGACTGAAGACCACAACAAAAACAACGCGCAATCCTCTTCATTGTGATGGGTAAAGCTGTAACAATGCAGCGGAGGAAAGCGGACATTTTGCTCTGGGCACAAAGAAATGTTCCATTGATTAAAGTTTAACCTAGAATGAATAAGGCAGACTCAATGGAACTTGTAGTGCTGTAGAAACCATAATCTCCACGCTATCAAGTCGACGCAATGGCTAACGCTAAAGAGCAGAATTTAAGCAAGTTTCCTCTATATCACGCTCATTTAAATCCGCCTGAGAATAAATCGGATTCGGTGAAGAGTAATGTGACAAAAAACATCAAGATTATTAGTGAGTTTGAAGTGCTGTGCAAAAGAAGCCTTTGCAAATGTTGACAGGGCTGGTTTCCAATTCTCAGCCATGCCGAGAAGGTAGTTAAATAAATGTGGTGTGACCAGGGCCTCCAGTCGGGTAGACCGTTCGGCGACTTGCGCGTCGATGGAGATGAAATGGTGATGACTAGGACAACACAACACCCAGTTCCTGAGCGGAGAAAATATCCGACCCAGCCGGCAATGGAACCCGGGCCCTTAGGATTGACATTCTGTCGCACAGACCACTGAGCTACCGGGGGCGGACGAGAAGGTAGTTGCGGAGACATGGAGCAAGTTTCATATACTAATCATATGGCAAAGTACTTTCCCCTTTGCGTGGTATTGTTTGCCAAAATCTCGTTTCAGTATCTCGGACTGTTTTTGAAGTACAAGATATTTATGAATATGAAAGTTCCTGGCAGATTAAAACTGTGTGCCGGGCTGATACTCGAACTTGGGACCTTTGCCTTTCGCGGGCAAGTGCTCTACCACCTGAGCTACCCAAGCACGACTCAGGCCCCGTCCTCACAGCTTTACTTCTGCCAGTACCTCGTCTCCTATCTTCCACACTTAACAGAAGCTCTTCTGCGAACCTTGCAGAACTAGCACTCCTGAAAGAGAGGCGTGAGTCGTGCTTGGGTAGCTCCGATGGTAGAGCACTTGCCCGCGAAAGGCAAAGGTCCGGAGTTCGAGTCTCTGCCCGGCACACAGTTTTAATCTGCGAGGAAGTTTCATATCAGCGCACACACCACTGCAGAGTGAAAATCTCATTCTGGATTTATGAATGTTTCGTTCTGGCTTTTTCATAACGCGTACGCGCATGACTGAGCGCTTTACATTCATTCCATTTTCTCGACGTTGGAGACAGACTGCGATATCCTTGTAAGCTAAAAGACTAATTCAATATGTTATCTGATGTTCCATACGCAACAACATATAACCTAACGTGCACCAAACGCAAATTCAAAGCGGTCTCTTATTTTTCACTGCAAGTTTTATGAATTACTTGCAACAGTTTACCTAATATTGGAAAACATAATAATTATGACCATTATCGAACTGATAGACAGTTCAGCATGAAGCTTCAGCACGAAGCTGACGAATGAAGCTAGAAGACGTGCGGAAATCGGAGTTTATTACCGAACAGTTTCTTTAAAGTCATTGGAGAATGATTACAAATCGGCCGGCTTGCGCGGCTTGCAGTTCAGGTAGTCAAGCAAACCTGACAGTTGCCGCACCGAGTGCGCCTGGTATTATTGTCACATGCTTAAGGGCACAGCACATGCTGGCAACTGCGCTTTCCTCCACTCGCTCACTACTGAATAGTCGCAGCTGCCTCTAAAGGTACTGGCAGATCTCTGAGGCTAACAAGTGACTGTCGTGCCGCTCCAAAGCGGTCGCCTGGATGTTAGGGGTAATTTCATAGCGCGCGACGCCGTGTTAGAGAGAGAGAGAGAGAGACGCGAGCGGAGAAAGACGTGGACGTCACGGCTGACCACCTCCCCCTCCCCCCGGGCTCCGCCGACTGGAGCGCCTCGCTACGCCTCACTCCCTCCCCTGCCGGCGGCTCCGCTGTCGGTGTTGTCCGCCGGAGTTGGCGCGACGCGGCCGCGATAATGAAACGCGGAGGCGATCGATGTCGGGCCCGGCCCGCAACTTAATTGGCCGCCACTTTTCATCAGCGGCGACACAGGTTGTGCGGCGGCGCGGAAGACAATTAGAGAGCCGCGTGCAGCAGCCACCAGCCCTCCACCACCCTGCTCCCTCTTTGCTGGAGCGACCACCCTTGCAGAATAATGCCGAGTCTGCGCGCACTAAACGTTCTGCCACCGGAGTCCGCTTCTCAAATTTCGCCCACCCAACTGCCAACGGACTTCCTGGAAGGACAGTGCGAGTGGGTTAAACGGAGTCGCACGAAAATTATATGTGTCCTGTATTAACTGCCGAAGATTTAGTAGTTCTGCGCACTAATGTTTCATACGTGTCTTAATCATTAAATTTCGTTGGCCTTTAATTACTGCGTGCCCGAAACAACAAAAAATATGAAATTGGAAGTATCTACCTAATTCTTTTGACCCAAATTTCTAGTTTGTAACCATTGTCTGTAACTTTATTCGAAACTAGGAAAAGAAGGGATACGAATACTAATGCTCTCATCTGTTTCAAAGTGTTTATCACTTGACACTGTTGACTGAAATAAAAAACGTGGTTCGTGAGGACTACAGAAAAAAACAAAGGTAAGATGAAAGTGGTGCTTCGTGGCCGAAAAAATACAGCAACCAGCCATTTTTTTGTTTTTTAGGGTTTCATCCATTATTTGTTGGCCTAATCCATACATATTATATAAATGGCTGTACACACGTAGTGTATGTGTATCATGTATGTTACACATCTCCTGCTAAACCTATGGACCGATTTCCTCCAATGACAGCAGAGTCTACTAATTGGTCACCAATTTTTAAGTTTATCTCAATCAGTACGCTATTCTCACTAAACCGTTGGTTCATTTCAAGAGCCCCAGGTCCAACATAGAAAAGCAATCTCATCAACTCGAATCTTATCACTGATGTGGTCCTGCGGTAGCGTTCTCGGTCTCCGCGCACGTGTTCCCGGGTTCGATTCCCGGCAGGGTCAGGGATTTTCTCTCCCTCGTGATGACTGGGTGTTGTGTGTTCTTCATCATCATTTCATCATCATTGACTCGCAAGTCACCGAAGTTGGCGTCAGCTAAAAAGGACTTGCAATACGGCGGCCGAACTTCCCCGTATGGGACCTCCTGGCCAACAATGCCTTATGATCATTTTATTTTTTTGTGGTTTTAAACTACAAATGATGTTGTTGTGGTCCTCAGTCCTGAGACTGGTCTGATGCAGCGCTCCACCCTACTCTATCCTGTGCAAGCTTCTTCATCTCCCAGTACCTACTGCAGCCTACATCCTTCTGAATCTGCTTAGTGTATTCATCTCTAGGTCTCCCTCTACCATCTTCACCCTCCACGCTGCCCTCCAATACTGATCCCTCGATACCTCAGAACATGTCCTACCAACCGATCCCTTGTTCTAGTCGAGTTGTGCCACAAATTTCTCTGCTCCCCAATCCTATTCAATACCTCCTCATTAGTTATGTGATCTACCCATCTAATCTTCAGCATTCTTCTGTACCACCTCATTTCGAAAGCATCTATTCTCTTCTTGTCCAAACTATTTATCGTCCACGCTTCACTTCTATACATGGCTACACTCCATACAAACACTTTCGGAAACGACTTTCTGACACTTAAATCTATGCTCGATGTTAACAAATTTCTCTTCTTCAGAAACGCTTTCCTTGCTATTGCCAAACTACATTTTATATCCTCTCTACTTCGACCATCATCAGTTATTTTGCTCCAAAAATAGCAAAATTCATTTACTACTTTAAGTGTGTCATTTCCTAATCTTATTTCCTCAGCATCCCCCGATTTAATTCGACTGCATTCATTTATCCTCCTATTGCTTTTGTTGATGTTCATCTTATATCCTCCTTTCAAGACACTGTCCAATCCGTTCAACTGCTCTTCAGGTCCTCTGCTGTATCATCGGCGAACGTCAAAGTTTTTATTTCTTCTACATGGATTTTAATTCCTACTTCGAGCTTTTCTTTTGTTTCCTTGACTGCTTGCTCAATATACAGATTGAATTACATCGGGGATAGACTACAACCCTGTCACACTCCCTTCCCAACCACTGCTTCATTACAGTAATGATAAAAAATTATCTTGTCCAGTGGTAGTTGAAAAATAAAGCGAGTCATCATAGCACCTTTTCGTGGTTCAGTAAGTGATGTGAGGGCCACACTACTGTGATCGCCTCCTTAGTCGTTCGTTATTACGAGACAATGGGCCACTGTAAGGGTAGAACGCTCTCCACTTACGCACAAACACGAATAGCGAAGTCCATGCGGCCGAAAACCGTTTCGTTGTTTGTCTATTACTTGGGTCCGTATGGGTAGTTCGACCCCGTGACCTTGGAGCCAGCTGATAGGTCTACAAGCTCCTGCTCCTTCTCGTGATGTGCATGTAGTACTTCTTTCTCCTCGGACAGTCCTGTAACATAGGCTTTTCCAATCTTGAGGTACCATAGCTGTCTTTGGTGTCCATTTTATCGGACCAGTACCATCTCTTTCATGTCTTTTGGACGGTTGACAAGCAGTTGGGCAGAGACATCCCTCTTAAGCTATTACGAGCAGCGACAGAAAGGGTTTTCTTCACCGTATAATCCTCTGATCTGTATAACACAATGGATATCACACAACGACCTATGGTGTGTAAACAGCAACTGGTCCCTTTGTTTCAAAAGTGTTGCTCAGCAGTGTTGAAGCAATTGTAAAAGTGGTGTATGGCCTTCACGTAAAATACCTGCCTGTGCGCTGGTAATCAGGTCCTTATCCGAGGCGACTCGTTTCACCCTCAGAGCCTTCCTTAGCTCACCCAGACTGGTATAAGCGCAGCGAGGCAGTTTCAGTGTTTGTGAGAGCTCCTTGACAGCGTTTGCTGTATGGCTCTTCACATTGTCGGGTGAGATGCCTCGGTCAAGTTCATCACTTTGCTAAGGATGGCCAAGATTTTTGATAATACCGTGCATTCACCGTTGTCACATAATGAAGTTGGTAAGACGGAGACTACTTTAATCAAAGAAGAAGGTGTGAACAATAACATTTTCCACAATTGTGTGGCTGATGTTGGATTTTTGGATGGCGGCGAGCCTGCATGCTTCCACCGTATACTTTGTCGTTACTACTGAAGTTTAATTTAATAACACTATGTTACATTTTCAACAACCACTCGTAACAACAATCCGTTTTCTTCCGTGGAATAGTGCTGCAACTGTTTAAGAGAGGCTTCCATTCGACATCTATTCCTAGGCTATTTGATGAATGTGAGCCACCCATTGGACGCACACTTCGGAAATTCCGTTCTGTCCTTAATGATGGTGTAAAAGCTTGGGACTTGAGCGTCCCAAACTGACCTGTGCAAAAATGGCTGCTATAGTAACTTGCCGGTCTTGAATAAAGAGATCACTACCTAGGTAATAAGTGCGCTAATGGTGTCTGGCGTTCCCGACCTTGCGTCATCGGACAACAACGACCCTTCTTCCCTCGATTGCCTGTTTCTAGCCCTGATCCTCGCAACATACGTGCAACGCTCTCCGTACACTTCTTTAGTGAACTTCCGTTGTCCGTGCTCCTTGCGCTGTCAGGAAACACTGCATCCCAGTGCTCTTCTTTTGAAGCCTCTATTTTTACGGTATTCAGTGCGATTGAGGTCAGGGGACGGTCGAGGCGTGCATGTGTGTACATCGGTGTGCGCTCGTGTCTCTCTGGCGGCGAGTTTCAGACGTCAGCGCCCTTATAGGGGCCGCACTTTCTTCCACCAGCAACAACCATACGATCATTTCACTTGTTTTTATACCGCAGCCTCTGGCTCGTTTCTTTTTTAATGCACCTCGTCTTTAGCCATATCAGATCAGTGGATGCTGCAGCTCCAGTGCGTGCTACAGTTGACCTACGCTTTTTATATTAATCTTTGAAATCGAATCTACAAGACCATGGCAAAATGGACATATTCGCTGCGTGCAATTTGCGCTTATGTATCTTTCTTTTTTTACAGCCCTTTCCCCAATGTCATAAACCATTGATGATCAACTATCAATGTTAATTAAATTCACCAACAGCCGTGTATCTTTAAGACGTTATTTTATTTTATTTTGAGGGCTACCAGTTTCAGCATTTCACTATGGAATCTTCAGGCCCCATATGCGTCTCTCCAAATAAACGATAATGTCATCTCTGGATGTTTGGATTCAATCGTTACACTAGCGCTTCGTTAGAAGACTTGAGTTCCTGTCAAGTCTTCGAATGAAGCACTAATGTAACGATTAAATTCACTACACCTAGAGATTTATGGCTCTATATGACATTTTCGTTTATTTGGAGAGATGCATATGGGGCCTGAAGATGGCATAGTGAAATGCTGAAAGCGGTAGCCTTCTAAATAAAATAAAATAACATCTTAAAGATACACGGCTGTTGCTGAATTTAATTGGCATTGACAGATATTTAGCCAGCCGACATCCAGTGTCTATGATGGATCAACAGAGATTGATGATCAAGGGTGTTTAAAGTTGATTCGTTCTAACAGGAATTTTTCCTTCATTTGTTAAATGATAAGGATCACATGACGAATTTAAGGTCCCATTAGTGCAATAGTGACCGTAACTGTTTTCCTTATGCTTATGATGATGGAAAAAGTAGCTAAAAGCTACAGAATATATGGCAGCTGCAGCCTTCAAAATACAACCGACAAAGACCTAGCGTTGTCTAACATATAAACATACTAGCTGAGAATCCCGACATTGCCCGGGTATTCATTTTACCAATTTCCTATCAGAAGCGAAAACAAAAAATGAACTCTGTTTTTACAGAAGTATACAATATATTTCATTTCCACTTATTCGTGAAAACACCTTTGAAGTTATGAAACAGTCGTACAAAGAAATACGCATAACATACGGCTGTAGGGGGCCTAAGTACAGTATCCCAATTAAGGAACATGATCCCGGACAGTTTCTGTGGGCTGGGTGCAGCTGCCTGGCGTGTCTGCAACGCGATTTCGTAAAAGTCTCTATGGCAATGCCTGTTCATTGCTCTATTGAAGGCCATCGCTTTCGTCAACAGCTGTTTGCGGTTCTTCTTTAAAAGTTGTCGATGAGCTGCCATAGGTCAGGGATTTCCTTAAGCTGAATCGGCTGGCGGAATTAGTAGAAAAGAGTAAATGTATCAAAAATTAATGCATGATGCTGCATTTCTTCACGCACCTGTGGGCTTATGACGTCATATCTCTTGAACTGTCCGTCGTGTAATCATATATTTGTCTAGATATATTCAGCGCTGTATGTAGATATTGTCAGCATAATATGTTGCGATAAAGTTGATATCAAAGAAGTAGCAAATTTAAATGTCATTGATGATATGCCAATTTTTCGTCCGTCTCAGTGTTTACGGCGTCTTATCTCCTGATCTATATGTCATGAAGTGACAACTTTTTAGGTACATCAGCGGCACAATACGTGGGTACTGCCTGCCAAATTTATTGAGAATACAGTTAGTCGCACAGAACTGATACATTGAATGTTATGCATGATAGGCAGTTTTTCAAGCATTTCATTGTTTATGACTTCATTTTTCCTGAACTGTGGCAGGTAGGTGATTCTTGTCCCCATAGCAATTGTTGACTCGATGGCTTGAATAGCAGCTACCACGGGCAAAGAAAGATACCCTAGACAAAAGAAGTCTACTAGTATCAAACCCGGTCTCATTTTCAGAAAGAAGTTGCTGAAAATGTAGGTCTGTAGCACAGTATTGCGTGGAAGTTAATCAGGCTATGTAGGAAAACGGGAAAGGGATATTATCAAGGCTCTTCAAATGTGGTGCTTGAGAAGGGTGCTGCAGATTAATTAGACTGATAAGACAGGAAATAAGGTTCTCCGCAACATCCAAGATAAAAGGAATATGTGGAAAAACCAACACGGGTAGGGCACTTGATTGGAGAGGGAAGCAGACTGAGGGAAGACAGAACTGGAATACAAAACACAAATAACTAATGTGCGCGCTACCCCGTGATGAGGAGAACGAGCAGGAGAGAAAATGTTGGCAAACTGCATCCGGTCATAACGACGAAAAATAAATGGCGACCAAAATACTCTGAAATGAGTCACTCTGTCACTTGTAATTAATGTCTCCCACATAATGAATATTGAAATACTAGAGCGGAACTATTTTATTGTCTGTACGATAAAATCAGTAATTTTTGTACAGTAACCAATACATGATAGAGAAATTTGCATGAAGACGTGATTACGTCGACTGCAAGTTACAAAATATTTCAGCACGCACCTTAGACGTAGTGAATTAAACAGAAGGGGCTGTCACAGTGTGTGTGTGTGTGTGTGTGTGTGTGTGCGCGCGAGCGCGTCTGTCTGTGAAGACTTTGATGTTATGGTTTATTATATTCTTTGAGAGTTCAGATATATGTTCAAGCAAATTGAGGAATCATTTATTCTTTTTTGCGGGAATGCTAATCACACGTGTTGACTCAGGACTTGGTAACGTACTGCAGCCTATCCCACTGTCTGTTATATATTCCACACTCGAACATCTGATACACTTACCAACGCAGTCCATTACAAAGCGGTCGCAAAGAAATATTTGATTCTTCTTTCAAAAATAACTGAAGAAATGCGCTTCTGCCTCCCTCCCTGCTCACGTTTCACGATTAACACCCTCTGTGTGTCAGGTAACCCACGCTTCAGTTCCATGCGGTACACTTACAGCTCAGTCCATTACACACGTACAGCTAAGAATTACTTATTTCAAGATAAATACCTAAAAATGAGCTTTCTGACTTCCTACTTGCGTCCATTTCAAGATGTTACGATGACAAATCAGTTTTTCGTGAGAATCTCTGAAAATATTAATCATATTTAGCTGGTCGCCAGCTACCCGTCGGACTGCTTCGAATATTTCTCACAGCTCTGAAAGGATCACAAGCAAAGATTTCTAGTTCTATCTAAATTCGGGTAAAGTGTATCCTCAATAGGACCTCAACACGTGTTCCATAACTGACCATTTACAATCCATTGACGCTTAATGAAACAAAACAGAATAAGGTTGTCGCCAAATACTGTTCTGATTATTTTTCTTCTCCTGGTCTATTTGTCGAGAAAACCGTCCACCTGTGATGGCATTAGGTTTGGTGAACGAAATATTGCGCCTCTTGCACAATGAGAACTGGGAGTACACTGGTGGAGTGTTCTTTTCAGTTCATGTTCGGGAAAAGGGATTCATAATGATAACCTACGTGTATCGCTGTGATTTCACTGCTTCACCAACATACACTTGCGATATCGTAATTTACCGTAAACACGAAACGGAAAAGGCGTTAAATCTTGTTATCGCTATTGGAGGGAGTGCGCATATTAGGACGAAACCAGCCTCTACATTTGTAAACGACTGAAAAATTATTAAGTTTCACAGTGGACATTCCCACTAAACATTAATGCTACTCACAACTGGACGTATGCATAAGAAGTGACACAAACGGAAGTCTGCGATCCTTATAAATGTTTTTAGGGTAATATTTATGGAATATTCAGTCAGTACGTATTGTAAACTTAAATACACAGTATTGATGTTCCAAGTGTCAAACGAGATGCGAACACGGTCCTTTTGGCTGCTAGAAGTGTCTGCAGCAGCTGGGCTACTCGGAGGCAGATCCCTCCCCAGAGAACTATGCTGAATTAAAATCAGCGCACGACTGATTTATCGACATCAGAAGAGTGTGGACCTTGACAAAATTAATTAAAGATATACTGCAGAGAGAAAGGAATTCACTAACTACTGAATTAAAATCTTGGCA
Organism: Schistocerca cancellata; assembly: GCF_023864275.1. Taxonomy (NCBI): domain Eukaryota; kingdom Metazoa; phylum Arthropoda; class Insecta; order Orthoptera; family Acrididae; genus Schistocerca; species Schistocerca cancellata. The sequence continues at coordinate 811,857,092 of NC_064630.1, forward strand.
CAAGTGAATCTAAGTTTATTATGAACATTCTCTGTATACACGACTCATAAAATAACAGCAACATGGATCAGTCGAGAACACGAAAAAAGCGACATATAATTAAGACAAATAACTAAAATACAACAGGCACTGACTGAATTGGAAAAGTTATCGTAAAAGGAATAGGAGACTTCATAAGAAATTAACATCGTAAGAACTTGAATGAGATTTTCACTCTGCAGCGGAGTGTGCGCTGATATGAAACTTCCTGGCAGATTAAAACTGTGTGCCCGACCGAGACTCGAACTCGGGACCTTTGCCTTCGCGGGCAAGTGCTCTACCATCTGAGAAAGGCAAAGGTCCCGAGTTCGAGTCTCGGTCGGGCACACAGTTTTAATCTGCCAGGAAGTTTCATATCAGCGCACACTCCGCTGCAGAGTGAAAATCTCATTCTGGAAACATCCCCCCGGCTGTGGCTAAGCCATGTCTCCGCAATATCCTTACTTTCAGGAGTGCTAGTTCTGCAAGGTTCGCAGTAGAGCTTCTGTAAAGTTTGGAAGGTAGGAGACGAGATACTGGCAGAAGTAAAACTGTGAGGACCGGGCGTGAGTCGTGCTTCGGTAGCTCAGATAGTAGAGAACTTGCCCGCGAAAGGCAAAGGTCCCGAGTTAGAGTCTCAGTCGGGCACACAGTTTTAATCTGCCAGGAAGTTTCATCGTAAGAACTTAATCGTATGGAACATGGCCCACTGGTGGATATACAGTGTTTGTAAGATCGTGCAGTAATAATTATCAGTAGTTGTACATTATAGCTGGCTGGATCGCAGTGGTAAAAATTAAACATCACGCGAGGAAGGACTTTAAGACGCGTTTCGCAATTTATCCATCGTCATTTATCCGGGAGCGATTGCTGCACGTTACCACTTGTATCTTAAACATTCGCAGAGTTCTATGTCGATTCCTATTTCAACAATGACTTGTTTCATCCACCAACCCGAGATTTCGTGCCTACCATATTTCCTGAATGTCAGCTCTTAGTCTCCTAGGCTGGAGTATTTACTTAAGAACGCCCAATAAGACCGCCTCCCACACCTCGGTGGCAGAGGTCCTCACGCCACCGTGGCTGGCGTCTGGTTGATGAAACTAACTGGCTTTCACTGGGAGACCGATAACAGGTTAAAAAGAAGCTGAGAAAGCTTAGCTTCTGTCAAAACAGAAGGAGATTATGAAAATCGTCACAGTCATCATCATTATGTACATCAAGGATTTGGCCTTTTGGTCCGTTCCGCCTCCTTAACGGATGGGTGAAGCCGTCTTTTGATTGGTCTTCCTAAATATATTTTGTTTCTTGGTTTGTATTGTTTTACGACTTTAGTTATTCTTGCATGCGGCATATGGTCTATACGTTCTGATATTGTTTTATTATGTCAGTTATAATCTGCATGTTCAGTTCAGCCTGGATGCCATTACTTTTATTTTTATTCATGAATGTATATCCTACCTCGTACCTAAGGAAATTCATTTCACATGCCCCTGTTCCCTTTTCATCTTTCTTAAAAGTCCAGTTTTCACATACGTAGAGCAGTGCTGGTATAGACATAACCTTATAGAACTTACGTAGAGTATTTTTGTGCACTTTCTTTTCCAATGTTCTGCGTTAAGTTTCACAGAAATAGTTAAATAGATCGAACTAATTTTGTATTTCATTGTTTACCCAGTATGTAATTCTATATCCTAAATATTTAAATGTCATGCTCTATGATCTGATTGTCAATTTCAATTTTAACACGCAAGGGCTGGTGTACTAAAAATGCTATTGATTTTGTCTTTGCGATGGAGACGTACAGATTTTATTCTCCAGCTATTTTACATAAAGACAGACACTCGTAAGTTATTTTCATTCTGACTAACAGTAACTTGATAGTCAGCAAAATTTAGTGAACTAAGAGCCACATTGTTAATTTTAAAATGTTTTACTGTGGTGCAACCAAGTTGTGCTTACATCGTCGATATTCATATTAAAATAGTGGATTAGAGGGGACACTCTGGTCTAACTCCTTGGTTTATTTTATCCATGTTATGTCTGTTGCCTGCTGTTTTTATTTGCATTTTGTTGTTCACGCATAAATCCTGTACAACTCTTATAAGATGAGATGGAATTTCTGTTTCTTCAAATTTCCCACAGTTTGTTTCGATCACTTTATCAAATGCCTTTCCGCACTCAGTGAAGGCAAGGAAAGCTGCGAAATTGAATTTACGCTGTTCTTCCATCAGTTGTGTAATGGTGGAGATATAGTCCGAGAGTGATCTGTCTTTTCGAAAACCATGTTGGCTATCAGATAATACAGTTTCAGCAGTTGTCGATAGGGGTTTTGTTAAAATTCTAGTATACAATTTGTAACATGAACTCAGAAGGCTAATACGTCTGTATTTCTGACATTCATGTCTGTTTCCTTGCTTATAAATTGGGCATATCTACGCTACATTAATTGAAACTTCCTGGCAGATTAAAACTCTGTGCCGGACATAGACTCGAACTCCGGACCTTTGCTTTCGCGGGCAAGTGCTCTACCAACTGAGCTACCCAAGCACAACTCACTGCACGGTCTCACAGCTCTACTTCTCCCAGTACCTCGTCTCCTACCTTCCAAACTTTACAGAAGCTCTCCTGCAAAGTAAAGCTGTGAGGACGGGTCGTGAGTGGTGCTTGGATAGCTCAGTTGGTAGAGCACATGCCCGCGAAAAGCAAAGGTCCCGATTTCGAGTCTCGGTCCGGCACACAGTTTTAATCTGCCAGGAAGTTCCATATCAGCGCACACTCCGCTGCACAGTGGAACTCTCATTCTGGCTACATTGCATTGTTCAGGTATATAACCAGTCTGCCAGAACTAGTTTATAAAATCGAGTATTCTTATTTTTGCAATATTTGAAGCATATTTTATCAGTTCTGTACTAATTTTGTCACACACCGTAGCCTTCGTGTTCTAGACATTTTTGGATCCTGTAGTCCCTCCAACGTTATTAAGCTTACATTTCTATCTGGATGAGACAGCACCACCTGCGTATTATCCACACCCGTCCAAAGTGTTTTATAGGACTATAACCAATTAGGTTCAGAATTGCGTTTATTTTCTTGTTTAAATCCATCGTTATTTAGTATGCTTTGTCTTGTCTTCCTCTTTCGTCATCTTCAGTATCTGAAATATTTTCCGGACTAAAGTTTTAAGTTGCCTGACTTAACTAGAGCTGATTTCCATTAATAATTTAGTCTCGTACCTTGACTGTCTAAAGAAAGTTTGAAAGTGGACATGTGTCCTTTCTTTAATTAGACTACGTATTTCGTCATCCCAGTATCACTGGCCGCTTTTGAGAAACATTACTTTCTTGCGCCAAGTGCTTCGTTGCTGTTTTAATTAGTGCTTCCTTTATATTACTCCATTCCTGGGCGATGTTATTAGCTTTCACTCTAGGGTGACAAAATTATAGGATAGTGAAATGCATATACAGGGTAGTCCATTGATCGTGACCGGGACAAATATCTCACGAAATAAGCGTCAAACGAAAAAAACTACAAAGAACGAAACTTGTCTAGCTTGAAGGGGGAAACAAGATGGAGCTATGGTTGCTCCGCTAGATGGCGCTGCCAAAGGTCAAACGGATATCAACTGCGTTTTTTAAAAATAGGAACCCCCATTTTTTATTACTTATTCGTGTAGTACGTAAAGAAACATAAATATTTTAGTTGGACCACATTTTTAGCTTTGTGATTGATGGCGCTGTAATAGTCACAAACATATGGCTCACAATTTTAGACGAACAGCTGGTAACAAGTAGGTTTCTTAAATTAAAATACAAGAACGTAGGTACGTTTGAACATTTTATTTCGGTTGTTCCAATGTGATATATGTACCTTTGTGAGCTTATCATTTCTGAGAAAGAATGCTGTTACAGCGCGATTACCTGTAAATACCACATTAATGCAATAAATGCTCAAAATGGTGTCCGTCAACCTCAATGCATTTGGCAACACGTGTAACGACATTCCTCTCAACAGCGAGTAGTTCGCCTTCCGTAATCTTCGTACGTGCATTAACAATGCGCTGACGCATGTTGTCAGGCGTTGTCGGTGGATCACGATAGCAAATATCCTTCAACTTTCCCCACAGATAGAAATCCGAGGACGTCAGATCCAGTGAACGAGCGGGCGACCAATCCGCCTGTCATAAAACATGCTATTGAATACCGCTTCAACCGTACGAGAGCTATGTGCCGGACATCCGTCATGTTGAAAGTACATCGCCATTCTGTCATGCAGTGAAATATCTTGTAGGAACATCGGTAGAACCTTTCGTAGAAAATCAGCATACATTGCACCATTTAGATTGCCATCGATAAAATGAGGGCCAATTATACTTCCTCCCATAATGATGCACCATACATTAACCCGCCAAGGTCGCTGATGTTCCACTTGCAGCCATAGTGGATTTTCCGTTCCCCAATAGTGCATATTATGCCGATTTACGATACCGCTGTTGGTGAATGACGCTTGGTCGCTAAATAGAACGTATGCAAAAATTTTGTCATCGTCCCGTAATTTCTCTTGTGCCCAGTTGCAGAACTGTACACGACGTTCAAAGTCGTCGCCATGCAATTCCTGGTGCATAATAATATAGTACGGGTGTAATCGATGTTGATGTAGCATTCTCAACACCGATGTTTTTGAGATTCCCGATTCTGGCGCAATTTGTCTGCTACTGATGTTTGAAACACCCACTTGGGCATCATCATTTGTTGAAGGTCGCGGCTGACGTTTCACATGTGCTTAACACTTCCTGTTTCCTTAAATAACGTAACTATACGGCGAACGGTCCGGACGCTTGGATGATGTCGTCCAGGATACCGAGCAGCATACATAGCACACGACCATTGGGCATTTTGATCACAATAGCCATGCATCAACACGATATCGACCTTTTCCGGAATTGGTAAACGGTCCATTTTAACACGGGTAATGTATCACGAAGCAAATACCATCAGCACTGGCGGAATGTTATGTGATACCACGTACTTATACGTTTGTGACTATTACAGCGCCATCTATTACTAAACGAAAAAGTGGTCCATCGAAAACATACATATTATCTTACGTAGTGCACGAATATGTAATATAAAATGGGGGTTACTGTTTCAAAAAACGCAGATGATGTCCGTTTGACCTATGGCAGTGCCATCTAGCGCGCCAAGCATAGCGCCATCATGTGTCCCTCTTCAGGCTAGACGAGTTTCGTTCTTTGTAGTTTTTCGTTTGATGCTTATTTCGTGCGATATTTCGCCCGGTCACTATCAATGGACCACCCTGTACAGTGATGGAGGTAGTATAGCTTACACACAGTATAAAAATTCTGGGCACTGGCGGATCTGTCATTTGTACTCCAGTGAGTCATGTGAAAACGTTTCCGACGTGATTCTGGCCGCAAGACTTATAAAGCTGGATGGTAGATACAGATAGAATAATGGAAGATTCCACTTCCGAAATCGTTATTCTATGATCCACAGTGTCAAGACAGTGCCGAGAACACCAAATTTGAATCATTGGCTCTTACCACGGACAACGCAGCAGCTGGCAACCTACAATTGACGACCGAGAGAAGTGGCGTTTGCGTAGAAATGTCAGAGCTTAACAGCAGAAATCAAAGTGGGACGTACGACGAACGTATCAGGACAGCGTGACGAAATGTGGCTTTAGTGGGCTAAGACAGGAGACGTTCGACGCGAGTGCCTTTGCAATCAGCACGACATCGCTTGTAGCACCTCTCCTGGGATTTCTGGGATCTTCACTATATGAACTGTACTAACTTTTTTTTTTGTTTTTGAGACGTCAGTCTTCTGACCGGCAACGAATTTCTGTCATGTGCCTACGTTTTCATCTGAGAGTAGGAACCTACTTCCTCAGTTACTTGCTGAATGAATTCCACTCTCTGTCTATCTATACAATTTTTACCCTCTACAGCTCCCTCTAGTACAGTGGAAGTTATTCCCTTCTTATTGTTAGTGCTTTGCATGTATTCCTTTCCTGAGCCGAACTTCCTCATGCCTTACCTAATTTTCAGCATTCGACTGCAGCACCACATCTCAAATGCTTCGATTCTCTTCCACAGTGCATGTTTCACTACTATACAATGCTGTGCTCCGAACGTACATTCTCGGAACTACTACCACAAATTAAGGCCTACGTTTCTTACTAGTAAACTTCTCTTAGGCAGCAATGCCCTTTTCATCAGTGCTAGTGTAGGTTTGATTTCCACCTTTCTCCGCCTGTCATGGGCTAATTTTCTGCCTATGCAGCAGAATACCTTAACTTCATCATTTCATGACTATCAGTCCTGATGTTAAGTTACTCGCTATTCTCGTTTCTGCTACTTCTCATTAACTTCATCTTTCTTCGATCTACCCTCATTCCATATTCTGCACTCAGTGCAATGTTCATTCCACACTGTAAGTCTTCTTTACATTCATTGAAGATAACAATGTTATCAGAGAATCTTATTGTTGCTATACTTTCACATTGAATTTTAATTCTACCCTTTAATCTTTCTTTAATTTCCATCATTGCTTCTTTGATATGTAGATTGAACAGTAGTGGCAGAATGCTACATCCCTATCTTATATTCTTTTTAATCGGAGCACTTCTTTATTGATCTTCCACTCTTATTAATTACTGTTGGCTCTTGAACATATTGTATATTACTCGCCTCTCCCTATAGCTTAGCACAATTTTCCTCAGAATTTCGAACGTCTTACACCATTTGACACTCTCTATCGCATTTTGCAGGTCGACAGATCCTATGAACGTGTCTTGATTTTTCTTTAAACGTACTTTCATTATGAAGTGCAACGTCAGAACCGCCTCACTGGTGCCTTTACCATTCCTAAAACCAAACTGACCATCATCTAGTACATCTTCAATTTTATTTTCCATTCCTCTGTATATTATTATTGTCAGCAACTTGGATACGTGAACTGTTAAGCTGAATATGCGATATATCTCGAACATGTCTTCTCTTGCAGTCTTCGGAATTGTGTAGATGATATCTTTCCGAAGGTCGGGTGGTATATCGCAAGTCCCATACATTCTATACACCAACCTGAATAGCCTTTCTGTTGCCGATTCCATCATGATTTTAGAAATTCTGATGGAATGTCATCTAACCCTTCCAAACCTCTTTTAAATTCTGATTCAAGTACTGGATTCCCTATCTCTTCCCTTGTTAACAACCTTTCTTTAAATTTCTCTAAAGGCTGTTTTAACTTTTCTATATCCCGAGTCAGCCCATCCGATAATCATTTCGTTTTCGATTTCTTTTCCTTGCAGCAATTTCTGTGATTGTTCTTTTGAGAGATATCCAATCCTACTCAACTTAACCACCCACTGAGCTATTTTTATTGCAGTATCTATAGCGTCACTAATTATTATCTAAGCCACGCCTTACAATCCAATATCTGTTTTGGGAATCCCTGCTTCACCATGACGTAATCTGAAATCTTCCCGCTTGTGCCGTCCATTTTAAATATACCAGTCCCTCAGGTAATTCTTGAAAAGAGCACCCACTATTACTATCTGAAATATATTACAGCGCCATCTATTACTAAACGAAAAAGTGGTTCATCTAAAACATACATATTATCTTACGTAGTACACTAATATGTAAAATAAAATGGGGGTTACTGTTTTAAAAAACGCAGTTGATGTCCGTTTGACCTATGGCAGTGCCATCTTGCGCGCCAAGCATAGCGCCATCGTGTGTCCCTCTTCAAGCTAGACGAGTTTCGTTCTTTGTAGTTTTTCGTTTGATGCTTATTTCGTGAGATATTTGGCCCGGTCACTGTCAATGGACCTCCCTATACAGTGATGGAGGTAGTATAGCATACACACAGTATAAAAGTGCTGGGCTCCGTAAGTCTTTCTCCTCTCTCATTCTTAGTAGCAGGATCATATGCTCCCGTAACCCTTTCTCTTCTACTCCTTCCCCCATAGCCATACTTCGGCTTCTGTAATATTTTCATCTCCCTTTACTGAATTACACGTTAAATATCGTTATTTACTTTTTTTATATATCTTCACCTTTAGCTTGCGACGTCGGCATACGCATCTGAACGATTATTGTCGGTGATGGTTTGCTGTGGATTCTGATAAGAACAACATTGTCACTGTACTGTTCACAGTAACGCACTCTCTGCCCTGCCTTCCTATTCATATCGAATCTTACTCCCGTTACACCAGTTTCGCTGCTGTTGATATTACCCTTTGCTTACCTGACCACAGACGCCTGTCATCTTCCCGTTTCACTTCAATGACCCCCCACTGTAATTACATTGAGCCTTTGCATTTCACTTTTCGTATTTTATAACTTCCTTCCACGTTCAAACTTCTGACGCCCGACCCGAAGAACGTTATCATTTTCGTTGGTTATTCAGTATTTTCCTCATGGTCATCTCCCCCTTGCCAGTCCCCTCCCAGATATCCGAATGGGGGACTATTAGGGAACCTCTTGCCAGTGGAGAGATCATCATGACATTTTTTCAGTTGCAAGCCACGTGTCCCATGGTTTACATTAAGTGTCTTTAATGCATACTTATGCTGTTGATCATTGCTGTTCCCTACAAGTGTAAGGGTAGTTACCCATCCCACGGGCAAGAAAGTGTCCGGGAGCTTCTGTCCCCTCCTCCACCCTCTTTGAGATGGCCGTTGGCAGAATGAGGACACTAGAAAACCGAAAAACCCTCGCCTAGTCATCTGTGTCCCTATTTCATTTGGTAAAAAGCTGATGGTAGGGTTGGAGAGTGGTGCAGACCCCATGAAGTCATGTACCCAAGTTATTAAAAGGGCGCTGTGCATACTGGTGGTTGCTCTATAATGCCGGCCGGTGTGGCCGAGCGATTCTAGGCACTACAGTCTGGAACCGCGTGACCGCTACGGTCGCAAGTTCGAATCCTGCCTCGGGCATGGATATGTGTGATGTCCTTAGGTTAGTCAGGTTTAAGTAGTTCTAAGATCTAGTGGACTGATGACCTCAGATGTTAAGTCCCATAGTGCTCAGAGCCATTTGAACCATTTTTTGCTCTGTGATGGTGTAGGCTGTGTTTATATGGAATAGCTGGGTCCTCTGGTCCAACTGAACCAATCATTGACTGTAACTGATTATGCTCGGATACTTGGAGACCATCTGAAGCATTTATGAACATCATATTCCCAAACGACGACGGTATTTCTTGAAAGAGTAGACCGTCATTTGACTGTGTATTATTATATTAACCTTTGCACTATCCAGATTTCGGCTATTATGCCATTGTCAAGCATAATGCTAAAAGTTGTTAGATTATTATTAAGTCACGCCCGTTAAGGCAGTCCAAAACTGGCAAACACGGCCAACACATGCCTTTAGGATGCCTGTTTCGATGGTGTTTGCTTTTTATTTCTGTTAAGGCAGTCAAAAGCAGGTAAACAAAACGAACACATGTCTTTAAGATGTAACTCCTTAAAGATATGTGTAGTCTTGTTTACCTGCTTTGGACTGCCTTAACAGAAAAAATACAAATACCGTCTGAACAAGCGTTGAAGGCTCAACGGAAACGACGGGGCGCCATGTCATCCTCAACCCTTAGGTGTCATCGGATGCGGATATGGAGGTGCATTTGGTCACCATACCGCTCTCCTGGCTGTTGTCACTTTTGGTTACTGGTGGCGCTACCTCTCAAAGTAGCTCCTCAATTGCTCTCACATGGGCTGAGTGCACCCCGCTTGCCTACGGCACTCGGCAGATCTGGTCGGTGATCCATCCAGGTTCTAGCTATGCCCGACAGCATAAGTTCGGTGATCTGACGGAAACTGGTGTTAGCACTGCGGCAAGGCCATTGGCCTGCCACAACTTAATAATGTTCTAGTAGCTTTTAGCATTGTGCTTGATAATAGCATAAAAGCCAAAATCTCGATAGTACCAAAGGTAAATATTACAATAAACAGTCAAATGTCTGTTTACTATTTTGAGAAGTATTGCATGACTGTGGCTCAACGCCATAAAAAACACATTAACGATGGTATTTTTATGGATGACAATGCTCCATTTCACTGACCACAATTGTCTGGGATTGGTTCCAAGAACATACTCGACAATTCGAGAGAAAGGTTTAGGCACCCAGATTGCCAATATGAACCCCGTCCAATATTTATGGGCGATAACCGATTTCGTTCACAAAATCCTGTTCCAGGAACGCTCTCGGAAATATGGAGGACAGCTATAGAGGCAGCAAGGCTCAATATTTCTGCAGAGGACTTCCAGCGACATTTTGGGTTCATATCACGTCATGCCGCTGCCCTTTACTTGACAAAAGCGGGTACGACACGGTACTAGGAGGTACCCCTGACTTATGCCACCTCAGAGTATATATAAACATGTATCCTTCAAGCCTTTTCTGATATAAGTTGGTGCATAATTTTCTGGGATTTTTGTTTTGCATACTGTTATTCCGGTTGCTATGGGTTTCTTTATCGATTGCCATTTTTTGCTTGTAGTTTATTGTTGCTTACTTGAGTTTACATGTCATTTGGAGGTAGTGAGTGGAGTTTTGCCAAGTGGAGAAATCGGAACATTTTCGAACTATTCTTCTTTTTGGAGTTCAGTAGAGGAGTGACCGCAAAGGAGGCAAGCAGAAAAAGTTTTGCCGTGTTTGGCGATAATGCCAATGGATAGACCATGGCTAGCAAATAGTTTTGTCGTTTTAAGGTGGATCGTTGTGACGTCAGTGCTGTCCCCATTCAGGAAAACGTCCACTGTTTGATGAAGATCACTTATATGCGTTAATCCACAATGATCAACGTCAGTACATTCAGTAACTGAGAAAAGTGACGAACAGTGGTCATTCCACCAACATGTGACATTTTCATGTAATGCGGAATGTTAAAAAAACGCGTGCATGGGTGCCGCATGCTTTAAGCCCAAATCAGAAAAATCAGCAGGTCACTATATATGCATCTCTGCTTGCTGGTGTGACCGTGCACGTTGTATGGGAACGCGCATGTGGTGTGGATGACAAAATAAAATACAGACTCTCTCATCAACTCGCCAAAAATCAAGATTCTGAACTGTTCACAGGTTGTACATCAGCTCGGAGCCTTCACGTGCTACTGCACGAAAAGATTTACCCACATATTACACTGCACAAACACATCATTGAGTCTCGGTAAATGTGGTTAAATTTACAAGTTTGGCTACATTTCACCGATGGGGCACCATTCGTCGCAATGTATCCCATTTTCCAAAAAAGGATTTAATATAAACGTAGGCAAGATTTTCCATCCAAAAATCAAGCACACGATCACATATTTTTTGACATTTCACAAAATGTAGTTTATTTCCAATAATAACACAGAAAAACCGAAAATAACACGTCACAAGAAATGAATTTCAGAGCCTGACCGAGTTTCTTAAGATCTTGGAGAGGTTTCAACCACCGTTAATTGTGTGAGTTATCTTTAGAAAACACATAAAGTTCCACAGTATTCCACAATGACTACACACTGAAACCTCCTAAGTGCAGCTTGTATCACTTACCATACGAAAAGAAAGAATAAAAAGTCCATCAGATGCTGAAAGATTTCTATGTCTGAAAGTAGAAACCCTAAATAAATGACACAGGTAAACTAGTGGCTATTTCACAGGCAATCAGAAAACATTTTTTCGAAACACAAACACAACCTGACGGCCTCCAACAGCGTCCCAACATAGATTCCCTTCTAGAATACTGCTGTTTACCCAGGAAAATTAAGTCAAGCACCACTTAAGTCATTTAACGTACTGAACACAGATATTGCTGAAATACTTAAACTTTTATACACAAGTGATACATCAAATCACATGGAAATTCTCCGAGAAATATTATGCTGTTGTTAATTTTCTTTTACTTGCCATTGTTTCTTGTAAACAATAAGCTCTATCATTTTTATCTGTCTTTGGATTTATAACTGTAAATTTTAACAAAGCGTTTAAAGTATACAATAAACAGTTTCCTATGTTTTTAATGTTTACAATACTGCCGCTACTTTTAATGTTTCTCTGTTTATTAAGTAAGAAAAGCTGGTTTTAATTGCGCGAAATACACTTTTCGGTCTCTCATTGAAATATGCGAATAACTTCAATATATCTGTTATCACAGTCCGATAGAATTTTACGAGATGTATCCATAGACACCTCGTTTGCTGCAATCACATAACGCATTGTCGAGATATTCACTGCCGGCGCTGTGGCAGAGCCGTTCTAGGCGCTTCAGTCTGGAACCGCTCGACCGCTAATGTCGCAGGTTCGAATCCTACCTTGGGCATGGACGTCTGTGATGCCCTTAGGTTAGTTAGGTTTAAGCAGTTGTAAGTTCTAGGGGACTGATGACTTTAGATGTTAAGTCCCATAGTGCTCAGAGTCATTTGAACTATTTTTTGAGATATTCACTTTTACTTTTCAGGAACTATATATAATACTTAACTTACAATAACGTGCGGATATCGAAGGCGCGTCTTTACACCCGTAATCGCCCATCCTTTTCTTATAGAATGTGGTTCAATATTTGTTAATATTAGCGTAAGTTTTAATTTTGAACGCGAAAAGCGGTCATTAGAAACGGCAGCCATTATGCTACACAAGACGGATTCTGCTGGCAAGTCCAGAGACACCCCATCTGTGGAGCATAGTGTGAAACTGGTCCTCCACGTGTTCCTGTCAAACTAATTTCGGCTGTCAGCAGGAATATGACCTGATCATTGCAGCCGCCTGTGCGTCCGTGTTTGCATTTTTATGACTGAATGAAGTGTCTCTTCCCTTTACATTAGGCTACCGTCTTACAATGCACCCACTTGTTTCATCATATACACGGTAAATGGTATTGTAAGTAACACCAAACACACTACTGGATTATCAGAAATAATTTACCCCAAAAGCTCCCATACGAGAACCAAAAGAACTTATCTACATGAATCTATAAGCGAACTTTTGCAACAGCACTCTCTACATTAATCTAAACATAATTATCCTAAACAGGAATGAATAGCATTACAATCTCACCCAAACAATAAATGAACATATTAAATGTCTGTGGACAAGTTCCACCGTCAATTTAGCCACGCTGTTTTATTTCTTTATTTCACTGTAAACAATTAACAAAGACATTACACAACACCTTTCGTTGTCTCCATACGCGCCTCATCGTAACTGTGAAGCAGCTTATACGTTTGATGCAGTTTTCCGAGCTCTCCGACCAGACAGTTGACATGACATCAGCATGAGCCAAAAATCACCCATTGAGTTTCCTATGAGCAAAAGCCGCTGTATTAGTCACCTTCCAAAATAACAGTAAGTAAAATTTCATCCACAAAGTTTCTTTACCTTCCTCTATTTACTATCAAACCCATGTGCTCCACAATAACCACAACTGCTGTAGCTTGCAGAAAATCAGTCTTAAGTTTTCCACTTGCTGTATCTCACATCCGTTACTCCACAAATCTCAACCTTCAATATATGTGTCCCCTAAATCTAGGTTACACAGTGAATATTACTCCTTAATTGAACAAACAAAATCCTATAACAAAAATTACCTGTCTATATTTTTTAAGCGAAGCACACATATATAAAGTGTCCATGACAAAAAAAATTAAACTAATATACACATGAAAAAAAATAACCCCAAAAATATTAACATAAAAATGTACAATTAACCAAAATTATATTTCATATTATCAAAGCCATGTACCACACGTTATATTGGCTAATTGCAAAGATGGAGCTCAGTTATTTTCCTGAGTCCTCATTGTCTCTGTGACTTGTGGTACTCCAACTTGTGGGCATTTGAGTGAGGAAAGCTTACTACAGCAAATGGGCCTTGGTACAGTTCAAATAGCTCACCATCTGTATCCTTTGACAATTCCTTTGTTTTTCCTACCAACAGGTTGTTGGCCTATACCTATTGTCATGCCTAAATTTCCTCAGCAATGCCCCTCTTGCCATTTGCGTCTCAGCTTATTTCTGCATCTCCTTCAGAGATCGGTGTACCTGGCGGGAAACTCACTACATCAGCTATCAGGTTGGCTGTCTTCTCATTCCACATCACTTCATGTGGTGTGAACCCTATAGCACCACTTTTCACGCTATTCATCACATCCTGAAATGTGGTTACATATTCTGCCCAGATGGTACGTCTGAGGGTGCAGTATGTCCAGAAAGAACGCATGCACCATTCAGCTGGATTTCCTACTGGGTGACAAACTGAGGTCCTGATGTGCTTCACACCAGCTCCATGGAATTTTCCAATCACTTCGAGATGAATTTGGATCCATAGTCACAAAGCACCGCCTTTGGCTTACCTAGGCCCTTAATGTAAAACTCCATTTTATTTATCACAGTCCTGCTAGTGGCCCTTTTCATTCCATGCAAATTTGTATGTTTGGAATAAAATCTACTGCAAGCAGAACGTATTTTTTCCCACCGCTATAGGTTGGCAATGGACCAAATATATCAGCTTCCCTCACATTTTTAGGTAAAATGTTTTTCATTTCCCCTAGACTCCCAATGCTGCTGTGTTTTACTCTTTGGCACCTGTCAAATGCACCAAATTGCTTCTGCACTCTATGCTCCCATTTGTTAAACTGTACATAGTCCTGCAACACCCCTACACATTTCTACATCCATAATGTCATTGGCTCAGATGCATATTATTTCAGAGGGACTGTACAAGTTCCTCAGACAAGCACCATCACCATTCCTCTTCATTTTCATTCTTCCTATGAAACAACTCCCGTTTGTCAGTCTTACGAAACCTGCGCAACTTCCATGCCCCATGGTTCTCAAACTGGTCTTTACTAACTTAGGATCAGCATTCTGTAGCCATCCCATGTCATTGGATGTACTTCTAATGTGTTTTTCCCCTTCTACAACCCCAATGTAAACCATTCTAAGCTCGTTCCTCTCTTCCCCTTCTTCATTATTCTAACTAATACCGAAATATTCGGAGGATCATCGCCCACCTAGCGAGCCTTCAGTAGGTTATCCACCTATGAGTAAGTAAGAGCCTTATGATCCGCCATCATAATGGTCTCTTGTCCTTCCAAATACGAGAATCCCCATACCACTGCCAGATATTCCTGTTTTTATAAGCCCTCAGCCCACTCATGTTTGGTCAGCACCCTACTGGCAAATTATATACTACATTATTCCACCTTACCATCTACTAACTTCTTCTGAAACAGAGCAGCACCTATTCCATAGTCTGAGGTGTCCGTGGTAGGCTAAAATGGGAAATACATGTCTAGGTAATAGCATAAACTACTACTACTCAAGCTATCATTTTTTTTTACAAATCCCTATCACAGTCAACTGTCCAAACCCATGGTGCAGTTTCCTTAAGCAAGTATGAGAAAACTGGTGAATTTAGAATTAAATCAGCCACAAATTTCCAGTAGAAACTCATCATTCTGAGGAATGCCTTTAACTGCTTATGATACCTTGGCTAGGCACACACTGTTGTTGCTTTTATTTGGTCTTAATTGAGTACAAGACTGCCTGACAACAATAAATGTCCTAAGAAATTTATTTTTGCCTTGAGAAACTTACACTTTATTGACTTTAGCGTCATACAACCATTTCGCAAAGCTGCAAACACATCCTGCAGCAAAGAGTAGTGCTCCCTCCAAGATGACGTGGCAATCAGTATGCCATCCATGAAGATGGCCAGTCTTCTCATCAGCTCATTCCTCAGCACAATTTAGAGCCCTGGTAAATACAAAACAGATATGCAAAGACCTAAAGGGACTACTTTGAACAGAAAGGCAGTATATTTTCTGCTTTCCACTGTTAATGGGATCTCCCAAAATACCATGGTAAGATCCATTGTCGTTAATAATTTTAGATTTTTGATGCTTACTCATATACTAGATTATTTAGCCTAGCGCCTAGACCCATCTGCAGAGTTATGTAGTCCTTCTTGACAACTACTATTGGGTTGGAATATTCACTTCTGCATTGTTCAACAATTCCCAATTCCAACATAAACTGTAGCCCTATTCTCGCTGCTAATGTTATTGGATATAACTTGACCTTAATGAGTTCATGTGGTTTCAGCCCGAGTATTCAAAATATGACACCTTCCCTGGTTTATCTGAAGATATATCTCTGTTTCTAACAACTGATGTAATTCTGCCTTCTCTATTTCAGATATGCCCTTGGTATTATTTACTTTATTTCTTATCTACACCTCAACCACTATTTCATCCATTAAGCACTGTGCAACATGCAGACTAGATGCTAAATCACTATTGAGTGCACACTTAAATTTAATCCTTTTTCTCCTCCTCCTCCTCCCCCCACCCCTCCAGGAGTATTAAGTTCGAACACCTGATCCTTACATTCATGCATCAAATTGGCTCAAAAATCAGATTTAGACTCAAATTTGAGATCACCAGAAATGCTTAACTAAATTATTCTCCACTAATAATTACATCTAATATCATCTCGTTTCTTATTGGATTACTGTAATTTTCCATGGCATTTTTAATTCTAACCCGCATAAGATGAAAATTCAACAGTTTTCTGATTCTTCATGGTTTCATAAAAACTTTCTGCCACCCCACATATAGAAATTCCAGTGTCTACAAGAGCAATTTCCCAAACCCCTTCAACATTAATATTTGTTATTGACTGTACTTTTTCTGTTAACTCATGCTTCAATTCAGTTTCAGTTAAGAGGTCTTCCTCTATCTCATGTGTGCAGTATTTAGTCATAGCACACATGTGATCTTCACTAAAAGATTGTATAACATCATTACTTGTAAATATTACTTCAAAGACCTCTCTAAATTTTAAACTTTTTACACTAAACCCACTTCCTCCTAGCATCCTCACATGTCTCTGGTATTAATTGCTGGTGAAACTTCACAAAATCTGTTATCAACATTATAATCGCACTCACCTTTCCCCATCCAGTCAGTATTTGAATCATTCTCGTCTATAACTACTATTTTTCATTAGTAGGTATAAGAAAAGTTTTGATTTCATCCTCATCCTGACCACTACCACTAATAAAACCATTACACTTGGATCATCATTGAACACACTGCCTTTTCCTATCATGAACACACATTTTCTCCCACTAACTCAAAATCTTTATTCCCACTGAATATTTCTTTAATTACGGTTTTATATTTATGATTTTCTTTATTTAATCCTTGAATTGGCTAGCATAATTCCTTAGTTCCCAGCCCTGAGGTACTTACTTCTGAAACCACTTTTAATTGGCTCCCCTACCACTTATGAAAATATCATATTCCCTTTTACTCTCCCAAGCTTCTTTAAGTAAATATGCCTGCTCCACATTTTCTTTCACACCATTTGCAACACAAATCATGTCACTGGATTCTGTAGAACTTCCAACAGCATTCATCACAACATTATCCTCCGCAATCCTATTCTGAACATCAGAACCACTATCAATTAAATAAATTTAATGCAGTGTCTCCAGCCTGCTTATCACTATCATCCTCCTATTACCAAACCATATTCTTTCCTTCTCCAACGATAATAGCGCTATAAACAGGCACTACTGCCTACACATAACTAACATCACCTTCCACCGGAACGGTCTCAACTTCACCCACTTCAATGTTTTCCATGTCTCCATTCACACACGCATTCTCTTCCTCAGAGCATACATCCACTTTATCCAGTTGAACAGCTGATACATTTTCCTTACTTACCATGGTTGCCAAACCAACACTATTCATTTCACTATCCACCACATTGTGATCCCTCTCATTAAACAAAACCTAACATTAATTTCCACGCCTTGATTTCTGGGTTTTCAGTTTAAATAGTTTCTTCAAGCACTCCTCTAATCTTGCTGATTAAAGCACCCGCCCAAATAGCCCATCATGGCGTTCGGTGCTCTCCAAACAATTCTTTTTTCCTATTCTGCCTTACCTACATACTTTACCCACCCAAGTAGGTCATGGCGTAGGATGCTTTCCATACTACACATTCTTTTTTCCTATATTCCCTTACTTGTATACTTATTTTGAAACCCCCCATTAACTTTCCTACAGTTATTTTCCTATTGCATGGTCCTATTTCTGTCATTGTGTATTGGCTCAAACCAGGCCCCAGTTCTAACATAGCCCAGCAGTTTACAGAATTCTGTTCCTGTTGCCCTCCATAATTCATCTTCCATCTCATATCTCTGTCTTCCTGCACTGGCCCTTGCCGCTCATTCTGGTAGTCATACCCCCCCCCCCCCCCGGCCCGTGAAACCTCTGTTTCCTATTTTCACCACTGTACAGTCCTCTCTTTTCTCTCCAGTTTTCATTTTGATTTCTACCCCTAGTTCGTTCTCACTCCGCTTTAAGCTTTGATTTCTACCACTGTTTGAATTTTGATGATTCGTATCCCAACTGATATTGGTCCTTTTCTCGCCGCACTCCATATGATTATTTCCTATATCATTAACATCATATGGCCTGATCCATCGTTTCAATGAAATGCTAAAAGTTTTCAATAGAATCAGTTGGGCAAAATACAAGTTCCATTTTCAGGTACTCTGGTAATCTAACTCTTAAAGCAGATATTTCTGGTAACACTCAGAATGGTCTGTTTAAATGTGCTAACTTCCGTAATTCTTCCTCACGAAATTCTGCCATTAAATACACTCCTGGAAATGGAAAAAGGAACACATTGACACCGGTGTGTCAGACCCACCATACTTGCTCCGGACACTGCGAGAGGGCTGTACAAGCAATGATCACACGCACGGCACAGCGGACACACCAGGAACCGCGGTGTTGGCCGCCGAATGGCGCTAGCTGCGCAGCATTTGTGAACCGCCGCCGTCAGTGTCAGCCAGTTTGCCGTGGCATACGGAGCTCCATCGCAGTCTTTAACACTGGTAGCATGACGCGACAGCGTGGACGTGAACCGTATGTGCAGTTGACGGACTTTGAGCGAGGGCGTATAGTGGGCATGCGGGAGGCCGGGTGGACGTACCGCCGAATTGCTCAACACGTGGGGCGTGAGGTCTCCACAGTACATCGATGTTGTCGCCAGTGGTCGGCGGAAGGTGCACGTGCCCGTCGACCTGGGACCGGACCGCAGCGACGCACGGATGCACGCCAAGACCGTAGGATCCTACGCAGTGCCGTAGGGGACCGCACCGCCACTTCCCAGCACATTAGGGACACTGTTGCTCCTGGGGTATCGGCGAGGACCATTCGCAACCGTCTCCATGAAGCTGGGCTACGGTCCCGCACACCGTTAGGCCGTCTTCCGCTCACGCCTCAACATCGTGCAGCCCGCCTCCAGTGGTATCGCGACAGGCGTGAATGGAGGGACGAATGGAGACATGTCGTCTTCAGCGATGAGAGTCGCTTCTGCCTTGGTGCCAATGATGGTCGTATGCGTGTTTGGCGCCGTGCAGGTGAGCGCCACAATCAGGACTGCATACGACCGAGGCACACAGGTCCAACACCCGGCATCATGGTGTGGGGAGCGATCTCCTACACTGGCCGTACACCACTGGTGATCGTCGAGGGGACACTGAATAGTGCACAGTACATCCAAACCGTCATCGAAGCCATCGTTCTACCATTCCTAGACCGGCAAGGGAACTTGCTGTTCCAACAGGACAATGCACGTCCGCATGTATCCCGTGCCACCCAACGTGCTCTAGAAGGTGTAAGTCAACTACCCTGGCCAGCAAGATCTCCGGATCTGTCCCCCATTGAGCATGTTTGGGACTGGATGAAGCGTCGTCTCATGCGGTCTGCACGTCCAGCACGAACGCTGGTCCAACTGAGGCGCCAGGTGGAAATGGCATGGCAAGCCGTTCCACAGGACTACATCCAGCATCTCTACGATCGTCTCCATGGGAGAATAGCAGCCTGCATTGCTGCGAAAGGTGGATATACACTGTACTAGTGCCGACATTGTGCATGCTCTGTTGCCTGTGTCTATGTGCCTGTGGTTCTGTCAGTGTGATCATGTGATGTATCTGACCCCAGGAATGTGTCAATAAAGTTTCCCCTTCCTGGGACAATGAATTCACGGTGTTCTTATTTCAATTTCCAGGAGTGTATTTACCACCCTTAAACACTGTTCCATTTATAAATTCATTCGGTGGCCTACTCTGCTTTGCTTTGCTCCAGTATTTATTAAAAACATTTTTTCAGACATGAACTGTTTAGCACGCTGATCTGATCACAACCCTCCAACAGTATATAACAGTTATCTCTCATTCCCTGTATGAAACAGTCTTTGGTGCTGCAAGAAAATCTACAGCATGGTACTTACTCTCCCTGAAAAGGTTTTACCACTGATTGCCGGCATTATAAGCCACCCCACGTTTCCAGAACCACCACATAATTCTAAATTACTTATACTACCATTTATCTTTTCAATTTTATTATTATCAACAGCAACTACATTCTACTACTACAACATTAACAGCAACTACTACATTACTACTATATTAACAGAAACTACGTTCTTTTCTCAGGCTACCATCTGTGATTGCCAATAGACCAATCAATAAAGCTTTGTTTCATCACAGCTAGCTACAATTTTTCTATCCATCTCAGCAAGAGCTTGCCTTGTCTCCTCATTCCTTGCGTAAGACAACTGCCAGCCTGAAACAACCTCAATCCTCAATTCACCCTCAACTGTATCGGTTCTGGCAAATAGATTGTTAAACATCTCTCCAAATTTTTTCATTATATCCTCAACTTGACTGGTTAATTCCTCAATTTCACCACTCAATTCATCTCTTAAAATCTCCACAGAACTATCCATATTGTCCCCCTCTGTTCTCAGATTCCCCATCTCGCTCATCAATGACGTAGGCATGTCTGTCATGATTGTACCGTCTACTTTCTCTACCTCTGTGGGCTCTGGGGCTCGTTTTAACTACCTATCAATTCACAATCACTAGGTAATTTTTTTATTTCCCTCATTTGGTGCTCTATCGCTGTGGCTCCCACAAAAAAACTGAAATTGTCAAAGAAATTGCGCCTGGTGTGGCACTTAAATTCTAACTGCCACTCTGCCACTGCTGCTGACAAATGACGCACTGATATCTTGCTGCTATGGTGGGGGTGCAGAGTGGCTTTTTGGCGGTTGAGTGACCGGCGGCAGGGACCTCTGGGTGTAGCAGACGGTCTCAGCACTAGACGCGCCGTGCGGTGAAGTGTGAATCGCGGGCAGCAATTGTGGCTGCAACGGCCGGCACTATTGGGGCACGGTCGTGGTGTCTGCTTCCTGGCGCGTAGTGATCGTCAGTGAAACTGTTCTACTGTCTAGGCAATGTTTCACACAGTGCAATCCTGCACTGCCTTCCGGATCTGTTCCCTCTGAGTACCCCGGAGGAGCCCCATTGCAACTTCAGGGGTTGTGTGGGAATTTGCATGAGGTGTGCATGACGAAATAAAATACAATCTCTCTCATCAACATACCGAAAATCGAAGTTGTAAACTTTTCACAAGGTCTATATCGGCTCGGGGCTCACACGTGCTACTGTACGAAAAGATTTACCCGCACATTACACAGCACGAACTGTTCATTGAGCCTCTGTAAGTGTGATTGGAGTTACAAGTTTGGCTACATTTCAGTTATGAGGTGTCAACTTACATTCGTCACAATGTACCCGTTGTCCCATAAAAGTATTTGACATAGGTACAGGCAGGATTTGCTACGCAAAATAACGCAGTCACTCAAGTGTTTTTCAAAGTTCCACAAATTCGAAAATATTTCCATTAAGAACATAGAGAAATCGAAGTCACAGTTCACAATAAATGAATTTCAGAGCCGGGCAGAATTTCTTAAGATCTTGGAGGAGTTTGAATAAACCACGATTAATTGTGTGAAGTTGTAAGAAAACCGTTAATGTTCCACAGTATCTCAATTCCACAACGGCTACACATGGAAACCTTTTAAGTGCGGCTTGTATCATGGGAAACCCTAAAAAAATAACAAGTCCACCAGATTCCGTGTCTGAAAGTAGGAACACTGAATAATTCACACACACGAACTAGCGGCTATTTCACAGCTCACCAGAGCTTGAAACACAGGCTAAAACAGCCTGGCTGCCTCCAACGGTGTCTGAGCATAGACTCTCATCCAGAATGCCGCTGTTCACCCAGCAAACCTAGGTCAAGCACCACTGAAGTCATTTATACTACTGAAAATGGAAACTGCTGAAATTCTTAATTCCGATCTTTATACCCTTGTGATACATCACAGCACATGGAAATTTTCCGAGAAATATTACGCTGTTTTCATTTATCTGCCATAGTTCATGTATAAACCATAA
This sequence comes from Schistocerca cancellata, assembly GCF_023864275.1. Taxonomy (NCBI): domain Eukaryota; kingdom Metazoa; phylum Arthropoda; class Insecta; order Orthoptera; family Acrididae; genus Schistocerca; species Schistocerca cancellata. The sequence continues at coordinate 811,879,453 of NC_064630.1, forward strand.
TTTCTACGATTTTCTTCTGTTTTCGGATTTATAAGTGTAAATATTAACAAACAGTTCAAATTATACAATAATTAGTGTCCTATGTGCCTGAAGTTTACAGTACTGCCGCCACTGATAATGTTTCTGTTTTTATTTATTAAGGAAAGCTGTTTTTAACTGCGCGAAATATGCTTTCGACCTCTCATTAAATACGTGAATAATTTAAGTAAATCTACAATCACAGTCCGATACAGTTCTAAGTGATATATCTGGAGACACCTCGCTTGTTGCAGTCGCGTAATGCGTTGCTGAGGTATTCACATTTACAGTTCAGGAATTTTTTATAATATTTAACTTACAATAACTTTTAACGGAATGCGGTTATCGAAGGCTCATCTTCACATGCGTAAATGTCCGCTTTTTCCACTTTAAATGAGCCTACTGCTCTTCAGCGAGACGTCTGGTTCGATATTTTTCAATTTTGGGGTAAGCTTCAATTTCACACTGGAAGCAAAAAGCGGTCATGAGAAACGAGCATCCGTCGTGCTGCCCGAAGGATGGTTTTCCCCGTCACGCAGTCACCTTAGCGGCCTGTGGACGTCCAGAGACAGTCCCATCTGTGGAGCATGTCCTCATGTCAAGCTGATTTCAGCTATCAACACGAGTAAGACCAGACCTTAGCCGCCGACTATGCGTCCACAGTCGCATGTTAATAATCTAATAAAGTGTCTCCTCCCTATATAACAGGCAGTCGTGTTTGCAATGGGCGTCAACTGGCTCGTGAGCGCCGGCCGGTGTGGCCGTGCGGTTCTAGGCGCTTCAGTCTGGAACCGCGTGACCGCTAAGGTCGCAGGTTCGAATCCTGCCTCGGGCATGGATGTGTGTGAGTCCTTCGGTTAGTTAGGTTTAAGTAGTTCTAAGCTATAGGGGACTGATGACCACAGATGTAAAGTCCCATAATGCTCAGAGCCAATTTTTTGGCTCGTGAGCAACACCGACCATTCCTATCCTGTACCTTTACTGGTGACGAAAAATAGTGTCTTTATGATAAAATAAGAAAATAATGGAATGGCTGTGGCGAAACGAAGTGGTAGCTCCTCGCACAAAGACCTATGTGCATCCACAAACGTTAATATTAAGCGTCTGGTGGATCAGCGACGGTGTGTACTATGAACTGCTTCCTGGGGTGTAACCATCATTACCGACGTTTATTGTCAACAACTAAGACGTCTTTCAGATACAATCCAAGAACAACGATCAAGAAGACAGCGTGAAGTGATGCTGCTCCTTGATGATGCATTCTACTAGACAGTATGTAACCTCCCTCTTACTAATCGGCCTATTCTGCTTGCGATATAAAATACGACCGTGGATCGCGTGTATGCCTAATGGCTATCTTTCCCGAAGAACTGATACCGATAAGTAGGAGGAAAGTGTACAACCGACCCTTCTGATGTGGAAGTCTACTAAAAATAAAAGTAATTAAACCGAACAGGGCTATAATTTGGAAAATGAAAGTTGTTTAGTGCATTCACTCACGAACAACACCGGACGAAAAGGGGTGCCACTGATCATGAATCCAAAAGTTACACTAATGAACGAAAGGGAAGTAACTAACGGTCGCCAGCCCACTAGGGCAATTTATATCCAAAATCCTGTACAAGATGATGGGAAAGAAAAACATGTATTATTAAACACTGACGTGGCAACTAAAGGTTGCCACATTTTTTTTTTTACACTAATTTTAAGTGCGTATGTAATGATAAAGAAAACTGAGAAGTCACTCTTTCGTTATGTTTGGTATTAAATTTTGAAAAAGGCAATCGAGTAATTATTTGAAAATACGCAATTAAACTGTACATTAGTACTGAACTTCGTTACGTGAACAATGACTTTCAGTGACCTCAACGTAGCGTCATCAAAGAAATTTAGAAAAAACGGAAGCACTTTTTACTTTGCCGTTACTTATTTTGCAAATTGGATTTCATATTATTGTCTGAACAACTGAAGCTTTTTTACTCACTTGAACAGAATTAAATACTAGAATACATACCAAACCGAACAGCCATGTGCTCGAAGATATATGTAAAATAAATAAAACTTCCGCACTCTTACTTTGTAAATTTCTTTAGATTTGGATTTTTTCCAGTGATTGATTCTCAAACTTGGAAATAGCTCTACTTTAGTCATGTATTGAAGCCTCTGTTCTACAACAGTTTATTGAAAGTAGACGGAGGCTAAAATTCTTAAAAGAGAAATCATTCATTAATAAACTGGCTGTAACGCAGTTAGTTTCTTATTACACTCAGCATATTAAGAAAAAAAGGAACAACAATCCTGCTTGATAACAATGTCTGGGAGCAATGAGGACACAATCGCCCTGAGTTTAACTGATTATTATTTAAATAAATCGTATCAATCAAATCACATTCAGTTTTGCTGCTGGGTTAGCCGTTAATACTTTCTACGAATGAACAGTCTCACTTCAGTGCTGTGCATACGACGAAACACGGAGCTGACGACGAAACTGTGTTGCTGGAACTGCTGCTGGTGTTTAAGACGGTAGCATATGGTGGAGCCACGGCTAATCATAGGAACGGGCAATCGTAATTAATGCAGCCTCTTCCACCCGTCCACTGTCCTTCCTCCTGCTACTAGACATCTGGCCGCCGCGCGTACATGATGCCGCCGAAAATGGTACTCTCTACCGCGAGAGCGTTAACACCACACCTCCGCACACTACTAGCGCTGGAACCCCTCTCCCCCTTCTCTCCGTGCGCTTTGCGTAACAACTCCCTACCCAAGGATTTTACAACGCACAAGCACTGTTATTATCGTTGCTAGTCGATGCAAATAACAATTCCTTTGGCTTTTTCCCAGAGCTTATAAGTTTCACAGTAAAACACAGATAAATACAATGAAACGACAACAGACTTCTACCTAAATGTACACATACAGTGAAGCCATGTCCTCACTTATTAAAAGAAAGCATTTAAATTACAAATATTTACATACAACTAAAAGAAAAGTTATATATCGGTAGCAGGTGCCATGCATCATGCATTTTCGGTGTTCCAAGTATACAGCAGTTGGATTGGGAAGTCATCCGGTACTCACACTATTCACTCGATTTTACTCCCTCAGATTTTCACCTTTCCCGCTCTCTGTCGACCTACCTTGAAGAAACTTCCTGTCCAGATGAAAATGCGCTCCGAACAGCACTCGACGAGTTCTTCGCCTCAAAACCACGTTATCTCTACAGTCGTAGAATCGAAAAGTTACCTCAACGTTGGCAGACTGTTGTAAATACCGAAGAAGAAAATATTATTGATGACTGAAATGTGTGTTATGATCTGTTATCTCATTAAACTTGTGGGAAATGCTACGAACTTATTCACGAACCAAATGGTAATGGCATACTCTCTTCTTAAAGTAAATGTACTTTAAATGATGTATCAACAATATTTCGTTTCTGTTTGGGAACTATCTTCCGAGTAGTTTTATTTTTGATACTAGCACGAAGTGATTTGAAGAATATTGAGATCTTTGAGGACCCTTGTGTCTTGCATTAAAGATCAAGTGTTCTTATTTGCAATTACGTAGCCTATAATCATGCCAGAGCATCTACCTTACCTGGCATATTTGAAGATCTGTTTATGCCCGAAGAATGTGTTTGTTAACCTTAGCTCATTACGTCATGAAAACGTCTCCAATCAATATCCATTACCACTTATTTCGTTTTCCCTTCAGAACCAATAATATTTGTTGGGGGTTTTAAGCAACCTTGAAATTATATCTCCTGCTGTTTAGATACCAATTTTTGTTTGTCTTATATATCGTTATTTGAAAGATGTCATAGAAGTCTTCAGAGTTATCATCAGTAGTATGACAAGGCTGCCAAGAGCATACTTTGTTAGTGCAGGTTGCCTACATCAGGGACAGGTATGTACTCAGGGACAAACCTATTTTTCTCCTCTGATTGACAGGTCATTAATCTAATGTTCTCCTTTGATTGACAGATCCTTAACCTACTGTTCTACTAAAAGGATCCTTCCTTTTGATAGACAGATCCTTAACCTATTGTTCCCCACCCTCTCCTCCTCCCCTCATGGAACCACCAACCCACCTCCTTCCCCTTACTGCTACAGGTACATTTTCAGGTCTGAGTTATTGAAATAGCCCCTCTCACACTTATCAGTTTGATTGACTACTTAATTAAATTGATCAACTAATTAACCTCTCCCCCTCTGGTAAGCCCCCACTCACCTCTCACCCTCCCTCCCGGAAACTGGTGGAAAAAAGCCTTAGTTGATCGGTCTTTTGGAGGATATTCGATTGCAGTGTATGGAATACTGTTTCAACAATGTAGACAATGTATAGATATTGTTTAATTATTTATGGCAGTGTATGGAATACGGTTTACTTATTCACAGTAAATGGTAACAGGCAAACAGTTGCAGGATAAAGATTTATTTTTCAGCCATGTTTAAAATCTTAAAATCTTGGTTTATTTATGTAATTAAAGAATTTTTCCAGAAACCTAATGCAGAGTATGGAATATTGTTTAAGAAATTTAGGCAATATGTGGAATATTGTTTATTTAAACAATTTATGGGACTCAAGGCAGTGTTTGGAATATATTTATTTATTCAAAAAATTTTCAGGGAATCTATCACCCTCCTCGCAATTCCATCCCTCCTCCCTCCCCCTCACCCACTCCCCACTCCTCTACCTGGAAATGGCAGCTCTGTGGTGGAGCGGAAGGATCTCACAAAGGAAAATCCAAGCATATATTGATTATTTCTAAAAAAATTGGTTTGTATGGGTTGGATTTATCTTGCTCATCATTCTCTGCTGTTTGGAAAGATGCAGGTCTCCTAAGAAGTAATTAAATCGATCACCTTTCTTTTTATTCCAACCGCACAAGGAGACCCATCATGGAACACATATCACATGTAATTACACAGTTAAAAATCTTTTGATAACGAAGCATGGAATATACACTGTCCCCTTCCCACTGGACCACACAAAATGCCACCACATCTTATCTTTGAACAACTAAACAATGAATACATCACCTTACACTCAGAAATTTCCGTAGACAACTTGCCCCCCTCACATCTTGTTCAAACCTGGCTGTAGAGGCTCCTATGTCCCAGCACATAGGGGCAATATGACTGGGTCTTACTGAATTTATTGATGCTGACGGTGAGGAATCACTATCCGCCATTAGTTTTCGGAAAATGAGAGTTTCAGTGACATAACTATTTTGTACAGATCACCATATTGCACTGACAATTAAACTCTGCAAAAGGGGTCTATACATTGACAAATACATTCCATGCACTCATCACGCCACTGTGCAGCACTGACGGCGGAAACGGTGCCGTAAATGTGGCCCATGGCTGCAGCTGTGGAAGAGTGTGTCAACCAGAGAGAGAGGCCAGCTGGCCGTGGACGACACCACATCCCCGGAGAACCTGTGTGGTAGGAGTTCGAATGCTATCAGTACTCCCAGGACAAATACTCCTCGTACTGAATCTTCTCAGAATTCCACATAGTATACACAATCACATGAGAGTCAATGCAAACTAGGTATTAGTTCACTATTTGCCTATCCAGGGAAGCTGCGAGTCAAATCGTCATAAGCCAGAAGCTTTCTGAGACTCTCTGTACCTTTGTACAAAGGAAGGGCAAGCCCCAGCTTGGAACAAAGAAGTCCGCTGAGATGCTGTATCCGGCCTAACCTGCTTACTTGCTGTTTTCTGCTTTCTACAGCCATCTCGAGACTCACAAGAATATTGAAAACCAGACGCGTATTTATCAGTGTAACTACAATTAAATATTAGGATTGCTGCCACAGTCTGACACTGAGCACTGTACTGTATAAGTTCCCTCTTTACGGCTGTGGTTCTGGAACGAATCTCAGTTTCTATACCGCACATCATTTTCCTCATACAAAAAAGCTATCATTTCCCTTAAAGTCATTGACGTGCTGAATCTATACCTCTGTCACGTCAGGACAAGCAGTAGCGAACACCAGACACTCGTACATCTACCGTGAAGACTGTTGTGCAAAGGCTGGGTCGGTTCCCATAGACACAAAGGTGTCACTGTTTCTGGCCCCGGCCTATTTGCTTGCTTGCTTGCTTTCTACACCCATCTCCAGCCTCTGGGACTACAAGAAAACATGTATTTTCACATGGTTGTCAGAATATTATAGCATTTACGCGATACATCTCGATATAAAGCATATAAATTACGAAGATATAGACTGGAAATCATTTATCTTGAAACCCAAAACCTCAGCGAGGTGGAGTGTGCTGTAAACCATTGGGTAACCAGAAACATATCCCGTCTGCAAAAACCATTACGTGATAACTCTAAAAAATAGAGGAAACTGATATTTCAACTCACGAATACAAATGTTGGTGATGTTACACATCCCAAATCACTCCTATGATTTACAAAGGCAACTAAGGTGTTTCACATATCTAGAGAACCAACAATCATGTCTTCTGCTTGTCTTCACATGCTAGATATACACACCACAATCAATGTTCTCTCAACTAAATAAAGGCGCGAAATGTGCAGAAGAAGTCAACTGGACAATTTACATGGGAGGGAATAATGGTCTAGTGAAAACATGCATCCATATTAAATCTTATCAAAATTCCACACGATGTCGAAAGCTGTCCAACACATACTAAGTATTAGTTCGCTATTGGGCCGTCTAGAGGACGACACGGTTGAGACAGCTACATTCCTGCATCACAACAGGCAATTCCGTTTGGACAGCACCTCCTGTTAGCGGGAAACGTGAATCATTCCCGCCACGCACTCCCAGACAGAATCGTTCTAGATAACTGACCACCTACATATTTTATCACTACACTTACAATTAAATATTAGATCTCGATCTCAATTGGACGATATTCGATAATGAGCGAAATATTGGAAATACACGCTGCTGACAGCTGTGGCCCTGGAAATAGAAATATCAATGCAATTCTTATGACTTGACATACTTTTCCTTTGCTATCGCAGTATTCCACGTCAAACCATACCTTCCTTATGACTGGACATAGTGATATCCTTTGCACATGTCAGAACACACACATATACTTTGTAAGCCTGATGCGGAAGACGAACCTATCACGCACCCCCTACTTATAATACTTCGCCAATAACTGATTGCCGCTGATACAAAATAATACTGAGAGAAAATCAGCGATGGGTCGACATGTCCCATAAGTTTTTCCTGCGAGTAGTACCACTGTGTCTTAGAAACAGAGGCGTAATCGTCTTACAAACCATCAGATGTTAAAAAAACAATCACAACAACCAAAGTATGTTACTGTCACAGGCGGTCTTGGTTCTACAGGTGCATACAAATATCCATGATAAAAGCTATACTGGTTCAATAAGCCAAGGTATGGCATTACCACTGAATGGAGTGGGTTTTTCCAGACAATTTCCATGACACTGAATATAAGTGGTGATTACCGGAGTGTATATTATCAGACCAACAGTGTGGTTACATGATGCCAGCGGTACAACCACGTAATAAAATTACGGAATTTAGAAAGTGATTCGGCTAAGGATCGAGGTATGAAACTGGTTTTTACAACTCCCTCATTCCGCTGCTAGATTTTTCTCAAGTTTTTGTAACGCATTCTGTCTCCATGCTATGTCCGAGGTTTGTCAGTATAAGTATCGACTGGATTATAAACATTGGTTGATTGAGAAGGATCACAAACACTAGATGGTGTGCTGACTGAGGTCTCTAGTGCTACACTTTTCAGTAGAAATGATGTCTGGGATTTGGAATCAAGTTTTCCATTCAACCACATATCTGCATTGCATCCGATGAAGAAGTCCTTTAATGATTACAGCCACTACTGAATCGTATTTCAGGCACCCTCTTATCTTGAAAAAAGTCACTTTTTTCGAACCTATCTGCTACATTGAAACTAATACACAGTTGGCATTGAGTTAGCCTTTGGGACTGCGTGTGTTGCGTGTACACTCTGCAGAAAATTGAGAAGATTCAATACAATGAGTGTTTGGACTGAGGGTATTGATAGCATCCAAACCACTACCACTCAAGTCCTCCTGGGATGTGGGGTCGTCCATGGCCAGCTGGCCTCTCTCTGGTTGACACACTCTTCTGCTGCAGAGGTCATGGGCAGCGGTTACTGTCGCAGTTCCCTCCGTTGGCGCTGCACAGTCGCACGGTGAGTACGTGCGATGTAACTGATGATGTGTAGACCACTTCTGCAGGGTTCAACTGTCAATGCAATATGACGATCTGTACAAAATGATTTTGTCGCTGAAAATCTCCTCTTCAGAAAAAAAAAGCGGACGGTGGTTCCACATCGATAGCACCAGTAATTTAGTGGTTAAATTCAGTAAGAGAAAATCAGAATGCTCAATTCATTCACAAGACATCCTTTGTCCTGGGACATAGGAGCCTTTACAAACTGGTTCGAACAAGATGAGGGGGGGGGGGGGAGGGGGGAAGTTATCTACAGAAATTTCTGAGTGTAAGGTGATATATTCCTTGTTCACATGACTGGTTCGAACAAGATGGGGGGTTGGGAGGGGGTGGGGAATTTATCTACAGAAATTTCTGAGTGTAAGGTGATGTACTCTTTGTTCACATGTTCAAGGACAAGTTGAAGCAGACTATACATCTCTGGCGTGATTCTGTCCTTCATCCAACATCTCCAGACCAGTAACTGTAGGAGACCAAAAGTTCCAGCCACACTATGCACACATCAGATGGTGATGCATCAGCCTCGCCAGGCAGGTTAATACTTGCACGTGGCCGATGCATCTTGCGTGTCTCATTAGGAATGGTAGGAACAATGCTCAGTGTGCTATTCTGGGAAGCATTGCAATAGAGTTCTATAGCGCGTTCAGAGGGGGGACTTGGGTCTTATTCACATAGACCAGTGACATCAGCATAACACTGAGAACCTTCTAGCTCTGGCTGCGAGGGTGAGCCACTATGCAAACATTCCATTGAGGGTGATCGGCTATGAGAATATCTGCTGGACCACAGGGCAAAGGTTATGCATCATCACATCAGCAAGCAACTTTGTCTAGGTAGACACATGTTTTGACAGATATTTCTCAGGTGTCAACTGTGAAAGGGATACCGTCGCCTCGTGTTTGCGGGACTCGAACTAACACCTGAGTGTGGTTCGGCAGCTGACGGCCGCATCATCACTTTGCGGGGACCGCCGGTGAATCCCAACTCCTGGGAGTGTGTGCAGTGGCATTCTGTGCAGTTCAGTGGAGAGGTGTGCATGCTTCGCGATCGAAAGCTTTTTAACTGTGTAATTACATGAGATGTGAGTTTCATTACGGTATTCCTTGCAGGAATGGATTAAAAAGAAAGGCGATCAATTTAATTACTGCTCACGAGACCTGCATCTTTCCAAATAGCAGAGAATGATGAGCAAAATGATTTTTTTATAAATAAACAATATACGCTTGAATTTCCCCTCGTGAAAACCTTCATCTTCACTGCAGAGCCGCCAATTCCAGGTAGAGGAGGGGAGGGTGGGTTGGGTGGGGGTGAGGGAGGGGGGAGGGGGTATGGAGTGGCGAGGAGGTGACCGATTCCATGAACAATTTGTTAAATAAATAAATAATCTATATTCGATAGACTGCCTTGAATCCCATAAATTATTTGAATTAACAATATCCACACATTGCCTAAATTATTTAAACGATATTCCATACCCCGATATCATAACAATTATCTACTTTACATACGTCTTAATTAATGTTCATGTTGCATACTGCATTCAGTTTCAGGACAAATTCTTTAACTAAATAAATAGACCATATTCCAAATTTTTTAAATTTATTTAGTCTAAACAGCTCCATTACTACAGTGTTTACATTACCGGTTTCAGCAAACTAATTGCCACCTTCAGATGTGATTAATGCACTAAAAGGTTCGTCATTATATTTAAAAATTACAGTAGTGTGCTTTGAACATCATGAAGTCGTCCTTAATTTATTAATGAATTGTACGTCATGTCACAGATATAGTGAAATAGTTTTGTGTGACGACAAAGACATCGTTATATTTCGACTTTAATTATAAATTATCCGTTATTTAAGGAAACACTAAGGATATTTCAGTCCCCATTTTGCGATAATTCGGTATCGGTATTTGTTTCGATGATCTTGAGGAATTGATAGAAGTTTAGACACTGGTATCGATGTTGTTGTTGTGGTCTTCAGTCCTGAGACTGGTTTGATGCAGCTCTTGCTGTTGTTGGTTTGGGGAAGGAGACCAGACAGCGTGGTCATCGGTCTCATCGGATTAGGGAAGGATTGGGAAGGAAGTCGGCCGTGCCCTTTCAGAGGAACCATCCCGGCATTTGCCTGGAGTGATTTAGGGAAATCACGGAAAACCTAAATCAGGAAGGCCGGACGCGGGATTGAACCGTCGTCCTCCCGAATGCGAGTCCAGTGTCTAACCACTGCGCCACCCCGCTCGGTGATGCAGCTCTCCATGCTACTCTATCCTGTGCAAGCTTCTTCATCTCTCAGTACCTACTGCAACCTACATCTGCTTAGTGCATTTATCTCTTAGTCTCCCTGTACGACTTTTACCCTCCGCGCTGCCCTCCAATACTAAATTGGTGATCCTTTGATGCCTCAGAATATGCCCTACCAACCGATCCCTGCTTCTAGTCAAGTTTCTATTCTCCCCAATTCTATTCAGTCCCTCCTCATTAGTTATGTGATCTACCCATCTAATCTTCAGCATTCTTCTGTAGCACCACGTTTCGAAAGCTTCTATTCTCTTTTTGTCTACACTATTTATCATCTACGTTTCACTTCCATACATGGCACACTCGATACAAATACTTTCAGAAAAGACTTCCTGACACTTAAATCTATACTTGATGTTAACAAATTTCTCTTCTTCAGAAACGCTTTCCTTGCCATTGCCAGTCTACATTTTATATCCTCTCCACTTCGACCACCATCAGTTATTTTGTTCCCCAAATAGCAGAACTCATCCTTTAAGTGTCTCATTTCCTAATATAATACCCTCAGCATCACCCGTTTTAATTCGACTACATTCCATTATCCTCGTTTTGCTTTTGTTGATGTTCCGTTCAACTTCTCTTCGAAGTCCTTTGCTGTCTCTGACAGAATTACAACGTCATCGGCGAACCTCAACGATTTATTTCTTCTCCATGGATTTTAATTCCTACTTGTTTTGTTTCCTTAACTGCTTGCTCAATATACAGATTGAATAACATTGGGGAAAGGCTAAAACCCTGTCTCACACCCTTCCCAACCACTGCTTCCCTTTCATGTCCCTCGACTCTTATAACTTCCATCTGGTTTCTGTACAAATTGTAAGCAGCCTTTCGCTCCCCTTCCACCTTCAAAATTTGGAAGAGAGTATTCCAGTCAACATTGTCAAAAGCTTTCTCTAAGGCTACAAATGCTACAAACGTAGGTTTGCCTTTCCTTAATCTTTCTTCTAAGATAAGTCGTAGGGTCAGTATTGCCTCACGTGTTCCAATATTTCTACGGAATCCAAACTGATCTTTCCCGAGGTCAGCTTCTAGCAGTTTTTCCATTCGTCTCTAAAGAATTCGTGTTAGTATTTTGCTGCCGTGGCTTATTAAACTAATAGTTCGGTAATTTTCACATCTGCCAACCCCTGCTTTCTTTGGGATTGGAATTATTATATTCTTCTTGAAGTCTGAGGGCATTTCGCCTGTCTCATACATCTTGCACACCAGATGGTAGAGTTTTGTCAGGGCTGGCTCTCCCAAGGCTATCAGTAGTTCTAATCGAATGTTGTCTACTCCCGGGGTCTTGTTTCAGCTTAGGTCTTTCAGTGCTCTGTCAGACTCTTCACGTAGTATCATATTTCCCACTTCATATTCATTTACATCCAATTTCCATAATATTGTCCGCAAGAACATTGCCCTTGTATAGACCCTCTATATACTCCTTCTACCTTTCTGCTTTCTCTTCTTTGCTTAGAACTGGGTTTCCATTTGAGCTCTTGATATTCATACAAGTGGCTCTCTTTTCTCCAAAGGTCTCTTTAATTTTCCTGTAGGCAGTATCTATCGTGCCGCTAGTAAGATAAGTCTCTACATCCTTACATTTGTCCTCCACCCATCCCTGCTTTGCCATTTTGCGCTTCCTGTCGATCTCATTTTTGAGACGTTTGTATTCCTTTTTGCGTGCTTCATTTACTGCATTTTTATATTTTCTCGTTTCATCAATTAAATTCAGTATGTCTTCTGTTACTCAACGATTTCTATTAGCCCTCGGCTTTTTACCTACAAGATTCTCTGCTACCCATTCTTCTTCTACTGTATTTCTTTCCCCCATTCTAGTCAATCGTTCTCTAATGCTGTCCCTGAAACTCTCTACAACCTCTGGTTTAGTCAGTTTATCCACGACCCATCGCCTTAAATTCCCACCATTTTCTAGTTTCTTTAGTTTTAATCTACAGTTCATAAGCAATAGATTGTGGTTAGAGTCCACAAATGCCCTGGAAATGTCTTAAAATTAAAAACCTGGTTCCTAAATCTCTGTCTTACCATTGTATAATCTATCTGAAACCTGTCAGTATCTCCAGGCTTCTTCCATGTATAGAACCTTCTTTTATGACTCTTGAACCAAGTGTTAGCTATGATTACGTTATGCTCTGAGCAAAATACTACTAGACAGCATCCTCTTTCATTCCTTACCCCCATTCTATATTCACCTACTACTTTTCCTTCTGTTCCTTTTCCTACTATCGAATTGCAGTCACCCATGACTATTACAGTTTCGTCTCCCTTCACTATATGAATAAGTTCCTTTATCTCATCATGCATTTTATCAATCTGTTCGTCATCTGCGGAGCTAGTCGGTATATAAACTTGTACTACTTTGGTAGGCGTGTGCTTCGTATCTATCTTGGCCACAATAATGCGTTCACTATTCTGTTTGTAGTAGCTGACCCACATACCTATTTTTTTATTCATTATTAATCCTACTCCTATTTGATTTTGTATTTATAACCCTGCATTCACCTGACCAGAAGTCTTGTTCCTTCTACCACCGAACTTCACTAATTCCCACGATATCTAACTTTAACCGATCCATTTCTCTTTCTAAATTTTCTAACCTACCTGCCCGATTAAGGGGTCTGACATTTCACGTTCCGACCCGTAGAACACCAGTTTTTTTTCTCCTGATAACGACGTCCTCTTGAGTAGTCCCCGCCCGGAGATCCGAATGGGGGACTATTTCACCTCCGGAAGATTTTACCCAAGAGGACGCCATCATCATTTAATCATACAGTGAAGCTGCATGCCCTTGGGAAAAATTACAGCTGTAGTTCCCCCTTGCTTTCAGCCGTTCGCAGTACCAGCACAGCAAGGCCGTTTTGGTTAATGTTACAAGGCCAGATCAGTCAATCGTCCAGACTGTTGCCCATGCAACTACTGAAAAGGCTGCTGCCCGTCTTCAGGAACCACACGTTTGTCTGGCCTCTCAACAGATACCCCTCCAGTGTGTTTGCACCTACGGTACGGCTATCTGTATCACTGAGGCATGCAATCCTCCACACCGACGGCAAGGTCCATGGTTCATGGGTATCGATATATAATTGTAATGCCTTGCGAGCGGATCAGGATGGTAGCTGACGCTATCTCCTGTTGTGAACTGACTCGTCCAACTCGTAGACCTGGTGTCTGAGAACAGAAGTCGAAACATTTTGCAGCTAAGAAAACTCAGTCGGAAGGGGCGAAGAACTGAGATAGATGACTGAGAGCAACAAAGTAGGGTAGGAAACTACTATCGAATCGTACGAGGCACTAACACAGTGGCTATGTTGTGTAATCCTGCATGTACGCCGTGCAGCTAAGTGCCACGACAGTGCCGGCGGCGCCGCTCATAAAGTTTTGCGGATGCGCCTCCCACGCGACAGCGCGCCGTCCCTCCGACCTCTATTCCGCCCAGAAAGTGCTTCTACAGCCAGTCGCATAGGCTTTTGCTGACGTTAGGTCGCCCTTATACACTGAGACATTGTGCAACATTACCATTCTGGCTACTTCCTCTCAGTGTCTCGCGCGACTCATTCACGACAAAATACTACACTACTGGCCATTAAAATTGCTACACCAAGAAGAAATGCAGATGATAGACGGGTATTCATTGGACAGATATATTATACTAGAACTGACATGTGATTACATTTCCACGCAATTTGGGAGCATAGGTCCTGAGAAGTCAGTACCCAGAACAACCGCCTGTGGCCGTAATAACGGCCTTGATACGCCTTGGCATTGAGTCAAACAGAGTTTGGATGGCGTGTACAGGTACAGCAGCCCATGCGGCTTCAATCACAGTTCATCAAGAGTAGTGACTGGCGTCTTGTGAGGAGAGCCAGTTTCTCGGCCACCATCGACCAGACGTTTTCAATTGGTAAGAGACCTGGAGAATGTGCTGGCCAGGGCGGTAGTCGAACATTTTCTGTATCCAGAAAGGCCTGTACAGGATCTGCAACAAGCAGTAAAGCATTATCCTGCTGAAATGTAGGGTTTCGCAGGGATCGAATGAAGGGTAGAACCACGTGTCGTAACACATCTGAAATGTAACGTCCACTGTTCAAAGTGCCGTCAATGCGAACAAGAGGTGACCGAGATGTGTAACCAATGGCACCCCATACCATCACGCCGGGTGATACGCTAGTATGGCGATGACGAATACACGCTTCCAATGTGCGTTCACCGCCAAACACCGCCAAACACGGATGCGACCATCACGATGCTGTAAAGAGAACCTGGATTCAACCGAAAAAATGACGTTTTGCCATTCGCGCACCTAGGTTCGTCGTTGAGTACACCATCCTAGGCGCTCCTGTTTGTGATGCAGCGTCAAGGGTAACCGCAGCCATGGTCTCAGAGGTGATGGCCCAAGCTGATGCAAACGTCGTCGAACTGTGCAGATGGTTGTCTTGCAAACGTCCTCATCTGTTGACTCACGGACCAAGATATGGCTGCACGATGCGTTACAGCCATGTGGATAAGATGCGTGTCATCTCGACTGCTAGTGACACGAGGCCGTTGGGATCCAGCACGGCGTTCCGTATTACCCTCCTGAACCCACCGATTCCATATTCTGCTAACAGTCATTAGATCTCGACCAACGCGAGCAGCAATGTCGCGATACGATAAACCGCAATCGCTATAGGCCACAATCCGACCTTTATCAAAGTCGGAAACGTGATGGTACGCATTTCTCCTCCTTACACGAGGCATCACAACAATGTTTCACCAGGCAACGCCGGTCAACTGGTGTTTGTGTATGAGAAATCGGTTGGAAACTTTCCTCATGTCAGCACGTTGTAGGTGTCGCCACCGGCGCCAACCTTGTGTGAATGCTCTGAAAAGCTAATCATTTGCGTATCACAGCATCTTCTTCCCGTCGGTCAAATTTCGCGTCTGTAGCACGTCATCTTCGTGGTGTAGCAATTTTAATGGCCAGTAGAGTATATCGAATGTCGTTTCTGAACGTCGCTAACCAAGTGGATCGATGAATGGGTCGCAGAGAAATTAACAATTGCCTGCGCTCAGCGTTACGCAGGTGCTGAAGACCGCCGCCGAGTGGCAGACACCCTGGTGCTCCCCCCCTCTACTCCTCCCCAGAACCAACCCTACCTCAGCTCTCCCCAGCAGCGTTGGCGCGGCATGCTGATGACGTCGGCAGGGGGCTGGCGGCCGCTGCGGCAGACACGCGGGCCCGATACAGGGGAACGCCGCGCCGCGCAGCGCCCGCTCAGTGATTGATGGGCGAGGCCGTTAATTTGTTTACCCTCGCGCCAGACATGATTTATTGCGAGCCTCGCCTTTCAGCGCCGGCCATTCACGCGCCGCTGTTTGCGCCCGCCCCCCTCTACCTGTGCGCGCTTTCGCCAGACCTGACCGATCGCGAACGTCTACCTGCTCTACGCCAAGAATGTTCGCCTTGGTTCCTGTGATTGGCCGTAAACAGACAACTGAAAGACTAGCTACCCTATCCATATAATTATTCAGGCACGTAATTAGCAAACTGATTACAGGAAATATGTGAAGAACTCGACAGATGAATGGTCATCCGAAAGACAGATTCAGCAAAAGAACGTTTGATGAAATTAAAAGTAAAGGCGTCAACATTATGAGTACAAGAACAATTTCACTCTTAAATGCAGAGAGAAAAAGGTGAGTAGGTGAAACGATTAGATTAGAGTAAAGTCCTACACCAGGTCGTGGAAGAGAAGAAGAAATGAGTGTCATACGGAAAACATTCGGGAACCAGTGCCAAACTCAGCTTCGGATGACTTGCTATGAAACAAGGCAGCAGAGATACATATTCCTTCGGAATTTCTCAAGGCATTGGGTTAAGTGGCATACAGTGGACTACTGAAGTTGAGTTGTGGAGTCTATCAGACTGGGCACACAGTAAATCAAACTTGGAAATGTGTCACCCACAGAATCTCGAAGATAACAAGGGCAGCGATGTGTGAGAACTACTGCACAATCAGGCGAGCTGCTGATGCATCCAGGCTACTGACAAGAACAATATGCTGAAACCGAGAGCGGTAGCACATTGGACTTGTTTTCGGGAGGACGACGTTTCAAACCCCCTCATTGGGTTTTCATGACTGATCATGAGAATAGCAAATATGTTACATAAATGGCCGTATATTTTGATTGCATTGGCGTAGAATCTTCAATGTTCTACAACGCCAAGGTACCATAGGCAGCGGTATGTGACATAAATTTCAACTTGATACGTCTGCTCGTTACTGAGTAAAAGGGTTCTGAGCAGTCGGACGGACACAACGACTGAAGTGCGAACACCCTCACAAAAAAGGAAGGATACGACGTTGAAATTTTGTGAGACACCGACAGCTCCAAAGCCTCTCTACTAAAGCTAATTGTAGGCTATAAGTAAACGTGAAGAAACACACATACAAGCAGCAGATGTGAGGTTTCTAAGAACGGTATTGGGATGCACATGAGCCGACAGATTTCGAAATTCGCGGACTGGGAAACAACGGAATATATTTAATATCCCCAACAAAACACGCGGAAATAGAGAGGAATTGGAAAGAACATCTCGAAAGAGTGAATGAAAAAGATTACCTGTCCGGGAAAGAATATGTAAGCCGGTTGGAAGAAGTCAAGGAATTCTGAGGAAGCGATGGGTACAGTAACAGGCTAAACAAAAAAAGGCCTAGTGCTCGAAGTGAAGTTGATGATGATGAGAACGCTTTCTGCAGAGTGTAATAGCAATGATATGGAGAAAGTGGCAAGTGCAATAACCCAGTTTGTAAGCGAAAACTTGTCCAACCTTATCCTTAGAGACCCGACCATTTTTTTAAAGTTTCCACAATGATACTAATTATTCATATTAACCCACCTCCTAACATGATTAGTGGTCCATTAATTGACACATAGAATTGGGTTATATTGCAGCTTGATGTTACAGTTATGTTAGTGAATTACAGTTTAAACTACTACAGTATGTTAGTTTTCTACAACAGAGGGCAGTTTAGTTTAACCTACTTTATTTAATTATCTAACCTAGAAATGACTACTAACTGCAGCATCACAGGAGTGCCAGTAAAATACAAACCTACTTAGGATAGCCAGGCTCCACGAGGTAGCCCCGAGGAGCATGCCCCTGGCACTGGGCTGGCCAAGGTTAGTATTCGCTGCAGTTTCCTAAATTAATGTCCTGATCTAAGTCCTACTAAATACTAACTTAACCTACGTCATCATCGGTGCCTTTAGTCACAATCGGTGGTAATTGACCCCACCCCCCCTAATCCCGTACGTGGCGGTTTCCAACTGATGGAAGTCGGCCATTCCACGCACAGGCGATATGAGAATGGGATCAAGTCTTAATCGGTTGGTCTATGAATTGGTACCTATTCTTGGTCCCTCAGGTATTCTGTAAACACTACCTCATCTGCCAGTGCATTCAAAGTATGAAAAGTGTCTTCTTGTCTAAGTAGATGGTATGTGTCATTGTTCGGAAGTCTGTCTCGGAGTGTTGTCACGACGTCATTGAAGAGAGAGCACTCGGAAACCACATGGTCGGGAGTTCCCTCCGCCGCGCCACAGTCACACTCGGGGGTTGCCCTTTTCCCAAACCGACATAGATATGTCGGATAGGGTCCATGACCAGTGATAAAATGAATGAGTCCTCGTGTAGGTTCAAAGTATTTCATGCCCCCACGTTCTTTTACGTAAGGTAAGAACTGGAAGGTTCTTCTCCCCGTTTCTTCTTCCTCCCAAACCCTCTGCCAAAGTTCCTCCCCTCTGTTTCGTATTTCTCTCTTATCCTCTACCCCCACACGCTTGTTCTCTATTATTTTCTCCCTGTTCCCCTTTTTGGCCCAGTACCATGCTGCTTGCTCGCGTATCTTGATATCTAGTGGGCAGACTAGTGACTAACAGAGCTGCCGCTGGTGATGTCCTGTAGGCCCCCACCGATCTCAAAATCATGCTTCTTTGGACTCTTCTCACTGTCATGGCGGGCACGATAATGTTTTATGAGTTGAGGAGGGAGATGAAATCTTTTATGTCCAATGGAGATGAGGTTGTTTAGTAGCTGGAGAGCTCTCTGTGTTACGGTTTCTATGTGTCCTCCGAAGTTCCATCTCTCGGCAATTATGACTCCCAAGTATCGCATCTCCAGTCGCTGAAGAACTGGTGAGCCATCAATTCTAACGGTGGGATTCCTGATTAGCTGACCTTTTAGCGGTAAGTATGTAGATTTACTCGGGGATATTTTCATCTTTGTATTTAGGCACCATTGGTGCAGTTTCTCTATGGCCCTTTCGATCTTTGTTTCGATGTCCTCTCGGTTGCGCCCGCCGACCAGCAGGAGGAGGACATCTGCGTAGGCTATCACCTCTAGCACTTCTTTACTTAGCTGTAGTCTGTCTTGCAATGGTTCCATATGGATGTCCCAGAAAAGGGGTCCCAGAACAGAGCCTTGGGGACACCCCTTGGTAATTACTTTCCCAATTCTCCCGCTAGGGGA
The DNA here is from genome assembly GCF_023864275.1 of Schistocerca cancellata. Taxonomy (NCBI): domain Eukaryota; kingdom Metazoa; phylum Arthropoda; class Insecta; order Orthoptera; family Acrididae; genus Schistocerca; species Schistocerca cancellata. The sequence goes on from NC_064630.1 coordinate 811,898,521, forward strand.
TGATAGCCATACCTCCCGGTCCTTACAATAGCTCCTCAGACACCCATATAGCGGCCCTGGACACTCTTTCTCCCGCAGACAGGAGAAGAGCGAAGGCCACCACAGGTTGCCGAAGGCGTCACTGATATCCACCATGATGCCGACGACGTACTTATGCGGGGTGGAGCCACAGACCTCAGCCGCCAGAGCGATAGCATCAGATGCCGACCGCCCCGGCCTGAAGCTGAACTGCCTGTCACTCATCCCACACAGCACCCAGTGAGCCATCAATCTGTCAGCCAGCAGTTTTTCCAGAAGCTTCCCAAACACGTCCAATAGGCAGATTGGCCTGTATGATTTGACTTCGGCCGGGTCTTTTACTGATCCCTTTCTTATTATGACCACATTCGCGGTTTTCCACCTCTTGGGGAACTTCCTTTGTTTGAGGCACTCGTTAAAGAGGTGAATCAGCAGCGAGATTAACTGGGGTGCCAGGAATTGCACCACCTCAGCCACAATTCCGTCTGGTCCTGGAGCAATTCCTCTTTTTAGGGATCTTATTTGTGCAGCCACCTCCTCTTCCGAGAAGGGGTAGACTGCCGTGTCGTTGTTGTAATCTTCTAGGTCTGTATCTCGCAGTTGCTGCTGGCTTACGGTTTCTCCATCCGCATCGTCGTCAGGCAGCAGGGACCGGAGAAGGACCTCTGCAGTCTCCTGCCAAGATTCAGTCAACCTGTCCCCCTACCTGACTGTTGATAGCTCCAGGGGAGAGCGGATTTTTCCCCTCACTAGACCCCATGGGTCTAAGGCCAATTGGTTCAACACGTAGCTCTCCCAGCTACGCATTCTAACTTCGCGTAGTCCCTTCTGAAAGCTCAGCTTGGCCTCCCTATATAGCAACTGCCATCTTTGCCTTTCCAGCCAGACGACACTGCACTGGTAGTTCCTCCTTAGCCTCCTGACAGATTGACGTAGTTCCTCTAATTCCGCTGACCATGGTGACGCTGAGGCATTCCTCCTGGTTGGTACAGCGGCCCTCACTGCTCTGTGTACTGCGCCCACCAGTTCATCAGCTCTTTCGTCCACGTCTATGGCTTGATGTACGTCACCTTCCGGTAAGGCGGGAATGTCGCACTCCCTTGCTGGGCGTTCCCAATTCGCTTTGTTATAATTGAATTGTACTTCCCACCCCATGGTCCAGCGGCACTCCCTTTCACCTAGAGTGAAGGTTATTAAATTATGGTCACTTGTGGTGGCATTGCTCACGACTTTCCAGCTCTGTTTGAGATTTGCTGCATTATGAGCTGTTAGGGTTACGTCTATGTTCGTGCCCTGTCCTCCTCCTGCTGCGTAGGTAGGAGGGTTGCACGGCTTGTTGGCCACCACGAGCTGCGATGCCATGATAAACTCTTCCACTTTATAACCGTTTGTATCTCTGGTGCTGCTGTACCACAGGAGGGATTATGCATTGATGTCAGCTGTTATGACTATCTTCCGTCCCCGCAACGCCGTGGTAACTCTTGCCAGGTGTTCTAAATGCTGTTAAATCTCGTCTCCGTATTGGAAGTACATGTTTATGAGAGTAATTACTCCCACTGGGGACTGAAGCTCCACGACGTTGCAGTGACTAGTTGTAAATTTTGAGAGCGTGGTGACCATCAGAAGTGTATTTGTAACTGCTATCGCCGCTCTAGGGCCCTCCCCTCTGCTGACAATTTGCCATGTTGCGGCAGCAAAAGCTATTTTTCCAGCTTGGGAGTACGGCTCCTGTAGGCAGAGCACATCCAGTCTCCTCTCCTCCACGTCTTTACAGAGCTCCTGCATAACAAGTCGGCTATTGTGCGTATTTAATTCTCCAATTGTTATTTCAGTCGTCATGGGAAGTATGTGTGCATGTGGTCGTCTGGCCAGGTCTTACTCCAGTCGAACGCAATTCGTCCATTTGCCAGTACAGCCTGTTCGTAGATGTCCTGGAGCTCAGACTTCTCACCACATCTCTCAAAGACTTTCTTCAGCAGGTCCCGCAGGGCTCCGAAATCAGTGGGGAGATTCACTGACTTTACCTGAATTCTGTCCATAGCCTCCATTACCGAAAAGGTTACCTTCCTACCCTCTTCATGTCCTACCCGGACCACATGTCGTAGGGCAGTGGCCAGGGCAATCGGCTCTTCCAGCCTGGCCAGTTGCATCGTGTACTCGATATTGGGGTCCACAGGTGGCAATCTGAACACTGGAGTGCTCTGTATTGTGGACTTCATACTTGTACTTGTGACTGCGTTGTCTTTGGTAGGTTGGTTTTCTTTAAGTTTTTTTGGGGTTTTTACAGTCATAGGATGCCCTTGCCGCTTCTGATGGACTGTCAGCTTCGTTCCCCGGCGTTGAGAGGCGGGATCTGTGCCCATTGCGGGGAGATCTGTCTGTATACTGCTGTCAATCATGTAAGGCTCTGTTTGTATGGCCTTGTCTATTACTTCTGTCTTAGTGGCGCCTGAGAGTGCCATCAAGAATTTTTTAAATCGGGTTGCGCTCATAGCGTCCCGCCTCCTCTTGCTCGAGGACTTGAGCTTTGGCATCCTGTTTTGTGGCCTGTGATCAGCCATAATCGATTATAGAGATCAAACGTTGCTCTAGCATTCGCTACGTTGGGCAATTACGTCCCGTGGCTCCACATGAATTTTTTCCGCGGCTTTTGCAGGGAATACAGACCGCTGCTGCTTTGCAGTCTTTGCGGTTATGTCTGTTTGTGCCACACTTCGTACAAGCCGACTCCATGGTACAAAGCCTTAGAATATGGTCCAGGTCACCACAGTTGTGGCAGCGAGGTACCACGATGTAATCCTTGACGTTGACCGAATGGAAGCCAACGTATAATCTGCCCATTGCCGTGAACTTCCTCCACATTGGTGCCGTGACCTCAGCAACGTGATGAACATCATGCCCCCAGGCCCCGCCTTGAATCTTAATTTAAAGCTGTTTCTAAATTCCTCCTCATTTACGTCCTCAAAGTTTTGCTCTCTTATTATGTCTGTCAGTTCCTCATCAGTCATTATGGTGGGTACATTGTAAAGGATTACTAGGGGATTTCTCCTCTTTGGAGGTTCATATTTGACTACTGAGTTTAGTTTCTGATTGTTCAGTAACTTATCTTTGTCCTCCTCCAAAGCAACCTCCACAATTAACGAATTCTTACTTGGTTTAATCCTCTTTATTCTGATTTTGTCTTTTGCTGGATTTATTGTTTTCGTAAATAGCTCCTGAATTTTCTTCACACTGGTGTCTTGCCCAGACAGAGTCCTGAGAAAGACCGCAGTGTCTGTTCTCTTGGCTACTTTGTCTATTGTCTCTTTGGTTGTGTGTGGCTTGGTTGGCGCTTGTACAGTCACCGCCGCCCAGGTCTTGACCGGTTGGATCCGCAATCTACTGTTTTCCTTTTCTAGCTCTTCCACCCGGCCTTCAAGTTTTCCATGAGCAATAGCCCATGCTGTAAGTTCATTTTTTAAGATAGACAGAGCCGCTTAGCTTATCTTACCATTTTTTTACATTCTGCTGTAAGAGCAGTGTGATTCTGGCGTGCCTCTGTGTCACTGTTTCACCCTCTGCCTGTCCCAGCTCGTCCTGGGGAGAGGGATCACGCGCAGTAGAAGCGCGTTTCGACGCACACCAATCACTCGTTTCAATTGTCGCCATGATGAATAAACGAGTGATAAAAGACGGGAGCCCATCTCTTACCCCGGACCGGCTCCTCTGGCATGGGGGGGGAGGGGGGGAGGGACAAAAAAGGCAGCTCGCCCACCGGCCTCGTCCCAAGGCCAAGGGCATTCTTCGAACTGCAGGGTTCAGCGCGCCGTTGCCAGCGCACTGGTCCCTGTCGGTGGCTCCGTCATCGTCGATTTCACCCGACGCTCCTCGGCAAGTGCACCCCGCACTCCGGAGAGGCGGATGCACCTCTCTCCCTTCACCCCCTACTAGCCCGAGCTTCCACCTCTCGGCCAAGGACCCGCTCCTACTCAGGTGGTGGGTCGGTCCCCCAGTCGTTCAGCGGTCTGGACCCATCTAACCTGGCCCAGGCGATGTCACCACCTCCTGGGTTTGGCAGAACACGCCCCGGTTACCCAGAGGCACGGCGATGCACCCTTGCCGAATCGCGCCGCGATCCCCCGCCGACAAACGAGGTCTCCGGCACGCAGAACACCTGATGGTCTGTGCCCTGCGAACAGAAAGGGACTGGTGTTCGGTCCCTCGACACAGCTCCCCCTGTGCCACGCACCCTTCGCTTTCGCATCGGGTTGGGTCGCAGCTCTCCCTTTTGTCGCAAGGCAAAATGCCGAGCTTAACATCTGGCACCACGGGAAGGCGGAAAGAGCCGCTTGGGAAGGAGAGGCTATGAGAGGCGCATCACTTCCCCGTGTGAGGGCTGCCGCGGCACGCCCGACTGGAAGCGATACGCCCCAGTGTGAACCTCCGTACCTTACGGCGCGCCGGCAACGGGCGGGCCCGCGCCGAAAGCGCCGTCATGCGACCGGCCTCACGCCAGACCATTTCTGAGAAAACGGCGATCAAAGTTTTCGAGGTAATTTTTGTATCTTTTAGAGAGAAAACAGCCCAGCCGAACATTGGCTAGGTTCGCGGCTTCACACATTCGCTCCCTGTGTTCCAAACCCGATTATAATTTTTATGTTTATTTTCTCTACCCATGTCCGTACAAGACAACTACGCGAATGATTTTCAATGCATATATTAGTAATGTTGTTTTTATTCGTGTACTGAGTGCATTTCTGGCGAATTAATTAAAAAAGGAAAATGAAAAGAAGCAATAAATGAATGGAAAATTTCTTTGAAATTGTTTTCGGTGAAATTTTTGCAGTGTATCTTGATTCGTAATGAAGTGTAAGCGCCAGTTTACGGAAAAGTGTTCCGGTATCCATGGTCTGCCGCGAAATTATTTCCAACGCACGAAGTCTTCAGCAGTATTAACGATATTTCTTTCCCGACTGCCATTCATACCAGGGAATGTCGTAGTGGCAAACGTGCCTTCGCAGGTGCTCGAGGTGTTCAGAATTTCTATGTTTCTACGACCGGTGTCATTCAAGGGAATGCACCAAATCTTCTTACGCAATAAACATAAGAATGAAATATAAAACTCGAAAATTGATATAACATTGAAATATGCAGAAAGAATACGAGAATTTAAAAAGATTGTAACTCTTGAAAATGCCATAAACACATACAATATTGTATGTAATAAATGTATGTCACATATTGTGAAGCTCAGCTGTAATTTTGCAGTTGATACAACGCCTTTGTAGCCCCTACCTTAATAAGAGACTTCCGTGTAGTAACCGTCTGCGGGACATGGGTAGATAAATGAAAAAAAAAGTAACAAATGAAAACAAAGAAGAATTTTATGGAAAATTATGGGTCCAGCCCAGGTTCAAACTGGCTGGAAATTTCGCAGCAACAATGACATTTACAAAAAGGTGGAGAAAATCTCGGCGAGCAAGAAGAAGAGGAGATTATTATTTTTAGGACACCTGTACAGAATAGACAAAACCAGACTAACTAAAAGGATATTCGGCTACCTGTGGGAAAAGAAGACAATAACGACATGGATTAATGAAGCTCAGAAAGATCTGGAATGGTTCAACATTCAGGAAGTTCAGATGTAGAAGAAGGATAGATTTCGGACCGTGATTAAATATTTCGAAGCATTTCAAGGTGAAAGAAATATGAAGACTGAAAGAGACTGGACGAATGAACGGAAGCAAGAGCACAGCGTCCATATGAAGGAGTACTGGAGAAAGAGGGAACTTCAGAGAAAGAAGAAGTGAAATTGTAATCGACTTTCGAACACAGGGCGCAAAAGTGGAAGGCTGCGACTGTAGCCACTGTGCCCCCACTTGGCTTGGCTTGTCGCTCGCTGAAAGGCATTTCAATTACTTGGAAGACTGTGACAGTCGTTTTCTCAGAAACGGTGGAACATCCACGGACAAGCCAAGAATTGTGGCCTCTTATTTTGTCGTCTCTTCAACGGAGCGAAGTTTTTGGCAAAACCAGGCCGGCCGCTATGGCCGAGCGATTCTAGGCGCTTCAGGCTGGAACAGCGCGACCGCTACGGTCGCAGGTTCGAATCCTGCCTCGGGCATGGATGTGTTTGATGTCCTTAGGTTAGTTAAGTTTAAGTAGTTCTAAGTTCTAGGGGACCTTAGATGTTAAATCCCATAGTGCTCAGAGCCATATGAACCATTTGAGAAGCAGGATTATGGCACTTGCTGTGTGAGTATGAGACACCAAGTTTTCACTCCTCCCTGCCGTGCGACTACAAGAGGCTACACCACTAGAGCACGTGCGTCGCCTTCCATCGCGCCGTGAATTCGTCTCTGCCGTTTGCCGCATCCGTTCAAGAATTTCCCCCACGCGTGCCCTTCTTTTTTGCTCTCCTCACAGATGTGGGGAAACCTAATTAGTGGAGCCACCTTTAATTCGGTTCGTTAGGCGGCTCGTCACCTGCGGCGTTTCGGCTTCCACGTAGCCAGGAGCCGGCTGCAGCTGAACGGCCGCTAATTCTCCAGCAGTCGTATGTAGCAGGCAGGCTCCCATCGAACTGCAACTCCTCCGTTATGTCCACGTTCCCCGTACAAACTACAAATCTCATTCATATAACAACCAATCTGAAATATTAACTGCACTTCACATCATTACCTTCCTACCTCTAATACACACTAAGATAAAAGAAAAGTAAAGAAAAAGCGACGCACAAGGAAGGAATTATCTGAATGAGACGAAAATCGGTCTAAGTCATGTATTTGTAGAGACAAAAAAAAAAAATTAGAATTTCAGAAAAATTGGACGATTTATTCTAGAGAAATAGCTTCACAAATTGAACAAGTCAATTCCTTACTTATACAAACGATATGCCTCAACATAAATGATATGCCGTCTAGTATTACAGGTGATTCTAAAATATTTGTTTGCTGATGACACGATGACGCTAGCAAATTATGAAGGTGACGGGGGTAAAATACAGGGAGCGAAAGGCTATTTACAATTTGTACAGAAGCCAGATGGCAGTTATAAAAGCAGAAGGGCATGAAAGGGAAGCAGTGGTTGGGAAGGGAGTGAGACAGGGTTGTAGCCTATCCCCGATGTTATTCAATCTGTATATTGAGCAAGCAATAGAGGAAACAACAGAAAAATTCAGACTAGGAATTAAACTCCACGGAGAAAAAATAAAAACTTTGAGGTTCGCCGATGACATTGTAATTCTGTCAGAGACAGCAAAGGACTTGGGAGAGCAGTTGAACGGAATGTACAGTGTCTTGAAAGGAGGATATAAGACGAACATCAACAAAAGCAAAACTTGAAGAATGGAATGTAGTCGAATTAAATCGGGTGATGCCAGAATCACATTAGGAAATGAGACGCTCAAAGTAGTAAATGAGTTCTGCTATTTGGGGAGCAAAATAACTGACGATGGTCGAAGTAGAGAGGATATAAAATGTAAACTGGCAATGGCAAGGAAAGCGTTTCTGAAGAAGAGGAATTTGTTAACATCGAGTATAGATTTAAGTGTCAGAAAGTCGTTTCTAAAACTGTTTGTATGGAGTGTAGCCATGTATGGAAGTGTAACGTGGATGATAAATAGCTTAGACAAGAAGACAGCAGAAGCTTTCGAAATGTGGTGCTACAGAAGAATGTTGAAGATTAGGTGGGTAGATCATATAACTAATGAGGAGGTATTGAATAGAATTGGGGAGAAGAGAAATTTGTCGCACAACTTGACTAGAAGACGGGATCGGTTGGTAGGACATATTCTAATGCATCAAGGGATCACCAATTTAGTATTGGAGGGGAGCGTGGAGGGTAAAAATCGAAGAGGGAGACCAAGAGATGAATACACTAAACAGGTTCAGAAGGATGTAGGTTGCAGTAGGTACTGGGAGATGAAGAAGCTTGCACAGAATAGAGTAGCATGGAGAGCTGCATCAAACCAGTCTCAGGACTGCTTGTGTGTAAAGTTGGCACTATTTCAAATAGTGCAGTTCAAGTAAGTTCATGGATTGTTGAAAATAAACTAAGACTAAATCACAGTAAGACTCATTTTTTTTCTAACACACACTTCCACAAAACCCGACGCTTTAATTTCGTAGAATGGGCATATGATTAGTAAAACTGAACAGTTCAAATTTCTTGGTGTCAGGTAGATAGTAAACTGTCTTGGAAAGCCCACATTCAGGATCTTGTTGAAATATTTAATGCTGCCATTTTTACTATTCGAACGATATCTGAGTAAGTAGTCTTCCTTGCTTATTTTCATTCGCTTAAATCTTATCGTGTATTATACGTTGGGGTAACTTTTCCCATTGTCAAAGGATATTTTCGGTTCAGAAACGGGTGATTCGGGCAGTAAGTGGTGTAAGTTCGTGAACCGCTTGTCGACCCCTATTCGTTAGTCTGGGTACTCACACATTGACCTCTCAGTATATATATATTTACTGTCGTTTCTTGTTAACAGTATCACCATATTTCCAAGAATAAACAGCTTTCACTCAGTTAATACTAGATAGAAGTCCAGTCTGCATTTGCATCGCACCTCTTTTATTCTTGACCAGAAAGACGCGCAGTATACTGCTGCATCTGTTTTCAATAATCTTAGCAGTAATCCAGTAATTTCAAATCGAAACCGAAGAGTTTCCTTATAGGTCGCTCGTTTTATTCTATCTAGGAATTCGTTGAAAAATGAAGTTGATTCATGTGTTATATTGTTGATTGTTGTGTTGAAATAAACTTATGGCTTGCCTTTTCTGCGTTCATATACATTTTTACGTTGTAATTTCATGTACTGACACGTTCTATGACCTTGGAGATTTGCTCCTCAATTTGGTCCCACGGAACCAGACGTTTAAAATAAAATAAATATAATAAATCTTTGGTCCACATCTTGCCTTTATGCAAGCAGTTATTCGATTTGTCATTAATTGACCGAGTTGTTGGAAGTCCTCCTGACCGTCCCAAATTCTGTCCAACTGGCGTGTTGGATCGTGAAAATACCGAGCTTGTTGGAGGGCCCTACCCATAATGCTCGCAACACTCTTAATTGATGAAATATCCGGCGACGTTGCTGACCAAGACGGGGTTCGGCAATCACGAAGATAAGCTATACAAACTCACGCCGTCTGCGAGTGGGCATTATCTTGCTCAGATGTAAGCCTAGGACGGCTTGATGCGAAGTGCAACAAAACGGGACGTATAATATCGTCGCCGTACTGTTGTGGTGTAAGGGTGCTTGGATGGTAACCAAAGGGGTCTTGGAGTGAAAAGAAATGGCAACCTAGAGCGTCACTGCTGTCGGACTGCAACGTAACAGACTGGTTGACATCCCTGAGGCGCTGGTTATCGGGTCACACTTCATAGCTGGACGCATCATTGAAGACAATTCCACTCCAGTGAATGAGATTCCAGGTCGAAAAAGTGTCTGGAGACCCCCCAGACACCGGTGGGAAACCGACCAGACTGTTTGCCATCAAATACCACGACAACCAGAAGTGATGGTCTGGGGTACCATTTCTTTTCGTAGCAGGACAACTGGATTGTCATCCGCGGCAGCCTTACACCACAACAGTACGTCGACGATAGTCTACGACCCGTCTTGTTACTCTTTATGGAAGCCATCCTAGGCTTACATTTCAGAAAGAAAATGCCTGCCAGCGGACGGCGTGAGTTTCTGCTATTTGTCTTCGTGCTGGCCAAACCCTATCTTGTCGAGTATTTTCACCGAATCTCGCCCCAACTGAGATGGTTTGGTTCAAATGGCTCTGAGCACTATGGGACTCAACTGCTGTGGTCATTAGTCCCCTAGAACTTAGAACTAGTTAAACCTAACTAACCTAAGGACATCACAAATATCCATGCCCGAGGCAGGATTCGAACCTGCGACCGTAGCGGTCTTGCGGTTCCAGACTGCAGCGCCTTTAACCGCATGGCCACTTCGGCCGGCTGAGATGGTTTGGATCAGTATGAGTGTTGTGACTTGGCAAGACAGCCAAGCCACTGTGATTGGTAGCCGAAAGGCACGCGTTAAGCTCACGCAGGCTGGCGTGAGGTCTGGAACATTTAAGGAAGTTAGACTTTAGCAAAAAAGGTCGTAGCTGTTGGAATACTTAACTTTAATCCATAATTGGTGAGCATCGGTCTGACGGTACATGCATCACAAGATAAATAGCAAATGATAATGTCGCCTTGCTAGGTCGTAGCAAATGACGTAGCTGAAGGCTATGCTAACTATCGTCTCGGCAAATGAGAGCGTAATTTATCAGTGAACCACTGCTAGCAAAGTCGGCTGTACAACTGGGGCGAGTGCTAGGAAGTGTCTCTAGAGCTGCCGTGTGGCGGCGCTCGGTGTGCAATCACTGATAGCGGCGACACGCGGGTCCGACGTATACTACCGGACCGCGGCCGATTTAAAGGCCACCACCTAGCATGTGTGGTGTCTGGCGGTGACACCACAATGAGCTGAGCCTTCTAACCAGTTCGAGATTTTCACGATCTGACGCGCCAATCGGAAAGCATGTGGCACGGGCAGGATGACATCCAACAACTCTGTCACTCCATGCCAAGCCGAGTAACTGCTTGCATAAGGGTCAGAGGTGCATCAACACGTTGATAACTTGCTGAATTTATAAATATTTTTCTCCTGAATGAATTTTGTAATTTTTCTGAAGTTGTAATCATTTGCTCGTCTGCACACGTCCATCAAATCTACCGATTTCTGTCCCATTCGGAGAATTCCTTCGTGGTGAGTAGTTTCTCTCTCGCTCTTCCTTTTTTTTTATGAGTATAGTATCAGATTCCTAAAGGATATGGTTTCGAGTAATATTTAATTCCAGAAATTAATAGCTACATGTACAGAAACCAAAAGTTTAATAATAATTTCTCTGAACTGAAAGTAGCATGTCTCGTTAAGCAAATGCTGATACTTTAATTACACGTTCAATTAAATAACAAGGATGTTCAACATATATACTCACTCAGTATGCAAAATACTCATTAATCATACAGAAAACCCAATCATTTGCTATATCTCCTTCAAATAATGGCCCCAAATTCCCATAAAATGCAGACGACTTAAGAAACTTGGCATTCATAACAATTTTGGATAACTTTAGCAGTTCCAGCGGTGAAAATTTTACTTTGGGCGGATTAAACAGCAATTTGCTTGATTGTGTGCACGTGGCAACAGGCTGTTATGCAACAATAAGAAATGTTTAGTTATGGTTACGTAGATATGTATCGTCCAAATACATAGTCTGCACACGCACATACAGGGTTAGCATAGAGCCATTCGCTGATTAAAAAGTCTTATTTCTAAGGAACTGCGACAGCGACAGCAACGCGGTTTGCGGTTTGCCACGAGTGGTAACTCATGAAGTACTTTATGGATAAGCTTTCGCATGTCGATAAGGTCTCGTTCTCTCTCTCTCTCTCTCTCTCTCTCTCTCTCTCTCTCTCTCTCTCTCTCCCTTATTAAAAGTAATGTAATTTAGGAGTGCTTCCATCAAAATAATGTAGGAGAAAGCGCACTGCGTTTTGATGTTGCCTGTAAGATAATCGCATTACGTAAATTTAAAGATAAGTGGGGGAGAAAGGACGGGACAGGGAGGGAAATAGTGACATTAGCTGCATCGGGAATTCGTGCGGAATCAGCGACGACTCGGACCCAGGATATCGTGCTTACTAGGCAGCTGCGTTGACCACTCCGCCGCTTGGACACTGAGTTTATCAAAAAATGGTTCAAATGGCTCTGAGCACTATGGGACTTAACATCTGTGGTCACCAGTCCCGTAGAACTTAGGACTACTTAAACCTAACTAACCTAAGGACATCACACACATCCATGCCCGAGGCAGGATTCGAACCTGCGACCGTAGCGGTCACGCGGTTCCAGACTGAAGCGCCTAGAACCGCACGGCCACACGGGCCGGCACTGAGTTTATCGCAGATGCGCGGAACCTCTCGGACGCCCCGCCCCTCTTTCACCCTTCTGGCACCACATATTCTGTGGTGTCACCGCCAGACACCACACTTGCTAGGTGGTAGCTTTAAATCGGCCGCGGTCCATTAGTACATGTCGGACCCGCGTGTCGCCACTGTCAGTAATTGCAGACCGAGCACCACCACACGGCAGGTCTAGAGAGAAGTACTAGGACTCGTCCCAGTTGTACGGACGACTTTGCTAGCGACTACACTGACCAAGCCTTTCTCTCATTTGCCGAGAGACAGTTAGAATAGCCTTCAGCTAAGTCCATGGCTACGACCTAGCAAGGCGCCATTAACCATTTCTAGAAAGACTCTCACTTGTATCATCAAGAATGCTGTATACAAATGATGGATTAAAGCTAAGTATTCCAGCAGCTACGTACTTTTCTTTATAGTATTCATTACGTATCCTGTTTCAGACCTAGCGCCACCTGCGTGAGTTGACGCGTGCATTTCGGCCTTCTCTTGCAACACAGTGTTGGCTCTTCTGCCAACACTACATATTCATAATCCCGTCCATGTCCTCCATGTTCGCTACTTTTAGATTCCCGCTTGAGGCCGAACTTAAATGCATATCAGCACTCAAGGTTGTGGATCCTGTCCGAAAGAACGGACGCCACGCATTCATGTGACTGATTCGCCTCGATGGGCGATGAAGCCACAGCTTTCAGTGCGGATGCACGAGCATCGAGGACATGGCGGTCTGGTAGACATTAGCACGAACTGCAGATGCAGTTGATATCATCAGTTCCTTCTTTTCGCTTTCCTCTTCTCCGTCCTCCCCCCCCCTCTCGCCCCCCCTCTGCCCCTGTTTACATAATATGTATCAGAGATGCGGTTCCCCTGTGGTGTTTGTTCTTTCGGACATGTCTGGAAGACTGGAAGAACAGACACTACGCATTCACATAAAATAGTCTTCTATTACAGCTCAACCACAGATTAAAGTGCCTACGATCGAGATCAGTTAG